>NC_058096.1:124568750-124877500 GCF_020171115.1 Neogale vison | reverse complement strand
GGAGCCCCATGTGGGACTCGATCCCGGGACTCGATCCCGGGACTCCAGGATCACGCCCTGAGCCGAAGGCAGTCGTCCAACCAACTGCGCCACCCAGGCGTCCCCCCCTTGATCCTTTAAACTGGCATTCAAAGATCTTCATAGATTCAGATCTCCTCCTCAAAATATCTTCTTTATTCCCTCTTTATCCCCCAAATAAAATGTTTTCCCTTGGGAATTTAATTAGGTTGTTTTCTCTGCCTGAAGCACCTTTTCTGTCTCCTCTCTTTTGGGTTTGCCAAATGCTTTTTCTGTATCTCTTGACATGATTGTGTGTTTATGTCCTTTTTTATAATACTATGGTGTATTATGTTGATTTTCATGTGTTAAACCAACCTTACATTCCTGGGATAAATCCCACTGAGTCATAGTGTATAATCCTTTTTCTATTTTTCTGAATTCAGTTTGCTAGTATTTTATTGAGGATTTTTGCATATATGTTCATAAGACTCATTGATCTTTAGCTTTCTTATGATGCCTTTGTCTGGTTTCAGTATCAAGGTAATTCTAGTCTCATATAATGAGTTGAGAAGTGTTCCCTTCTGTTTTTTTTTGGAAAAGTTTGGGATGATTTGATATTTTTCTTTATATGTTTTGGTATAATTCAATGAAATCCTCTGACACTGGGCTTTTATTTATGGGAAGTTTTAACATTACTAATTCTCTTTTCTTGTTATAGGTCCATTCAGATTTTCTGTTTTTTCTTGAGTCAGTTTGGATAGTTTGCATCTTTCTGGGAATTTGTCCATTTCAACTAAGTTATCTAATTTGTTGGCATATAGTTGTTCGAAGTATTCTCTTGTACAGGCTTACCTGGGAGATGTTGTGAGTTTTGTTCCAGACTACTCCAGTAAAGTGAATATCACAATAAGGCGAGTCAAATGAATTTTTTTCCTCAAGGCTTATAAAAATTATGTTTACACTATATATTAAGTGTGCAGTAACATGTCTAAAAAACCAATGCACAGATAATAATAGAAAACAGTTAAAATGAGTAAATAAATACTTTATTACTAAAAAATGCTAACCATTATGTGTACTTTCAGACACTTGTAATCACTGATCACAGTCACCATAACAAATATAATAATAATAATGAAAAAGTTTGAAATATTACAAGAACTACCAAAATGTGACCAGACACAAAGTGAGCAAATGCTGTTAGAAAAATGGTGTCTATAGATGCTCAATGTAGGGTTGTCAAACATTTAATTTGTTAAAAAATGCAGTATCTATGAAGCTCAAAAAAATGAAGCCCAGTACAATGAAGGTATGCCTGTAAGCCTTTTTGTTTCTATAAGATTGGTAGTGATGTCTTCTCTCTCATTTCTGATTTTAGTTCTTTGAGGCTTCTCTCTTTTTGGTTTCACCAGTCTAGCTCAAATTTAGTCAGTTTTGTTGATCTTTTCAAAGAATGACTTTTGGTTTTGTTGATTTTCTCTATTATTTTTCTGGTCTTTCTTTTTTTTATATACTCTAGTCTTTATTTTCTTTCTTCTGGTTGTTCTTGGTTTAGTTTCCTCTTCTTTTTCTAGGCGAAAGTACTGGGAAAGACCCTAAAAACTGTGTAACCCAATATTGATGTTTTAGGAGATTGGCTGAAGCCCCAAGATTAAAAAAAAAAAACATTATAAAGATGCCAGCCACATCTATGCAGATTACTAACGGGTAGCAGAAATGGTCCAGTGACTACTCACCCCCATCACCTATCTCTGGCTTACATAGGAGAAAATAGAGATTTGAGAGGAATTCAGTTGTCTTTGTGTCCCCTACTTCTTGAGCAAGAAAGAGATGCTTCCCCCAAACAGATTAATAGGGCTTCAGGAGTACCTGCAGAGATTGGGAGTGGGCTGTCTGAAGAGGAGTTTGGTACTACCACCTGGCAGGACATTTACTGAGCTTCAGAAACCCATGGGCTGTCATGCTACATGAAGAGAGGAAAGGGCAGTGAGAGTGCTTATAGCATACATCACCTGGAGTTTGGGGGTGGTTGTGAACATGGAGACTGCTGTCTGCTTCTTTCCAGGGACTTGGAGTCCTGGCTGGAGTCACCTGTGGTGGCAGGGGGAGGGGCAAGGGCTAGGGCAGTAGAGCAGCCTCGCATGAGCATTCTTTCTATGTCATGTGGACAGACTAGGGCTCAGGCTGTCTTGACAAGACCTGCCTACTGGGAAGAGGGACCTTGAGCAGTAAAAAGCTATGAGGATTGGAAGGGGTGGTGAACCATGAGAGACTATGGACTCTGAAAAACAATCTGAGGGGTTTGAAGTGGCGGGGGGGGTGGGAGGTTGGGGTACCAGGTGGTGGGTATTATAGAGGGCACGGCTTGCATGGAGCACTGGGTGTGGTGAAAAAATAATGAATACTGTTTTTTCTGAAAATAAATAAATAAATAATAATTAAAAAAAAAAAAAAAGCTATGAGGAGGACCACTTTAGAAGGGTGCCATGAAATGGGTCAAAGAGCCAGAGAGTGCACGACCAGCAATAGGAAGCTATACTGTGCAGTGTGTAGGTGCCTGTAAGAACCTACAAATGCATTGCCAGTGGATGGGGAGGGTGATCAGCATTTTGGCAGCTGATGCTATAATGTGGGCAAACAGCCAGCCAGTAATTTCTTAGGGAACTATGATCAGGAGTTTCCTCCTCCCTTCTCCTATACACACTGCCTTCAGTATCAGATCAGGTCACTTGACCTGATCAGTAAGTCCTCTTAGGAGCTCTGTGTGACAAAGGACATCATGCTTATGGGGCTTGATTCCTGCCTGGCCTCTTTTGCTGTGCCCCTACGCACTGACTGGGAGAGATAAATAGGGCCAGCCTCCCCTTGCACAGACAAGGTAAATAGGGCATAGAGAGGGGAGAGGCCTTGCCCAAAATAATATGTGCAGGCTGTGTGATAGGCTCCTGGGTTCTCCAGCTCCTGGAAGCTAGGGCCCTTCCCTATCCATTCAACACAGACAGCACTCATTGTAAAAGGACACGAAGTGGGGTGGGAGAAGCAGGGAGGGATAAGATAAAATGCATATTCTCTGGATTTTATTTTTGTCATCAGAGGTTTCTCAGGGAAAATGATAGTTCCATCCTAGACAGGGAAGTGGAAATGTCCTGTGCTAACATGTGTAAGTTTTGGAAAATGCTTTATTTTAACCCTGTTCCCCCAGAAGTCATATTCATCTATTTGAAACTGCCAATCAACCTTCCAGCAAAGGAAAACACACACACACCTCTGCACAAATGGCTTTGATTAGGCTTAGCTGTAGGTTTAAGAAAATTTAATCATCTTAACCTGTTTAGTCTTTTCCCTGATGAAAATCATCAGTCAGATTCCAGCATGAGCCCGTTAGAACTGAGCTGCTGTCAGCACCGTTGTTTATGTTAATACATTATAGGCATGAAATGGAGGAGAGCGGAGTTATGAGAAGAAGTCCTGAGTGAATTAGGAGAGTAGGGGTCTGTGGCAGGCCCCCGAGGCTGACAGGCAGGGCTCAGAAAGGACTGTTTATTTATGGGTCTCAAGCTACAGTCTCCTCTACCTGTTGGAAGGGATGTAGAGCAACTCTGAAGTGTATTTCTCTCTGCGCTTGGAATGGATGTTTAGCATAACTGCTGGTTTGGAACCCTGTAGATGCCATTTGCTAGTTGCATGACCTCAGGTAGGTTACTTACCTCTCAGTGTCAGTTTCCTCATCTGAGAAATGGGGGTAACAGGAGTAGCTAGCCCACTGGATGGCTTTATAGATTACTGGCACATTAAGTAAAGACCTGATACTTGTAAGCAAATGCTCAGTCACATGCTCCATGGAGTCAGCATCATCACTCTTTTCCTGTGCCAGCCAGCTACTTTATGTGCTCTCTCCTAGCACCCTGGACTCTGGGGGCATTGGCCATTGGGTAATTGCCACTCAGTGTGAACTAGTGTGCTGGGCACAGATTGAAAAGACCCAAAATCTGGAGCCTTGACCCATCTCTGTTATGAGAACCTAGGTGAGTTTAGGGAAATCACCGCTTCTTTGGATTTTGGTTTCTCGGTCCACCGCATGAGACCTCTCTCTATGCCCATCATCCACTCTCCCCTTCTTCCTCCTAGACAAAAATCCCGACTGCCACCCAACTAAAGGGTTGCAGTTCTGAGTTCCTCATAGATAGGTGTGACCAGGGGACTATTTTTGGCCATTGAAATCCAAGAAGAAATGTTTTGTGGAACTTTTAGAAAGTCTTCTAAAAGAGGGAGAAGAAATAGGTGAATGTCTGCCAATATGTGAATAAGCAATGGCCCATCTATACTATGGAATATTACTCAACAATAAAATTCTGTTGATTCACATGACACAGGTATATCTCAGAAGTGTTAAGCTGAGTGACAGAATCCAGACACAGAAGAATAAATTCTGTATTATTGCATTTTATGTGAAGCTCTAGAATAGGAAAGCTAATCTATGGTAATGTCGAAGGGGGGCACTGATGACAAAGGAATGTGAGAGAATTTTCTAGGGAGATTGAAAGGTGCTGTATCTCAAATATGAGTATTTAACATGTCAAAAATTCATCGAACTCTGTACTTAAAGTGTGTATTTTATTTTAGGTAAATTGTACCTCAATAAAACTTATTTTAACTAAAAAAAAATGACAAAGAGCTTCCTTGTTCACAGATGTGATGGCTGGAGCTCTAGCAGCCATCTTGGAGATGAAAATGAGGACATGATCCCGCTAATGGAAGAGCAGTAAACTAGAGGGGGCCTGAGTCCCTGTAGACTTTGTGGAGTCACCCTACCAGGCCTAGATTGTCTATGGATTTCCTTATGTGAGAGAGAGACATTTTATCTTGTTATAGCCATTGTTAGCCATTGCTGTTGCTGTTGATTATGTGCAGTTAAACCAAGTCCTGACAGAAGGATGATGACTGGAGGGCAACAGGAGGGCCAAGAGAGAATAATTAGAACAGTCCTGAGACTGTTATTACTATTATGATTCTTAATTGTCTCTTCTTTCTGTCCCTGGTATGCTGCTGAGGACCACACCAGCAGATGGGAGATGAGGTGGGGATGTGGCGCTGGCCCCAGCTTTCCCTTGGGGCCATCTGACAGACCCTGGGGCCAGGGCAGGCCCAGCTTGATTCCTTACCTCCCCACATTTTCTGCCTACTCCTTCTATGCTTCACCCCCCTACCCAACAACCTCCCACCCTCCCCTACCCTCTCACCCCCCAACATCACGGATAAATGGACCAGAAAACTAGAGTGGCTCTTAGAGAGCTTTATGCACTTATTGTCGGTGGGGCTGCATGACTCACAGGGGGAGGGGGTCTTTTTCTCACAGGGTGGGTCTCCTTCTCATAATGGAAAATTCTGAAGCCCAGAGATGGGCAGGGGCTGGTCCAGGCTGCATTTGGCAGTTCAGTCCCATTGGCTGCAGGGCCCCCTCCAGTGCCCTTCCCTTGGTGTTACCCTGACCTTGGGTTATATGCAGACCTCCAACAGAGGAGGTAGGAGGTCCCAAGGATGCCCAACAGGCCTGAGTTGGAAGTGGACTGACTTCCTAGAAGCTGGGCCTAGAGCCTGCCTCCTCTTTTCAGTGCTACACCAGTCATGAGCCATGCCAACATGTGCCTGCATGGGGAGGAAGTGGTGTGTGTCTGCTTCAGGCCAGAGTGCAAAAAGGAATGGGTCATGGAGTGTCCTTGAGAAGTGAGGCAGCAGGATTGGGGGTGCTGTTCCTCCCATCTCTGGATTCCAGCATAGGGACACTCCATCAGCTTAGGCCTGGTGAAGGAGAGGAGGTCCTGGTGTTTCTATAAACACACACATGGCATATACACTCTCACACACACATACAGACTTGCACATACTTCCAACAGGAACACACATGGTTGTACACATGTAGATACATGCACACATACATACGTGTGGGCACACACCACACTGAAGATCTAGAAGCCCACTTGCTTCTTCCCTTGCATCTGCACAAACTCTTACTACAGGTTTCTGCTGTAGAGGTATTTCCTCTTTTCCAGGGAGGCTTTGTCACATCTGTCTGCCAGAGTCCCTCCCAGCCCCATGCAGCCCTGCTCTGAGCCTTTACCACACTCTTTGTAATAACAGCTTTGATGTATTTTCTGATAAACTGAGAATGTCATAAAGGCAGGGCCTGTCCAGTGTGGCTACCCTGTGCCCCAGCACTGGACCTGGCACTTACTAGGTGCTTAAATAATGTGTTGAATGGATAAATAAATATACACATTCACCCCTCTGCATCTGTTTCCACCATGTGACTGGGAGCTCCTTGAGAATGGGGTCTTGCCTTGAATGGCTCTGTGAAGGTGTTTAGAAATGCTTGTTGAATGGCTGAAAGAGTGGATAAATGACTCCCCAACACACACACACACACACACACACACACACACACTGAAATTCTGAAACCTTCCTGTTCACTCAGACTCCTGCATAGTAAATTAAAAATGGCCCTACCTTCTATTTTACTATTCCAACTGAGAGGGTATTTGAACACATTTTCCTTGCATCTGGGTTGGGATTAGTGACTTAGAATGCAGCAGAAATGGGGCACCCAGTTGGCTCAGTCAGAAAAGGATGCGACTCTTGATCTTGAGCCCCATGTTGGGTATAGAGATTACTTAAAAATAAATAAACAAACTTTAGAATGTAGCAGATATGATATCCTGGACTCCTGAAGCTAGATCATAACAAGACTCGCAGCCTCTGCTTGGACATGTTGCAAC
Source organism: Neogale vison (assembly GCF_020171115.1). NCBI lineage: Eukaryota > Metazoa > Chordata > Mammalia > Carnivora > Mustelidae > Neogale > Neogale vison. Next base: position 124,870,727 of record NC_058096.1, on the reverse strand, counting down.
ATTTACTCTTGGGACCCAAGTGCCATGCTATGAGGAAGCCCAAGGTGACAGGTGACACCAGCTTTCTGGCCATGTAGGTTATCTTGGGATATTGCCTCAGTTGATAAGCAAATATGAGCTTCCCTGCCCATTAAGCACTACCCAACATGCATATTCACAAACAAAATGATTACTGTTATAAGCCCCTAAGTTTTGGGGTGGCTCATTATGCAGCAGTATATAACTAGAACACCATCTAGTCACATGTATGTGGAAGAGGTCCTTCGAGGGATTGCTGGCAGTCTGTCCAGGTTACATACCTGGAGCCCTTCTCAGGGGAAGGAGCAGATAGGGCAGCTGTGCAGGACTCTGAGTTTGCTAGGGATAGGCAGGGTGGAAGAGAGGGCAGCACCCCAAAGTACAGGCAGAAGGTGTTTGGGTCTCTCATCGCTGTCTGGGCCAGAGGCTATGTGAGGGTCTTGTTCACTCTCTAGGATCTCACATACACACATGAACTTAAAGCATTACTCAGAAGCTAGGGTTAAAAGTTCTCTGTGATAAGAACCTAGAACCCACCTTTCTTCCTGTGTCCATCAGTGACTTCTCCTGTTTAAAGCCCCTCCCTGCCTGGAGCAAGAAGATAGGAGATGCAGGTGAGAGCTGGAGAGAAACAGTAAGCCATGGGGCTTGTAAAAAGCCATCTGATGTGAGCTCAACACCCACCATACTGGCAGTTTGGGTCAGATCTAATGTACTAATGTGTACAAGTCCATGATGGTGAGGGGTCTGGATCCACACATGTGGTGTGGCTGGCCAGCTCACAACTGAACTTACTAACTGCCTGACCTGCCTTCTACTGCATGGTGTCTAGATTACAGAGAGGCTCTCACAGATGCATCAGGCCTGCGGGCAATGGGAGGGGTCTCTGACTGGCAGGGATTCCTTGACTTTAAAGTCAGAGTCATGTCTTCAGTCAAACTGTCATCTCTAGGATCCTTTCAGAATGTACATTTTTTTTATTTTTAATTTTTATTAATTATTTTTATTAATATATAATGTATCATTTGCCCCAGTGGTACAGGTGTGTGCAGAATGTGCATTTTTAAGGAAGAGAAAATCTAAGGAATTTTAAGGAAGAGAAAAATCTAAGAAGTTTCCTGACATGTATTATACTAATATGATGTGTAACTAAGTATGATGACTAAGCTGTTTTTAGTCATTAATACTTTAACATGAATTAGTTTACTCATTTCTTTCTATCAAGGGGAGAGTGTAACAGTGAGAATTTAGTACATTCAAGGATGGGGGAGAATTACTAAAAAGAAGGAAAGGAAGGGAGAGTAGTATTCTAGAAGAATATTTACCAGCGTACACAAAAATAAACTAAAAATGAATTAAGGACCTAAATGTGAGACTTGAAGCCATTAAAATCCTAGAAGAGTACACAGGCTATAATTAATGGAATTATTACTCAGCCATGAAAAAGAGTGAAATCTTGCCATTTGTAGCAACATGGGTGGAGCTAGACAGTATTATGCTGAGCAAAATAAGTCAGTCAGACAAATACCATATGGTATCATTCGTAAGTGGAATTTAAAAAACAAAATAAAGGAAGAGAGAATAAAACAGACAAACCAAAAAAACAGACTCTTAACTATAGAGAACAAACTGAAGGTTACCAGAGAGGAGGTGGGTGGAGGGATGGGTGAAATAGGTAAAGAGGATTAAGAGTGCACATATCATGAGCGTCGAATCACCTGTAGAGTTGCTGAATATTGTACACTTGAAATGAATATAATGCTGCACTGGAATTGATTTTTTAATGAATAATGAATTAATTAAAGAATTGTCCTTTACTGCGCTTATATTATCAAATCTTTGAGGGGAAAACCTCTTCATTTTTTACTGTTGACTATGATGTTTGCTGTGGGATTTTCATATATTGTCTTCATTATGTTTAGATATGTTCCCTCAAAACCTACTTTGTGAGAGACTATGGACTCTGAAAAACAGTCTGAGGGGTTTGAAGTGGCGGGGGGGTGGGAGGTTGGGGTACCAGGTGGTGGGTATTATAGAGGGCACAGCTTGCATGGAGCACTGGGTGTGGTGAAAAAATAATGAATACTGTTTTTCTGAAAATAAATAAATTGGGAAAAAAAAAACCCTAAGATCATGACCCAAATCTGAAACCAAGTGTCGGACGCTTAACTGACGGCACCACCCAGATGCCCCAACAGTAAAGGAAATCCTGTCCCTGCTACGACACTGAGGGACATTGAGGATATTATGTTACATAAAATAGGACAATCACAGATAGACAAATATTGCATGATTCCAAGTATATGAAGCATGTAGGGTTGTCAAGAAACTAGAAACATAAAGCACGATTGAGGTGGCTAGGGCTGGAACAAGGCGTAATGGGCAGCTGAATGGATAAAGAGTTTCAGTTTTGCAAAGTGACAAAGGGCTGGAGATTGGTTGTGCAGCAATGTAAATACTGAACTGTAAACCTAAAAATCGGTTATGATGATACATTTGATGTCATGAGTATTTTTCTATAACTAAAAATGAAAAAATTTAAATAAAAAGAATTCTTTAAGTTAAAAAAAAAACCTACTTTGTTGAGGTTTTTTATCATGAATGGATGTTGTACTCTGTCATATGCTTTTTCTGTATGTGTTCTGAAATGGTCATGTGTTTTTTATCTTTTATTAATGTGATGTATCATTTTGATTGATTTATAAATATTGAACCACCCTTGCAATCCAGGTATAAATCCCTCTTGATCATTGTGAGTGACTTTTTTCTAATGTATGGTTAGATTCGGTTTGCTATTTTTTGATGGTTTTTACACCTAAGTTTGGCAGAGATATTGGCCTTCTAGTTCTTTTTTTGTAGTGTCTTTATCTGGTTTTATTATCAGGATAATGCTGGCCTCAGGGAAAAAATTTGGAAATTTTCATTCCTTTTCTATTTTTGGAATAGTTTGAGAAGAATAGGTAAATGTTTGGTAGAAGTCACCTGGGAAGCCGTCTGGCCCTGGAGTTTTGTTTCTTGGGAGTTTTTTTTTAAGATTTTATTTATTTATTTGAGAAAGAGACCATGAGAGAGAGCATGAGAGAGGAGAAGGTCAGAGGGAGAAGCAGACTCCCCGTGGAACTGGGAGCCCGATGCGGGACTCGATCCGGAAACTCCGGGATCATGACCTGAGCTGAAGGCAGTCGTCCAACCAACTGAGCCACCCAGGCGTCCCTCTTGGGAGTTTTTTGATTACTGAATCAATTTCAATGCTTATAATTGGTCTCTTCAGATTTTCTGTTTCTTCCTGATCCAGTTTTAGGAGGTCATATGTCTCTAGGAATTTATCCATTTCTTCTAGATTGTCTAGTTTGTTGGCATATAATTTTTCACAATATTCTCTTTTTTTAAAAGAATTTAAAAAAAATTTTTAAATAAACATCTAATGTATTGTTAGCCCCAGGGGTACAGGTCTGTGAATCGCCAGGTTTACACACTTCACAGCACTCACCATAGCACATACCCTCCCCAATGTCCATAATCCCACCACCCTCTCCCTACCCCCACCCCCCCAGCAACCCTCAGTTTGTTTTGTGAGATTAAGAGTCTCTTATGGTTTTGATGAAGTCCCAAAAGTTTATTTTCACTTCTGTTTCCTTTGCCTTTGGAGACATATCTTGAAAGAAGTTGCTGTGGCTGATATCGAAGAGATTACTGCCTATGTTCTCCTCTAGGATTCTGATGGATTCCTGTCTCACGTTGAGGTCTTTTATCCATTTTGAGTTGATCTTTGTGTACAGTGTAAGAGAATGGTCGAGTTTCATTCTTCTACATATAGCTGTCCAGTTTTCCCAGCACCATTTATTGAAGAGACTGTCTTTTCTCCACTGTATATTTTTTCCTGTTTTGTAGAAGATTAATTGACCATAGAGTTGAGGGTCCATATCTGGGCTCTCTACTCTGTTCCACTGGTCTATGTGTCTGTTTTTATGCCAGTACCATGCTGTCTTGGTGATCACAGCTTTGTAATAAAGCTTGAAATCAGGTAAGGTGATGCCGCCAGCTTTATTTTTGTTTTTCAACATTTCCTTAGCGATTCGGGGTCTCTTCTGATTCCATACAAATTTTAGGATTATTTGCTCCAGCTCTTTGAAGAATGCCGGTGGAATTTTGATTGGAATGGCATTAAAAGTATAGATTGCTCTAGGCAGTATAGACATTTTAACAATGTTTATTCTTCCAATCCAAGAGCATGGAATGGTCTTCCATCTATTTGTGTCTTCTTCAATTTCTTTCATGAGTGTTTTGTAGTTCCTCGAGTACAGATCCTTTACCTCTTTGGTTAGGTTTATTCCCAGGTATCTTATGGTTCTTGGTGCTATAGTAAATGGAATCGATTCTCTAATTTCCCTTTCTGTTATTTTCATTGTTAGTGTATAAGAAAGCCACTGATTTCTGCACATTGACTTTGTATCCTGCCACGTTGCTAAATTGCTATATGAGTTCTAGTAGTTTGGGGGTGGAGTCTTTTGGGTTTTCCATATAAAAAATCATGTCATCTGTGAAGAGAGAGAGTTTGACTTCTTCCTTACCAATTTGGATACCTTTTATTTCTCTTTGTTGTCTGATTGCTGTTGCTAGGACTTCTAATACTATGTTGAACAAGAGTGGTGAAAGTGGGCATCCTTGTCTTGTTCCTGATCTCAATGGGAAGGCTGCAAGCTTTTTCCCATTGAGTTTGATATTTGCTGTGGGTCTTTCATAGATAGATTTGATGAGGTTCAGGAATGTTCCCTCTATCCCTATACTTTGAAGCATTTTAATCAGGAACGGATGCTGGATTTTGTCAAATGCTTTTTCTGCATCAATTGAGAGGACCATGTGGTTCTTCTCTCTTCTCATATTAATTTGTTGTATCACATTGATTGATTTGTGAATGTTGAACCATCCTTGTAGCCCAGGAATGAATCCCACCTGATCATGGTGGATAATCTTTTGAATGTGCTGTTGGATCCTGTTGGCTAGGATCTTGTTGAGAATCTTAGCATCCATATTCATCAGTGATATTGCTCTAAAATTCTCCTTTTTGGTAGGGTCTTTGCCTGGTTTGGGGATCAGAGTAATGCTGGCTTCATAGAAAGAGTCTGGAAGTTTTCCTTCTGCTTCAATTTTTTGAAACAGCTTCAGGAGAATAGGTGTTATTTCTTCTTTGAAGGTTTGGTAGAATTCCCCAGGGAATCCGTCAGGTCCTTCATCAAAATCAAAAGCTTCTGCACAGCAAAGGAGACAGTCAAAAAAACAAAGAGGCAACCCACGGAATGTGAGAAGATATTTGCAAATGACAGTTCAGACAAAAGGTTGATATCTAGGATCTATAATGAACTCCTCAAACTCAACACACATGAAACAGGCAAACATATCAAAAAATGGGCAGAAGATATGAACAGACACTTCTCCAATCAAGACATACAAATGGCTATCAGACACATGAAAAAATGTTCATCATCATTAGCCCTCAGGGAGATTCAAATTAAAACCACATTGAGATATCACCTTACACCAGTTAGAATGGCCAAAATTAACGAAACAGGAAACAACATGTGTTGGGGAGGATGTGGAGAAAGGGGAACCCTCGTACACTGTTGGTGGGAATGCAGTTGGTGCAGCCTCTTTGGAGAACAGTGTGGAGATTCCTCAAGAAATGAAAAATAGAGCTTCCCTATGACCCTGCAATTGCACTCCTAGGTATTTACCCCAAAGATACAGATGTCGTGAAAAGAAGGGCCATCTGTACCCCAATGTTTATAGCAGCAATGGCCACGGTCGCCAAACTATGGAAAGAACCAAGATGCCCTTCAACGGACTAATGGATAAGGAAGATGTGGTCCATATACACTATGGAGTATTATGCCTCCATCAGAAAGATGAATACCCAACTTTTGTAGCAACATGGACGGGACTGGAAGAGATATGCTGAGTGAAATAAGTCAAGCAGAGAGAGTCAATTATCATATGGTTTCACTTATTTGTGGAGCATAACAAATAGCATGGAGGACAAGGGGTGTTAGAGAGGAGAAGGGAGTTGAGGGAAATTGGAAGGGGAGGTGAACCATGAAAGACTATGGACTCTGAAAAACAATCTGAGGGTTTTGAAGGGGTGGGGGGTGGGAGGTTGGGGTACCAGGTGGTGGGTATTATAGAGGGCACAGATTGCATGGAGCACTGGGTGTGGTGAAAAAAATAATGAATACTGTTTTTCTGAAAATAAATAAATTGAAAAAAAATTAAAAAAAGAGTCTCTTATGGCTTCACAATATTCTCTTTTTTTAAAAAAATATATTTTATTAAGTGTTTTTAGAAGTTATATCTAGAAGGTAAAAATTCCAGTTATAAAATATATTGGAATAACAAATAAGGGAAGCAATTTCACAAACTTTTAAAAAATACTATAGAAATACTATTCAAAAGCTATTTCTTTGTATTTATTAACATTTTACTGCACTTACTATGCACGTAATATGCATCACACTCTGCTAAGCACTTTGCATACATTATCTAATTCAATCCTTGTAACAACTCCATGAAATAGGTATTATTATTACAACTATTATCACTCCATTTTACACCTTAGAAAAATGAAGTTCATAAATATTAAGTAACATACTACAAATCATACCATATAAGTGTCTTCACAATATTCTCTTAACAATTGTTTATATTTCTGTGGTGTTGGTTATTTATCCACTCTCTCTTCTAATTTTATTTGATTTCTCTCTTTTTTAAAATTTTTGGATGAGTCTGGCTAAAGGTTTATCAATTTTATTGATCTTTCCAAAGAACCAACTCCTAATTTCATTCATCTGCTTAGTGTGTTTTTTAGTTTCTGTTTTGTTTATTTCTACTCATATCTTTATTATTTCCTTCCTTCTACTATTTTTGGGTTTATTTGTTCTTCTTTTTCTAGTTCCTTTAAGATTAAGTTTGGGCTATTTATTTGATATTTTTCTTGCTTCTTATGGTGGGCCTGTTTTGCTATAAACTTCCCTCTTAGAACTGCTTTTGCTGCATTCCAAAGATTTTGGACTGTTGTATTCTCATTTTCATTTGTCTCCTTGTATTTTTTGGTTTCTTCTTTGATCTCTTGATTGACCCATTCATTGTTTAGTAGCACATTATTTAACCTCCATGTATTATTTTCTTTCCAGATTTTTTCTTGCGGTTGCTTTCTAGTTTCACAGCATTGTGGTTGGAAAAGATGCATGGTATGACTTCGATCTTTGAATTTGTAGGGTTTGTTTTGTGGCCTAATATTTGATTCATTCTGGGGAATGTTTCATGTGCACTTGAAAAGAATGTGTATTCCACTGTTTTAGGATGGAATGTTCTGAATATATCTGTTAAGCCCATCTGGCCCAGTGTGTCATTCAAAGCCACTGTTTCTTTGTTGATTTTCTGTTTGGGTGATCTATCCATTGATGTAAGTGGAGTCTTGAAACCCTCTGCTGTTATGTTACTATTGATTGCCTTCTTTATGTTGTTATTAGCTGCTTTATATATTTGGGTGCTCACATGTTGTGTGTATAAATATTTACAATTGTTATATCTTCTTTTTTTTTAAGATTTTATTTATTTAACAGCCAGAGATCGCAAGTAGGCAGAAAGGCAGGCAGAGAGAGAGGAGGAAACAGGCTCCCTGAAGAGCAGAGAGCCCGATGTGGGGCTCGATCCCAGGACCCTGAGATCATGACCTGAGCTGAAGGCAGAGGCTTTAACCCACTGAGCCATCCAGGCGCCCCTTGTTATACCTTCTTATTGAATTGTCCCTTTAATGATTATATAGTGTCCTTCTTTATCTCTTGTTACAGTCTTAGAGTTTTAAAGTCTATTTTGTCTGATATAAGTATTGCTACCCTGGGTTTGTTTTGACATCCCCTTGCATAATGTTTCTCCATCCCCTCACTTTCAATCTGCATGTGTCTTTAGGTCTAAAATGAATCTCTTATAGGCAGCACATATAAATGGATCTTGGTTTTTGTTGTATTTTTAGGGAGAGAGTGTGTGTGTATGTGTGTGTGTGAGGGGGGTGAGGCAGAGGGAAAGGAAAAGAGAGAATCCCAAGCACGCCTCATGCCTAGCCAGGACCCTGTCATGGGGCTTGATCCCATTACCCTGATACTAGGACCTGAACCAAAATTGAGAGTCAGGTGCTTAATCAACTGAGCCACTCAGATGCCCCATGTATTTTTCTGTTATTTGTGTGTGTGTGTGTGTGTGTGTGTGTGTGTGTGTGTGTATATATGTACATATATATATATGTTTGTTTTTAGTCCACTCTGTCACCTTGTATCTTTTGATTGGAGTGTTTAGTCCATTTATATTCAAGTAATTATTGATTTACTTATTAATAATGTATTAATAAATAATTTATTACTAAATAATTATTTATTATTTTAATATATATTATATATTCTATTTATTGATTATATATATATATATATATATATATATATATATACACATACACACACATATATATAGCTATTTTGGTGCTTGTTTTGTGGCGGTTTTTGTAGTTTTTCCCTGATCATTTCTTCTTTTGCTCTCTTTCATGGTTTTCTGGCTTTTGTTAATGATATACTTGGATTTCTTTCCTTTATTCTTTGCTTATCTATTACTGGTTTTTGATTTATGGTTACCATTAGGTTTGTATATAATATCTTATGCATATAACAGTTTATATTAAGTTGATGGTCATGTAAGTTTGAACTCATCCTTTATTCCTCTTCCCATCATGTTTTAGGTATATTGTGTCATACATTACATCCTCTTCTTTTGTGAAACCCTTGACCGATTTCTGCCAGGCTTCAGGTTATTTCTGGGTTATTTGCACTGATGTAGGTTTCATCTTCTTGTATCCACAGGATGAGGGGAGCTAAGGGTCTTCCTATTCTGCCATCTTCCTGAAAAGTCAGGTCACTATTTTTTTACTTTTGTAAAAGAACCAGAAAGAACCTTTAGAAAAAATATGTATTCATCGAAACGGAAAATTCACTGGATGAATTTGCAGTAGGTTAGATACAGCTGAAGAAAAAAAAAATAATGAACTGGTAATCCTTTTTTTTGGTTTGGTTTTGGGGTTTTTGTTTGTTTTTTTTTTTTTTTTGTTTTTGGGGGGGATAAGATAATTCTTAAAAAACCTATCTAGTATCCAAAGATATGGACAACAAAAAAGGAAGGTTAAATGATATGAAGAATAGGGCATGAAGGCCTAATATATATTTACTTGGAGTTCCAGAAGGGGATGATTGTAGAAATAATGCAGAAGAGGCAGTCTTCAAAAAAAATGGCCAAAAATAAAATCTTAAAAAAAAAATAATGGCTGGCACTTACCAGGAATTTTTTAAAGACACCAAAACTCATGTTTAAGAAGTACAACAGATTTCTACTAAGATAAATAGAAATTCACAGCCACATATATATTTTGGTGAAACTATAGAACACCAAAGATACTTTACTTTTGGGGCGCCTGGGTAGCTCAGTGGGTTAGGCCTCTGCCTTCAGCTTAGGTCATGCTCAGGGTCTTGGGATCAAGCCCCACGTCGGGCTCTCTGCTCAGTGGGGAGCCTGTTTCCCCTCTCTATCTGGCTGCCTCACTGCTTACTTGTGATTTCTCTCTGTCAAATTAAATAAAATCTTAAAAAAAAGATACTTTACTTTTAAGTGTATATATTATATATCTTATATATAATATATATATATTTATATTTTTCCTTTTTGGTATATACTTATGTTAGCACCCTCTTCTGTATGTTTAGTTGACTCTTGAACAGCATGAGTTCGAACTGCACAGAGCCCTATATACACAGATTTTTTTTTATTAATTCAGACTGTACTATAGATGTTTTTTCTCTTTTTATGATTTTCTTAATAATATTTTCTTTAGCTTACTTTATTGTAGGATACAATATATTATATATGTAATATATGAAATTTTTTGACTGTTTATGTTATTGGTAAGGCTTCTGGTAGGCTATTAGTCAAGTTTTCAGAGAGTCAAAAGGTAAATGCAGAGTTTTGACTGTGTGTGGGGTTGGTACCTGTAATCCCATGTGTCGTTCAGGGCCCAACTGTATATTTCAAAATACATTTTTTTTTGGTGGCTCTGAGCTTCTGAAAAGAACAGATGTGGTTAAGCGGAGGTGGCTGGAAGTGGCTCTGAATACAGCTCTGCAGCACTGGCTGTAATTGACATACAATATTGTATTAGTCTTAAGTGTACCACATAATGATTTGATATGTGTATATATTGCAAAATGATCACCACAGTTAAGTTTGATTAATATTCATCATCTCACATAGTGACAAAATTTTTTTCCTTGTGATGGGAACTTTTAAGATTTACTCTTTTAATTTTCAAATAGGTAATACAGTATTGTTAACTATAGTCACAATGCTGTAGATTACATCCCCAGAACTTATGAATTTTGTAACTGGAAGTTTATGCCTTTTGACCACTGTCACCCATTTCCCCCACCCCTACCTCCTGCCTCTGGCAACTACCTACCTCTGTTCCCTGTATCTATGAGGTATTTGTTTTGTTTGTCTTTTAGGTTCCACATCTAAATGAGATAATACAGTATTTGTCTTCCTCTATCGGACTTATTCCACTTACATAATGCCCACAAAGTCCATCTATATTGCCACAAATGACAGGATTTCCTCCTTCTGTTATGGCTGAATAATATTCCATTGTATGTCTTTAATACCACATCATCTTTATCCATTTGTCTGTTGATGGATGCTTAGATTATTTCATTGTCTTGGTTAATGCTATAATGAACATGGGGGTGTAGATCTCTGAGGTGGTGATTTTATTTCCTTCATCTATATACTTGGAAGTGGAATTTCTGGATCATATGTGGTGTTTCTATTTTTAATTTTTTGAGGAACTGCCATACAGTTTCCCACAGTAACTATACCAATTTACATTCCCGCCAACAGTGCACAAGGGTCCCCTTATCTCCACACCCTCACCAACACTCATGCATTTCTTGTCTTTTTGATAGTAGCCATTCTAACAGGTGTGAGATGATATCTCATGGTGGGTTTGACTTTTTTTTCACTAATGATTAGTGATGTTGAGCACCCTTTCATGCATCTGTTTGGCTATTGGAAATGTCCAATGTCCTCTCTGGAGAAGTGTCTACTCAGTTACTTTGACCATTTTTTAACAATATTTTTTTTTCTATTGAGTTGAATGAATTCTTTCTATATTTTGGATACTGACCTCTATTGAGATATAGAATTTGTGAATATTTTCTCTCATTTGGTAGATTACCGTTTCATTTTGTTGATGGTTTCCTTTGCTGATCAGAAGCTTTTTAGTTTGATGTAGTCCTCTTGTTTCCTTTTTTGTTTCTTGTTGCCTTTATTTAGTGTAAAAAAGTGATTGTAAAGACCAATGTCAGGGAGCTTACCACCTATGTTTTCTCCTAGGAGTTTTATGGCTTCAGGTCTTACGTTTATCTTTAATCCATTTTGAATTTTTCTTTTACATGGTGTGGGATATAAACTATCCTTTTTCTATTGTATATTCTTGGAACCTTTGTCATATGTTAATCAATCATAAGTGTGGGTTTATTTGTGGACTTTCTGTTCTGTTCATTGAACTATGTGTCTGTTTTTATGGCGATACTATACTGTTTTGATCACTGTAGATTCGTAATTTGGTTTGAAATTAGGAAATGTGATGCCTCCTGCTTTGTTCTTTTGCAAGATTGTTTTGGCTATTTGGGGTCTTTTATGGCTCCATACAAATGTAGGGATTTTTTTTGTTCTATTTCTGTAAAATACCATGGGAATTTGAATTTCGGTGCCATTGAATCTATAGATTGTTTTCAGTAGTGTGGACATTTTAACTTTATTAATTCTTCCAGTGTATGAGCATGTAGTATCTTTCCATTTATTTTTGTCTTCATCAATTTTTTCATCACTATCTTATAATTTTTAGTGTACAGATATTTCATACCTTGGTTATATTTATTCCTAGGTGTTTTTTTTTTTTAGTGTAGCTGACATACAATGTTGCATTAGTTTCAGGTGTGAAACCCAGTGATTTGACAAGTTTATCGCTTCCTAGGTATTTTTTGATGAAGTTATAAATGGGATTGTTTTTTAAATTTTTCTTTTTGAAGTTCATTGTTAGTGGATAGAAATTCAACTGATTTTTTTGTATGTTCATTTTGTGTCATGCAACTTTACTGAATTTATTAGTTCTAACAGTTTCTGGTGGGGTCTTTAGGGGTTTTATATATAATATCTGTTATGTATAATTAGATACAGTTTTATTCTTCCTTTCCAGTTTGGATACCTTTTATTTTTTTCTTGACTAATTACTCTGGCTAGGACTTCCAGACTACGTTGAATAAAAGTGGTAAGAGCAGACATCCTTGCATTATTTCTGTTCTTAAAGGAAAATCTTTTAGGTTTTCATCATTGAGTATGATGTTAGCTGGGGCCTTGTCATATATGGCTCTTATTATGTTGGGGTACATTCCCTCTATAGTCAATTTGTTGAAAGTCTATCATGAATGGATGTTGAATTTTGTCAAATGCTTTTTCTGCATCAATTTAGACGATCTTATTATTTTCATCCTTCATTTTGTTAGTGTGGTGTATACCATTGACTGATTTATAGATAGTGGACCATCCTTGCATCTTTGAAGTAAATCCTGCTTGATCATGGTGTAAGATACTTTCAATGTATCATTGAATCTAGTTTGCTAATATTTTTTTGAGGATTTTGCATCGATGTTCATCAAGGATATTGGCCTGCAATTTTCCTTTCTTATAATGTCCTTGTTTCATTTTGGTGTTAGGGTAATATTGGCCTCATAAAAAGAGTTTGGAAGTATTTCCTCCTCTTCTTTTTTTGGGGAAGAGTTTGAGAAAGATTGATATTTTTCTTTAAATATTTGGTAAAATCCACCAGTGAAGCCATATGGTTCTGGACTTTTGTTTCTTGGGAGTTCATTGATTACTGATTTGGTCTCATTGCTAGTAATCAGACTGTTGAGATTTTCTATTTCTTGGTAGGTTGTATGTTTTTGGGAATGTGTCCATTTCTCTTAGATTGCCCAGTTTATTGGTGTATTATTCATAGTAGTCTCATGATCTTTTGTATATCTGTGGTATTGGTTGTAATGTCTCCTCTTTCATTTCTGGCTTTGTTTATTTGAGTCCTCTTTTTTTCTTGGTGAGTGTAGCTAAGGCTTGTCTATTTTGTTTATCTTTTCAAACGATAAGCTCTTAGTTTCATTGATATTTTCTCTTGTATTTTTAGTCTCTATGCCATTTATCTCTGCTCTAATCTTTGTTACTTCCTTCCTTCTACTAACTTTGGTAAAACCTCCCACTTATTAACCACTCCTCAATCCCTCCCTTCTAACCAGGAGGTAGGAGGGAAGCTATTTATCAAAGACTGATTTCATTATCTTTAAGAAAAATCAGAAAGACTTCTTTTTTAAATTTAGAAAGAGTTTTCTGTGTTGATTATATAAACTTCAGAGAACCCCAGAAAGCATGAAGAATGTCACAGGAATGACGCTTGCCTCACAACATGGAAGCACAGCCTGGCTTAGGGGAAGCCTGACTGGGGACCTAGCCCTGGCAGGTTATAAGTGAGCTTACCATTAGGGCAATTACACATAAGTGTGATTATCATTAGGGAACTTCCCAGCAGAGACCAGTCTCCATCAGTGTGAGACATAAGACATTTTCAGATGACTCAAGTCCTGTGCTTGATACATAGTCCAACTGGGGCCTGATGCTGGGGATGCTATAGAGAATAGACATTCGTTGGAGTAAACTTGGAGAGAGAATCTGAGGGATGAGGGTTGGCAGGGTAGTGAGGACTAAAGGGAAGAAATGTTGGTAATGGGACACCAAAAACCTCCTGGTGTGGTGCAGGGGAGTGACTGTGAATTTGCTGGTTCCCATGGGTGTGAGGGAGAGGCTGAGAGCAGGGCAAGCAGAGCCTCTTCTGTCTTGCAGAACAGGAAGAACACTGAGTGACCACATACACTTGGTGAGCAGAGAATGGGAAGCAACAGCAGTCAGTGTGGCCAGAGACCAATGTATAAAGGCTAGATAAGGGGTATCCAAGACCAGTACTGGCAATGGGCAGAGGCCACTAGAGGGAGAGGTAGGGATCCTTTCCTCTAATGCCTGCTGCTTCCATCTCTCCTCTGGGGACAAAGAAGGTGCAGAAAAGGAAGGAGCACTGTATTGACTGGCAGTTAACTGAGAAAGTTGGTAGAGACTGGGTCTTCTATGAAATTAATGTCAGCAGTGGACACAGGGTTTAGGAGCTAACCAAGGTGGGGAAATGAAGACACAAGTTTATCCACTGGGATCTGGGTGTGTAAATTCACACGTCCTCTGCAGTGGGTTTAGCTTTACTGTTCCGAGGTAGATCTCCTCCCTACTCCAGACAGGGAGCTGAGGCACAGGGGAAGTTGCTTGGTGAAGTTGCTTACCCAAGCCCACAGCAAGGGGCTGGGCTTGGACTTGAGCTTACATCTCTGTGACTTCAAAGTCCCTGTCCATTCCTGTGATCTCATTGTCTTTAGTCTGCTCTTTGGGGGATCCTGAGACAGCATATCCCTAGAAAAAGACCCCCAAATCCAGAGAAGCACCCCTGGCCATGCCTGAGGCCTGGTTCCGCAGCTGCTCAGCACCGTGGCCTGTGGACAGAGCTGGATAACATGGCTACAGGCAGCAAGAGGGCCTGAGCCCTTTCCTCCCCTTTCAGCACAATACTGAGCACTGATTGGAGGATATTTCTGGAGGCTGCTCTAGGGCCAGGCCCCGTGCACAAAACACCCAAATGATTTGTCATCTGAAGACCTGAAAACATGGTGGAGAAATCTCGATGAGCCGATCACGGAAGATGATGCAAATCCCCCAGCCTTTGGTGTAGACATCTTGAGCTGAAAGATACCACCTCCAGATGTGGTGCCCTCTAAAAATAGCAGGTAGAGTCATCTCCCCTGGCTAATTGTTCTAAGTGGTCCCTCCTTGCCATCTGGAACTGGGTCTTGTCAATGTACCAGGACATCACCCCAATTATGTGCGCAACGGCTCTTCAACGCCCGCCCCACAACAGAGGGGCGGCAGCTGTCTCCACTCAGCCCCCTCTCCCGCCGACACCCGCTGTGCCTCCGATGTGCATTGCACACCCTCGCCCCACAGGTCCTGTCAGAAGAAGCCACTCCCCGCTGGAAGAAGATCCTAAGAGCCTCCAGGAGGCAAGATTCTGGCAGAATAAGGCAATTTCTCTCTCCCAGGCTGCAGGAAGGCAATTAGAGTGGGTGAGGATGGAGTCTGCTTTCTCTTTTCTTCACTCCCGGGGAAATGTGGGCCAGGTCACGCCACTGGCAGATGCTGCCGCTCTGAGTGCAGCATCCGCTCTGGATGGCTTTCCTGCCAACACCTCTGGCAGCCAGGATAGGAGATGTGTGTGTGGGCTCAGCTCTCCCATGGGTTGTAGGCCTCTTAAGGATAATGCCCACTGCAGGCAGGTCTGGGAGAGGCACTTGGTTGGGTACCTAGGCCTAGCTGGTTTAGGACTTTGGACAGGTTCTCTCCCCACCTCAGCCTCTGAGCCAATTAGCTGGTCTCCTTGCCCTGTACCCTGGTCAGAGGAAGGAAAGATGACAAAGTCCTCAGAGGTACCTGGCTCATGAGGAAGTGCTGGGGGTATAAGTGCGTTCTTGGAAGGGACATGGTCAGAAGAGGTTGGATCCAAGTGATGACTTTGAGCAGCATGGAAGAGAAGAGGGGAGAGGGAGCCCAAGCCCTAGCTTGGGGCTCTTTAGCTTTCTGCCTACCTGCAGAAAGGGAACATGCAGTCTGGTGGGGTGGGTAGGAGCCGGGCTGAGAGGGCTCCCAGATAGTGGCTGGTGACCATCACAGATGGTCTAAATGTCAGAGGAGCCCAAGTAGGGAGAGCTGGTGGTGGCTATTGGGCTTGTATTCCAGAGGAAGGGGCATTAGTAGAGTTTCAACAGGCTGACGAAAGGCAAGGGTAATCCAAGTGGAGGGAACAGCAAGGACAGAGGCAGAGAAGCAGGAGCCTGCAGGGCACATTAAGGTCAGCGAAGTTGTGTTTAGGAAAGCCCAGCCATATGATTCCAGACCCAGCTGAGTGGAGAAAGATAAAGAGGGAAGCCTGGTAAACGGGGTCCCTTGCATCCAGACTGTCCTCTGTGGAGGGGGGCATGGGCCAGAGAGGCTGCCTGCCAGGAGCCTGAGCCAGACTGGGGGTGTTTGGAGTATCCCTATCCAACAAGCTTAAGCCCAACCCATGGGACAGTAGGCACCTTCCTACAGGGCAGGAGTCCAGGCTGGACAAGCAGGAAAGCGGGTCCCCAGTACAATACCACCTCAAGCTGACATCTGTGAGTGAACTTACCACAGAACTTGGATTCCTAGATAGCCTCTACAACCTTGAAAAAGAATTTTCTGGGAGTTTTATGTACTGACACGGAACTCTTTCTAAGAAATGTTAAGTGAAAAAAGCAAGTCATAGAAGAACAACATATATAGCGTGAAACATTTCCATAAAAAACAACACACACAGAAAACAAGTGTAGAGGTTCTTGTAGGCATCTGTAAGTGCACAGAAAAGCTCTGGAAGAAGCCACAAGCCATCCAAGGACAATGGTTACCTCCTGGGAGGGAGTGGAATTGCAGGGGGTGGGGGGCAGGAACATGTTATCTTATGCTGTATGATGCACAATGAAGTTTGCAATGTATTTAGAATAATGTTGGCTAACGCCCTTAGGACAAAAGCATGCTTCCACCCTACCTTCTCACATCTCGGCTCATGCGGACCCAGGGCACTGTGCACTGGAGCTGGGCTCCTGGCCCAGCTAACCCACTTGCCCATGGGGCCAAGCTAGGGTGGGCAGCTCCCTGAACCACCTTCTCCATCTGGAAATGGGAGCAATGGTGACGACAAGCTCTCCTCACTGGTTCATCTTGGCCATGAGGTCACATGTGAGATTTGTGGGTGCCCAGAAATCTAGTGTCCTGTGTGACACGCCAATGACAAAGAACAGGCATGCTGCCACCCGCAGATGCTCTTCTGTTGCTGTGGGACCAGAACAGAGGCTGGTGGGGACACTGAAGCTTTGGGGTCAGATCTGGCTTCCGTTCCTGACACTGTTGCTTCCCAGTCACAGCATGTCGGGTCCCACACAGCCTCATGTTCCTCTTTATGAATGGGGAGGGCAACACCTATCTCGACAGAAGGCTTTGTAGGCTAAGTAAGATAATAAATGTAGGTGTGCTTAGCACACAGTGGCGTCAATACATGGTTGTTTGATGGTTGAGGGCAGGCCTACATCTCCTGATAGCCTGACTCAGCAGGCCCCCCAGTCATCGTCACACATGCTGGTCTGGGGGGAAAGCACTAACACGTTCTCCCCCATGCCACCCACTGTGCCCCTGCTCTGGTAAAGAAGGAGCTCACCGACCTCATCACTACTCATGTGCTCCTGAGGAGCACCCCTGTGGCATAAATGGGAGAGGGCCTGGAGACTAGGCATGCCATGACCACTCAGGGGACTTGTGGAATGCTCAGGGAATGCAAATGCTGACCTCTCCTGAAGCCCAGGAGGGCGAGCAGTGGTACAGACAGCCCCACGCTCTATGATGGACACCTGGGGCCCAGCTGGACTCTATTCTACTCCTATCTAGCTCTGTTACCTCCACCGGGTTGCCCATAGGTCAAAGCTAAACACTGGCCCAGCTCTGACTGCAGGTGACTCTTGAGAGGAAATGCAAGAGTTCAGACCGAACAGATGTAGAGCAAACTCTGCAGGGGTGGGTGGGATGAGATCTGAGGCCATAACTCCCTCAGGTTGCCTAACCAAAGTATGGGGCTGAGCCATGGGAAGGGTGTCTCCAGGAATGTCTGCAGAAACAAGCTGCTGTCCCCTCTCCTCCCCTGGCGTTCCAAGCAGCCTCCCCCTGACATACACACACATTTTCTGGCCAAATTGTTCCTTGGTTTATCTCTGACCTCCACTGCAAACCAGGCTTACTCTGACAAGGCTTTGAAGTCGAGTGCCTGATATCTCCCTCTGAGGCTGGGCCTAGCCCAGCTGGACACAGGCTGAGCACAGGGCAGAGGTTGGGGTACACGTGGCTGGAAGCAGGAGCAGGGAAGGCCCCAGGATGTGGGCTGTGGAAGTGGGTGGGTAAGGGAAGTGCTAGGAGAGAGGGGAACAGGGCTGGGGTCCACAGGATGGGGGCAGACGTGGTGATGGGATGGGGAGTTCAGATGGCTGCAGGTTGTCAGACTGGGAGCTGGTGCTCAGGGCCTACCCCCAGAGCTGAGTGGTGGGTATTTCTAGGCAGCCACGATAAAGGCCACCACAAGGCAAGTATTGGATTTATCCTGCCTAAGTGGCCTGTGCTGACCTTCCTCAGGGTTCTCAAACTCTGAGCCTGTTTCAGAATCACCTGAAAGGCCTGATAAGCACATAATCCTGAAACCCCTCCCCACCAAGTATCTGATTCAGTGGGGCTCAGGACGGACATTTCTAACAGTTCCCAGGTGATGCTGCTAGTCTCGGGACCATCCTCTAGAACCACTGCCTGAAGTCCTTGGCCTCCCCACTCTCTGAGGAAGAGGAAGAGCCAGAGTCAGGCTGCATACAGGAAAGGAAGCAAAGGGGGCCTCGAGATTCATTTTATCCAAGTTAACCATAGGAGTAGTAGCATTTGTTGAGGTTTTATTGGGTCTCAGTCTACCTGTATTATCTTATTGAATACTTACAAGGACCTTGCCAAATGGAATTAGCACTCCCATTTTAGAGGATAAACTGAGACAAAAGTGAGTCATCTCTGACCAGCAGCAGAATTAGGATTTGAAGACAGGCAGTCTGTCCCCAGAGGCCATGTGCTGTGTTATAACACTTCGGCCCCTCAAGACTGGTCAGCAGCCAAGACTAGGGGGATCCATTCGGAGCCTAGAGAAACCCCTGTTCATGGAAGGGTCAGGGTAAGCCTGGGTATGCCCCGGGGCAGTGCTGCCTTTGCCCACTGATGCAGCTGACCCAGGCTGGGGGCCTCCCTGAGGCCAGCCAAACTGGCCTGAACTGGGGGTTAGACTAGCACAGGGATTAGGAAGGGTGAACAGTGAAAAGGCCTGGATCACACTCAGAGCTGCTCCTGGCCTGCTGGGCTCCACTGACAGCCCCTGCCCCTCTCTGGGCTAGCCTCTGCATTTGTCTAATGAGGGAACTAGAGAGGGCCCCGTCTTGCCCTAACACCTAAAGGGGCTTCACACAGAGGGTAGCCACCTTACACCTGGCCAGGTTCCCGTCCTCTATGGGTCTCCTTCTGAAGTCAGGTCCACTCCACTCATGCTCAGGGGACCCATGCCTTTTTTTTTTTTTTTTAAGATTTTATTTATTTATTTGAGAGAGAGAGACAGTGAGAGAGAGCATGAGCGAGGAGAAGTCAGGGGACCCATGCCTTAAAGGAAGTGGGGACAGAGACCAGGCAGGCCCTAACTTTTACAGCAGGCCCCCTGCACCCCCACATGGCCGGGCCCTGCTAGAGAAGAGGGCCAGTATACCTCTGGAGAGAACAGCTCTCTGAGGAACAGGGCTGAGCCCCTTGTGAGCTCAGTCCTATCTGATAGCATCAGGAGTACTAAGATGTTGGCTTAGCTCCTTCCTTTTTTTTTTTTTTTTCTTCTTTTAAAGCTGTTTCAGAACCTCCTTAGCCTATATTTTATTTTTCAGTTGAAAGCAGTCCTTCCGCCTCCTCCAGTCCACTTGGCTGTATAATGCCTGGACTGAACACGTTTTCAATGATGCGGGAATACATGTGCATATCTGGGTGTGCGTAGGGACCTGTGGATGCATGTGGGGGACTGTCTCTGAAGGGGGAGGGTGCCATCGTGGTGTCTGGGTGCACACGCGTGAGGGTCTGAGAGCACGCCGCCCCCGCCGCCCCCCTGCGCTTCCCGGATGGGCACTGGTTCCTAACTGTGAACACATGTGCCTCGCAGGGCCAGGCAGGGATCGCAGCTGTTTGGCTGCCAGAAGACAGCTAGTTCTGGGGGCCTAGGAAGGAGCCTGGAGCACCTTGACCCAGCAGAGGAACACCTTACCCTTGGTGCTGCTGCTGGCCAGGAGGCTTCCTCTCTCAGCCTGGGCTGCAGAGCATCGTGTGGGGGAGACAAGGCCGCCAAGCTATTTATCAACCCCTTTGAAATGGTTGGGGGCTGCTGGCCAGGCCAGCAGCTGGGGCTGGGGGGTAAAGCATTGCTTTCTGGGCCTGCCTTCATGGTGACCTGGCCTCTTGCTCCTCATACTCTTCTCTGGCCATTCAGCTTTCTATCCCTGTGATGCAGTTGCCTGAGAAAGGGGCTTCCCTCCTCCCCACTCATTCCCCTATCTCTGGGGGAAGGAATAGCTGCTGGAGGATAGAGAGGGGTAGGGAGGGCCTCTGTATCCCAGGGCAGGCGTGAGAGGGAGGAAAGGATGGTCTTTCAAAGGCCTGGCTTTGTCTGCTCCTCTCTGTGGTTATGAGGCAGCCCTGATCTCCCTCTAAGTCCAAGAAAGACCCCTAAAGGAAGACAGAAAGAGTGGGAGGTTCTAGTGGATACTAGAACACCCCCGTGTCTGCCCACCGTTCCATGCCCAGTGCCTGGCATAGCCCTTGATACATGGCAGGCGCTTACAAAATGTTTATGAACTATTTCATAAGTATTGCAGAATGAAGAAAAGAGCTAGAAGCTTGGGGGTCAGGACTGGTAGAGAAAAAGAAGATGAAGAAGCCACCAGAGAAATGCCAAAGAGAGAAGTAGAGAGCCCAGCTGGCTGTGAGGTGCCACCCAGGGAAGTCAGCAATGAGAAGAGAGAGAGGGAGAGGCGGGGGAGGGGTAGAGGAAGCAGCCAGCAGTGAGGGCAGGGAGGGAAGATTGGCCCCCACGTTCCCCAGCCGCAAAGCCTGGGAAGCCATGGCCCACCCTCACGCAGGCCCAGGGGCCAGCGCCAGCAGGATCACCCGGGCCAGCAGGCTTTATCTCTGTTTTCCCTTGGCACTGGGCAGCTTGAGAATGGGTGATGGGAACTTCAAGGCTGGTCTGGAGGTCTGGATTCTTTTTGCTGTGGAGGAGGTGCGGCTTCCTCCTCTGTAGCTTCAGAGAATGGCATCAGAATCTGACCTGGTGGGGTGAGGTTGAGGTGGGACGTGGGGCAGAGCGACCTTCTGGATGTGAAGGCTGTGCCTGCTTTTAGAAGGGAAATGCTTTCTTGAACCAGGTGCCTGTCACTCTGTCACCTCATCATTGTCACCACATGTCTGCTGTGGAGGATCTGTCTCTCCATTCTGCATCTGAAGAAACTAAGTCTCATTGAAACTAAGAGGTTTGTGGTAGGGAAGAGCAAGCAGAGGTTGGGAAGGCAGGGACCCAGACGTGCCTGATACCAGAGCCCAGGGGTCAGGACAGGGCAGGAAAGCTGCTCGGAGGAGGTGGAATTTGATCAGCTGAGACTTCAGCGACAGTAAATTGCATTATCTGTAAGAACCAGTTGGAGAGAAGAAACCCCTTGTGTTTTTTCAGTCAGGAGAGATGTCCTGTCTTGGGCGGCCACGGCTGCCACCCTGCATTAGGCTGCCCACGGGGGCCCCCCTGCTTGGCGTAGGGGAAATTAGAGCCAATCAAGGCGATTTCAAGGCAGCAGCTTCCTTCCCAGCGGCCCATGGCCATGCCTGTTAACCAGCCTGCAGCCCCACTAGCCCGATACCACAAGCAAATGGCCCCTAATCGGGACCAGACCTCCTTGCCCTCCCACCTGCCTGCCTGTGTGCAGAGCTGAGAAAGTTGCCCTGGGGGAGGGGTGGGAGAATGCTCGGGCCTGCAGGCCCTACTGGGCTAGCATGGGGCAGGGCAAGGAGGGGCCTGGAGCCCTGCATGTGGCCCCTCCTCTGCAAGGGTCAGCCTCTGGGGAGGGCATGGCCTGGCTCATCTCCCCCTCAGGCAGTTGTAATGGGGTCATCTGGCAAGTCCAACCCTGAGGCCTTCCTCTGCCCTGCAGACGGTCCAGGAATGCTATCCCCACTCTTTATTAATGGGAACACTGAGAGGCCGGTGCCAGGGCTGCTGGATAGATTCTGTAGTATATGTTGCTTCCATCCATGTCCTCCTTGCAGACCCTGTCTCCCTAGACTTGGTTTGAGTCCTTATAAGCCCTGACCTGGGCTTCCTGGACTCACTCTTTATAGGTCTTCCTGCTTCTTAATCCCTCTGCCTCCTGACTCCCTTCCACCCTGCTCTTTCTGGGAGATTTTCTAAAATCTATTCAATGGCATTACTTCCCTGCTTTATCATCCTCCATGGCTCCCTACTGCCTTCAGGGGGAGAGACAAAGTTCTGAGCTGAGAGGCCCACTCCTGGGTCCCCTGTCTTGCCTACTCCCCAAGCCTCCCCTCTTGAATGAGTTGGGACTATGGTGAGGAGAGTGAGAAGCTCATCTTCAGTGCAAAATATGAGGGGGTGCGCCAAAGCTCAGTAATTGAGATAAATATATTGTTTAAGTAAGTGTGGAGCCCTGTTCAGGGCTCGAACTCACAACCCTGAGATTAAGACTTGAGCTGAGATCAAGAGTCAGATGTTTAACCGACTGAGCCACCCAAGCACCCCAAGATAAGTAATATTTTAATGCAGTCTGTTTTGGGATCAAAATTAATGCAAAAAAATTGTGATAAAATATCAAAATTTTGAATCAATACCTGGACCGACAGGGCCAGGGTTAGTGAGGGAAGCCGGGAGTTGCGCAAGGCAGGATCCGATGCTGCCTTTATGGGGAACTTGCTCTGGCCGTATCTGGATGCACCCACCTCATTCTCCACCATCCAGCTGGCTCTCATAATTGCTCACCATCCCCCAAGAATCACTTTGCAGTGCTATAGCCTCCTGGAATTCTCTCCTAGCTTCCTTCTCCATTCTTCTCCTGGATCCTTTAGAATGCCTCTGAAACTCAGCTCAGGCAGTCCCTCCCCTATCCCCGGGCCAGGTAAGGAAAACTTCTGTGTCTCCCCCCCCCCCCCCCCGCAGCACTGCCTGTCCTTTGGCCTCTGCTCCTTCAAAGTGGAATGTTGACTTGTTCATCTCTGCATTCTTAAAGTCCATGGTGGGGGCTGATGCAGATGAGGCTTTGATGGGCTCTGGCTGACCGATGAATGAATGGACAAATGAAAGAAGAACAGGGCTATGGGTCATATGCCATTTCAACTAAAACTTTAATGACCATAACCAAACAAAAGCCCTGAAGTCCCTCTGACCTAGTTGGGGCCACATCTATGCTGCCAGCACCGTAGACCGCTGCAGTGTTTTGGCCCCATAAAGAGATTCTAGCAGTTTCTGAAATACTCAGCGATGGAATCTGACCTATACTTCTTAAAAACACTTTTTTTTTTCATGAATAAAGCTCTTCAGCTAAAAGATAACATAAGAAGAGGGAGACTGTGCTGGCCAATCCTCTCCAAATAAGGTAAAACCCAACTTTGCTTTATTTTTAGCAGTGATTTTCTCAGCTGTATGAAGGCATGGTTCCATGAACCAGCCTTGCATTTTGGCCCAACAAACCCACCAACTTCCAGAGAAGTTTCAACAACTCATAAAGATTTGAATGCCCATGATAACCCAATCACCTCTTTGAGAGATGGGACCACCAGACAGAGCCTGAAAGATGAGCTGGGGCCCAGTCGCCCTGTCCCTAGGACAAGTTCCCGACCAGACTGGTTGGTGACGCCCCCTGAGCAAGCCTCCTCACACTCCTGCAGAAATTCAGTTTTGCATTTCCCTGAAGTTTGGTGGAACTGGCAGCAGAACATCCCTGGTGACCCCTGGAGAGCCCAGCCCCCAGCAGAGGAGCTGGAGGTAGTTAAAACACCTCACGATTACTACCTATACCCTCATTGTCCTCATCTCCACAGACTGGCCTGGTGCCCCGTAACCTGAACAGGGGACACCTAGCACCAGGATGGCCAGAGGGAGATGCCTGGACCCTCCTCCAATCAAGCCAGGGACATCCAGTAAGGGCCTGTGGACTCATCTGGAAAATGGGGATAACGTCAAGATGAGCTAATCGATGTGAAAGCCAGAAAGCCTGCTATCTTGCCATTTCTGTTTCCAATATGATTTTTATGGCCTCCAAGATGGTGCCTCCTTGTATTCTTCCTCTGCCATGGGCTCCTTTTTCTCCTCAAATTTCTCCATGTTTGGCTAAGAACAATGTGTTTTTCTGACATTTATCAAGTGGCTCGAAATTCCTAATTCTCATTCATGTTCTTCCCAAGGATCAGCAGAACACCGCTTGCTCATCTTTCACCACACTCCCTCCGCACGTGGGCTAGAAACTCTCCTTGAGTAGAACCCTGGCTATCGATGCCCATAAAATGGAGACTTTGGCGTGACTCACTTGCATGGGGCAAAGTGGAAATGAGGCTGAAAAGCAGGCCTGAGCATCTTTAATGATGTGCAGAAAGAGAGAGGCCCCTGCCTGCCTGGGCAGATGTGCACAGCTGTTAATGGAGAAGCCCCTAATACTATGACCAGCGCAGAGTAACGGATACCCTCAAATGCTTCCTAGTGGAGTTAAGAATTTTTTGTTGATCGTGCCTTTGAACTAAGGTCATTTAAGTATACAACAGATGTTCCTCTGAGGGAAACAGACTTATAAAGTCAGGAACACAGAAGGGACCTAATGGTTTACTGGGGGTGGCGCATTAAGTTCATAGCAGTTTAACTCCTTTCAATGTTAAACAAAACAATGACGCAATTTTATGCACAATAAAAACCTGTCAAAACAATCATCCTGGGCAGTGGAGGTCCTTTCAGTCATTCTTCTTCTAAAGATGAACTGAGGGCACAAGTGACGGACATTTCTGGCTTCTCTGTGTGGTGAAGGCAACCCATGTGGCAGCCTCAGCAATTCAAGGCTGAATCGTCAGGGATGGTCAGAGTCTGAAGCTTGGGGTGGAGGGAGGGAGGGGCAGGCATAGCATTCAAAGGCAGAGAATTCATGGTCTGTGTGGTTTACAGGCCTTGTTAGCCTTCCACAGGTAGAATCCACAGTCACTTGGGAGGCGAAGTTGGTGGGGAACTGAGCAAATCCTGTTCCCGTAGCTGCCTCCATATGTCACACTCCATCATTAGAGATTTATCAGTTAGTTTTTGAGTGCTTGCTAAACATTAGGCATCAACACAGGGGTTCAGCATCGACCCTTCAGGGTCCTTAATGGAAATGTGCTTTTCTCTGGGAGAGGTCCTAGAGCAGAGCGAGAGACAACTGGATTTGAATTCAGATCAGAGGCTAAAACCTAGTCCTGGCCTTTATTAGCTGTGTGACTTTGGGCAAGTTGCTTAACCTCTCTGAGCCTTTATATCCCATTTATGAAAAGGAAGTGATCATATGTCACAAGATTATTGTCAGGCTTGAGTAAAAGAAATGGATGAAAATTCTCAGTATGGTTCCTAGAAGAGAGTGGAGGTTTCACTTCCCTTCTCAAGGAAGAGCCAGGCAGCATCCTGTCTTCGGGGAGCTTAGAGTTTCGATGGGCAGACAAACTCCATGTGCAGAAGGCACTGATTCTGCTGGGCCTTAAGAAGCCTGGTGCTTTCAAAGCTGAGCAGAAGGCAGGGGGACTGGGGATGGATCCCTGGAGGCATAGGCCTTGAGCTGGAGCTGGTAGCCTGTGGAAAGAAGAGTGGGCCTTTCAGTCAGGCAGAGCCCAGCAAGTACAGGTGCACTGGGAACCCTGAAGGCATGTTGGAGGCCCGTGGTGAGGCGGCCGGTCTGGTGGAAGCATATGGTTCAGTGAATAACTGGTGGGAATTAGGGATGTGAGGTACAGATTGAGAAGGGCTTTGAATGCCAAGCTTGGCATTTTCTGAAGCAGCCCAGAGCACTGTGGCTCTTTGAACTAATGGACACTAATAACATTTATATTCCAAGATGTGTCTAGTTCATGAATAGGTGAAACCTGGCACACTCTCCTCTGTCCTGTGTTCATAGCAGACATTGCTAATCAATCTCAGCCCAGAGGCCAGGAGACTATTTGGGAGCTGATGTAATTATCTGTGTCTGTGGGGATGGAGGTGTACGATGGGTGGATTTGTTCAGTTTCTTGAGAACATGGGGAGAAAGGGCTCGCTGTGAGTGTGATGGTCTTCATCTCTGCTGCTCCTGGGACGGACTCTGGCTCTGGAACCTTCTTAGCAGTCTCCTGGCTGCACCTCGTTCACTGTGCTGAGCAGTCTCTGGTGCCCCCTGTTGGATCCCCAGCTCGGAGTCCCACAGCGGCCGCTGCAGCTGGCGCCCAGCCACAGAGCCGGGGCCACAGCGAGAGGGGCTAGGGCTGGCAGCCTGGCCCAGGCACCCCGGGTCCGAGGTTCAGCAGTAAGCGGTGAGTTGTGGTTTCCCTTCTGCGCCCTCTTTGGCAAAAACCCACATCTGAAATGTCTGACTGTTTGGGCAGGAGCTTGGCAGGCTTGGCCCCACTTCGGAAGGGGGGTTGAATTTTCCCAATGACAAACCATTTAAATCTTTCAGGACTTTCTACAGTTACCGAGGTGCCAGAAATAGAAGGCAAGTCTGCTTCACATTGTTGTAATTTCCTTCTTGATTTGCATTTCAAGCCAATTTTGATCTACGGAGATGGCAGCTCCCAGAGCTGAGTCCTGCCTCGGCAGGAACGGGAGAAGTGTGGAGGCCGCTGGAGAGGAGAGGCCACCCTTCAGCCAGCCAGTGCCCCCCCCAACCCCCAGCATCTGTGTGGGCCTGCTGCATCCTACCCGGCCCCTTCAGAAGGGAAGGGCAGCTGCCTTCTGCTACCTGGAGAAGCCTGAGCAGCCTGGGGAGTGGGAATGGCTGGTTTCAGTCCTCCCTGAGCATGGCAGCTCTGGCCACCCTGCAGCCACTCTCTCCACCTCTGTGGTCACTGTCATGTCTCCTGGAAGACGAGAATGGCCTCCTCCATGGTCTCTCTGCCTCCTCTCTTGGTCTTCTGCCTCCCTGCGCTGCCATTTCAGACAGCAGCCATGGTGGTCTATTTAAGAGAGATGCTAGTAATAGCAGAGACTGATTGGATGGTCCTCTAGGTGCTTTGTACACAGCAACCTGGGGGGTGGGGTGGGCGGGTGGCATTATCACTTTCCTCATGACCATTTCATAGAGAAGGAAACTGAGGCACGGGTGTGTAATAGCTCCCTCGAGACTACACAGCAGTGGAAGAGCCAGGACCAAAACCCAGCTTCTCTGGTCCCAGAGTCCATGCACCGTGTCCTCCTGGCTCTGCTGATGCCTCAACTCTGCTTAAAGCTGATCTCTGGCTTCCTGCTGCACTTAGAATAACAGCTGTCCCTTGCCAGGCCCTGCAGGATCTGACTGGAGGCCCACCTTTGATCTCTCTCAGGCCATTCTGTCTTGCTCCTTCAGCTCAAGTGAGCCTGGAAGAAGGTTCCTGGATAAAATAGAGAATGCCCAGTTAAATCTGGACTTCAGAGAAACCATGAATATTTTTTCAGTAGCTGTATGTCTCATGCAAGGTTTGGGATATACTTATACTAAAGAAGTATTTGTTGCTCTCTGAAATTCAGATTTAGCTTTTGTGGGTGTGTGTATGTGTGTATGTGCACATGCCGTTAAATCTCACAGCTCTGGCTTATTTTCCGTTCCTCCAGTTGCTGAGTGTGTGTCCCCTCAGGTCCTTTTCTGCACTTTCCCTCCTGCCTGTAGGGCTCTTCCCTCACTTTGCCTAGCTGGCTCCTCTGTGTCCTTCACATGTCAGATTGGGTGTCAACCTCCTCTAGGACACCTTCCCTGACCACCAGTCTAAAGCAGGACTCCCTCATCTTCCACTACAGAGTATCTTCTCTCCCCATGATTTGGAGTTACATGGATAACCTGCATTAAACCTGCCTTCCCACCTGGGCTGTGAGCTCCCCAAGGAAGGGCTGATGCCCAGTGCCAGTGGCAGCCAGGGCCATGACACTTGCTATGTCAATAAATAGCTCTGCTTGTACCCATGCCAGTCCCTCCTCTGGAAGCCCTCTCCTCTCTCCTCACCCCACTCTCTATGTATTCGTACTGTCCTTTTAATTTGGTTGATTCAGTGTTACTGATGCGCCTAGGTGTGTCTGGAGCCAAACTTGATAGGTCCTCGGGAGCTCAGTTCTTGTCCACAGGGAGTTCTTGTGAGTAAAGGGGACACATGGGGACAGTGAGCCTGGTGCATTGTGCTAAGTGCAGAGCTGAAGGCCTGGGTGATGTGTCGTCGGGGGTGTGCCCTCCTGGCAGGCTCCTGTGCCGCCTGCCTTCACCCTCATGCTGGGAAGTGCCAGTCCTCCTGGCCCTGTCTCAGGAGAGCTTTGTATAGACCTCAGGGGATGGAGGGGATCCTGCTGACTCCCCTGCCCCTGCCTGCTGAAGGGTGGAGTTCCTGCTCTCTCTGCTTCCTCCCTCCAGCTCCTGGTAATAGCCCAAACCACCACAAGTTGATTTATAGATTAGAATGCTTTGGGCTGCAAGTGGCAGAATGTATGACTCAGACTACTTAAGTCAATAAGAAAATGCTGTGTTTCACACTACGAAGAAGCCCAGAGGCAGGGCACACACACCCAACAGCTCGATGATGGCTGCAGGCACCCGGGTCTCCCTGTCCCTCGGCTCTGTTGTCCTCAGCATGGGTGCCACACTGGGGACAGTTCCCTGAGATCAAGGTGGCCCTCAGGTCTGCGTGCCACTCTGTGGTCAGCCAGCAGGAGAGTGAGACAGTGAACCAACCATGGCATGTCTGTGCCTAAACTCAGTTTCACAGGGACAGTGGCACACTGGGGACCATGGACAGGTATCAGGAAAGTTCCTTGTTCTTATTTGCTTAGGGTGAAGGTTTCCAAGCTGCCTCAGTAAAGGCACCCTTAGTGCCTCAGGAATTTTCATGGCATCCTAGGCCAAAAAAAATATCGTAACAGTTCTCTTTATTAAGTACTTAGGTACAAACTAATTAGGGGCAAAATTCATAGTAATTAAAAAATAATGCACATAAATTGAAAAAAATCAGCTTTTTATAGCATTCTCAATTAACCATCATTCTTTACTAAAGGGATTCTCTGTCTTTGGGCCCTACACAACTTCTCCAACCTGGTAGACTGGACCTCACCATTCTTTTTTCCTATTTCCGTTGTTTTTTGTGCACTACTTGATTTTTATGATGGCAACCCTGAAACATGACTTTACCAAGATATGGGGTCGTTAATGTTAAAATCATGAAGTACCTTGAACACGTGGTTTTTGTGATTCTGATAGATGTCACTGTGCTTCTCTTGAAAAACCAAAATATCACTTAGTGCTACAGTGAATTCAGGGACGCACCTTGGGGCACCTCACTGTGTGGTTTGGGAACCACGGGCTTAGGGTAATTATTGTGCCTCCCTGAAGCTGGCCTGAGAGAGATCAGTATCTGAACAAAATTAGGGTTGTGTTTTGAAAGAGACAGAGAGGGAGTGGGTGCCGGATGGGTAACAGAATCCACTGAGGTGGACATTGCGACTGTCACCTGAATGTTGAATTTCAAGCCGTCAAGGAAAGGGAACTACCTTCTGGCAGCTGCTTCCTGACACATCCACTGCCGTTTGATCATTCCTGTTACATGGCATCATTTCACCTGGTTTCGGTGGGTGACTCTGTTCAACACATCAGTAATGGGCTTGGGGATTCTTCATCTCTTTTGTGAGGGGCTGGGGAAACCTCTGAGCCCTTCCCAGAAAAATGAGAAGGAGTAGACTTATGTTCACATGCTGCTTAACCCTTATCACACTTCGTCATTTTAGGCACATCACATTTTCTGACCACTCTCAACCTCGATTTCTGGTTGAGATCTATGAAATGCCGATGGGATATCCCATGTGGTCTCCTCCAGGACAACATCCTGCCCTGGCATCAGGGGCTAGCTAGGATGCTGAGGACACCTGTTCACTAGAGCCGTGACCCCACCCTCCCGAGAGCTGAAGCGTCCCCTGTGTCAGCCACCCATTCATCCTGGGTGGTTCTGGCTTGGCCCAGTGGCTGGCGTCTGGTCACAGGGCCACGTATCTGATCATGGCCTCATCTCTCCAACCTTGGCTCCGAGAGAGATTCTGTCCTGGTCTCACTGCCAGGCTCCACCACCTGCAGCCAGGGTTTGGGCTCTGGGCTCACCAGCGCCCCGGAGGAAATGTCTGCACGCTGAGTCAGCAAGGCCCGCAGGTATAGTTTCTCTTGGCTGCTACACAGGCTTATCAGAGTGCAGTGTCCTTGTTCCCCAGCGAGTGAGTTCAGACAATCTTTTTCCGGAGATTATGTTCCCAAGCCTCTGTGCAGCCCGGGGCTTTGATAGCCACCTGGTGAAGCGGCCTTCAACTCCCCTCCTGGGGAAGCTTCGTGTCATGTTTCGGAGCTGCCTGCCTGAAGGGCGCTGTGGGGCCAGAGCTGGGGGTCAGATGTCAGATGAGCAAGGGATGGTTACCGCCTGGGCCAGATAGAGACAGGGTAAGGCTGCGGCCGGATGACTGGTACCCCCGTGGGCCAGGAGCATCTGCTTTCTCCTTGCAGTTGTGTCTGCGTTCTAGTCTGTCCTCTGCTTGTGATGGTGTTTATGCTCTACAGCAAGCAAAAGTGACCCATCCATCAGATCTTCTGTGTCCGGCAACCTTTTTCAAATGTTTCAATGTGTAATTACATTTAATCCTCATCATAACTTGATAGAGGTAACTTAATTTCCTTCTTTCCCAATTTGTAGATTACAGGATCTAGACGAGCCAGTTAGATAACTTCCCAGGAGCATACTATTGGCAAGTGGGAAGTCTGGGATAGGTGCTGACGTGATTGGACACACTGGTCCGGATCCCTGCCTTCTATACTGCCAGCCTCTGTCCCGGGCTGGGGGCCTTTGTATCCAGGTCCAGTGCCCTGCCTGACCAGTGAAGACCTGAGTTCACCCCACTCGCTGACGGCAGAGATTCTGAGACCTGCACTTCTAATCTCCTGGGCCCAGAGCTCTTTCCAAAGATGTTTAAAGTTTGTTTTTGTTTTTTTTTTAATTTTGTGGGGAAGATGGCCTTTGAGGGGTGGGGGAGACAGGGGAATGTTTGGTGCTTGGAAACCCCAGAACTGATAGTGGTGGCAAGATAACTGGATTCAGAGCAGCGAGGTCTGTGGTCGAGGGCTCCTCTCTCACTCGCCCTGAGCACAGTGTGGTGAATTCTCTGTTTATCAAGTGTAAACTGGTTCCGTCCTCCCAGAGCAGATTGGGTAACAGAGACCAAGAACCCTAAAAATGTTCCTACACTTTACTCAACAGGACCATTTCTAGGAATCTGTCCCAGGGAAGTCTTTTGAAATACAGGCAAAGCTTTTCAGGTCATTACTTTTGCAATACCACAAGACAAACAAACTCAGGGGAATGCTCACATAAATCCTGGTTCAGTCGAGGGAAGGAAGACCACGCAGCCTTAAAAAATGGTGTTTAGGAAGGATGGAAGGAGAGAAATCCTGCTGACTTGAGATTAAGCAAAAGGTGGTGGCAGGGTAAGGTGGGCACAGAATGACAGTGTTAAATACTTTAGCATCTCAGTTATTTGGAAAGAAAAAAATGAACAAAGATAAAATTGGAAGGAAAAGCCTATAATATTGATTGCTTCTCTCAGCAATTTACTGTTTGTATGGTTTTCTACAGATTTAGCTCTATTCGTGTAGCTGGAAAAAATAACCGACCAACCAGCCATAACAATAAATAGAAATGAACATTCTGGGAGGTTGGTGCATTTCTGGATCTGGAGGGCAAGGGCAGCCCCAGCCTTCTCTGCTCCTATAGCGCCCAAGGGATGGCAGGGCTCAGGGACCATCAGAAGCACCATGCTGAAATGGCCTAGAAGCCTCACTGCCCCAGTGTTGGGGGGAAGGGGTCGTGCTCCAGCTCACCCTCACTGGAGGGAGGAATGTGCGCACCTGGGTGGGTTGGAGTGGCTCCTTCATACAGCCCAGTGAGTCGACTTTGCCTGTTGCTTGGGGAAGGCCCAGGAAGGAACAGGCCCACTGAGGGGAGCCCCAGATGGCTGGCCAAGAGTTGATCTGTAGTTCGGCTTCCTTTCATCCCTTCCACCAAGCCAAACAAAATCTGTTGCCATGGAAAGTGCTGCCCATTGAATGGGTGGGAAGAAGCAGAGCCTCTAGGCCAGAAGTGGTCTGAGTTCAGGTCTGGTTGAAGGTCCAGAGAGATGGCTGGAAAGTCAGGGGAAACCTCCTGCATGGTCCAGGACACCCAGCAGAGTCCAATGCTCTGGGCTGGGGTGGGTCCACCAAAACCAAACCACAGCTCCCCCTGCACACCCACCTCCTGTGGAACTGAGGGTCCAAATGCCTTGCCCCCTAGGCAGGCCACTGGCTTGGGGAGTGTGGATAGAGCCTACACACAGGAGACTGTGACCCTCAGCAGAATGTATTCCAAAAGATCCCGCTGCCTCATTAATAACCCTGTCACCCATCTTTCAAGCGCTTGTTTTGCCGTGGTGTTCCCTGCCCCGGCTACTCAGATGTGTACCCAGGCGTCAGTTGGATGAAAGCTGGAGCAGCCTGGGACCTGCCCCAACCCTTGGTCTGCTGCCTTGGGCAATCAACCATGAAGAGCGGGCCAGGGTGAGGAGGAGGAGGTGGCCTCCAGAAGAGCCACAGGGTGCTGAGGAAGGTCCCTAAGAGGCCAGTGGAGTGACTCTCCACATGGCAGCGTTGACAGTGAGGCTCCCCCGGGTGGAAGCCTGAGCTCTCCCTGGCTCTCCCGTGTTCATGTGATTCCTGTGTTCTGCTCATTCCTGAGCCTTTTCTCCCCCCACCAACAGACTCATGGCCAGATTAGTGTCTCCGGCCCATGCGCTGCGCAGATGTGCACATGGGCCCCACGCTGCCCCCTGCTGGCCCTGGCTGCCTCAGTCTCCACTCTGGAGTCTGACTGACCCCCTACCCCCCACCCCAGAAGTCGTCTCAGGTTTCCTTTGCTGGATCTTGTCGAGACTTCTCTCTTCGTGGTGGCTGGACTGGCCCGCTCAGCTATGCCTGGCATGTGTGTGGTCACAGGACAGTCATGGAGAAACTTGGTGCTGGTTATTTTGGTTTTGTGTTTTGTTTGTTACTGTTTCTTAATAGTGCTTAGAGGAGACAGAGATGTGGTTATGTAAGAAGAGTAGGGACTTCTGGCTGTTGGTGGCAAGGAAACTCACAGTGCAGGCTTCAGTCCTCCCACCTACTTTGTCATAGTAGCTGCTGTTTGTTGAGTGCTTACTGTGTACTCCGTACACCCGCATCATATTTCCCCTAATTCTCGAAACAGTCCCACAAAATAGATGTTTGGGGATCACTCATTCACACCGCAACTCTTGGACTAGTCTTCACTGTCCGCTAGGCATTCTTACCACCCCTGTTGTAAGATGCAGTGACTTAGGCTGAGCCTCTGGTTCAGTGACTCTCCGAAGCACTCAGGGCAAGGAATGAAGGGAGGTGAGGGAGGCCTGGTGGGAGTGGACCCAGATCTAGGGAGGCCTGTGTGTGCATCAGACTGGTGAGTTTGGGGATTGCTGCTGAGAATGGGACCCTCAGGAACAACCAGCAGGTGTGTGTGTGTGTGTGTGTGTGAGGGGGGGGGAGAGAGAGAGAGAGAGAGATGATTTATTGAGAAGGAGTGTGGCCTCCGGAAGACGACACAAGCACTGATTGATGAGCTTGGGGTCTGCTGGAGATGAGCCCACTTCATTTAACAGGGTCCCCAGACTTTCATTGAACAGAACGAACACAAAAGGAAGAGATGAGAACACAGGAACAACTGAGACTGAATTTGAAGTCATGACATTTGTTTTATTAGATTTGACTTTCTTAAAAGCTCCCTGTAAGGCTCAGATTACTCCCAGCCCCCATTTTCATTCAAAGGTCTTAGTGGACGCTTACCAGGTGCTTGGGTCTCTGCCTGCTGCTTTGGGGAGGGAGGGAGAGATTGAATGAGCAAGTGTGGAGCCTGCACCCAGGGGGTTACAGCCTAGGCGGAGGTGACAAAACCAATGTGTGTTTCCATGCACCACGGGCTGGAGGGGCCATGGGCTGGAGGGGCCATGGAGGAGGTGGCCCCTGAGTTGGGCCTTAAAAGTAGGGTAGGAGTAGGTACCTGGGTGGCTCAGTTGGTTGAGTGACTGCCTTCAGCTCAAGTCATGATCCTGGAGTCCCTGGATTGAGTCCCTCATCGGGCTCCCTGCTCAACAGGGGATCTGCTTCTCCCTCTGACCTTCCCCCTCTCATGCTTGCTCTCTCTCTGAAATAAATAAACAAAATCTTAAAAAAAAATAGTAGGGCAGAAGGTAGATTGTTGAGACAGAGGTAAGGACATATGGGGGGAAACCACACCATGAGAAAGGAGGGGACCATTTTAAGCATGATTAAAATGGGGCCAGTGTCTATCTTGAACAGAGTGGAGGAGGGTGTGTGTGCTTTTTATCTTTCCAGTAATTAAGATGTAATTGACATATAGCCCTGTGTAAGTTTAAGGTGTATAGTGTGATGACTTGGCTTACATATGTTGTGAAATTATTACAGTAAATTTAATGTTAATTGTCTCATATAGATGCAAAAAAAAAGTAGAAGAAAAATTTTTTTTCTTTGTGACAAGAACTCTTAACAACTTTCCAGTATATCATATAGCATATAGTCATCTGTAGTCATCTTGTGCATTACCACCCCAGGACTTACTTATCTTCCAACTGGGAGTTTCTCCATTTTGCCCTTTCTGCAATGCCCCAACCAGTGCTCCTGTCTCCTTCCAAGTCTGATCTCCTTTTCTATGATTTTGATTTTTCCTTTTTTGAGATTGCACATGTGAGACTGTATAGTGTTTGTCTTTTTCTGTCTGTCTTATTTCAGTGAGCATAATGCCCTCAGAGTCCCTTCATGTTCTCGTTTATGGCTGAATAATATTCCGTTGTATGTATCTACCTCAGCTTCGTCATCCATTTGCCCATGGGCATCTTGTGGTTTCCACAGCTTAGCTGTTGTAAATAATCCTGCTGTCAGCATGGGGATGCAGATATCTCCTTGACAGAGTGATTTCCTTTCCTTCGGATATATTTCCAGAAGTGGAATTGCTGGATCCTACGGTGGTTTTCTTTGTAAATTTTTGAGAAGCCACCATCCTGTTTCCCATAGTGGCAGCACCAGTTTGCACTCCATCAGCAGTGCACGAGGGTTCCCTTTTTCCCACATGCTCACCGACACTTTTATCTCTTGTCTTTTTTGTGGAAGCCATTCTCACAGGCATGAGGTTTTGATTTACATTTTCCTGATAATTAGTGGTGTTGAGCACCTTTTCATGTACCAGTTGGCCATTCATATATCCCTTTTTGAGGGGAAATATCTACTTAGTTCTTTCTCCTTTAAAAAATTTGATTATTTGGGTTCTGTGTTCTTTGAAAGCTTTAATCTAAGATGTTCCCACTGAGAAGGAAAATCAGAGTCCTAGGTCTAATCCAAAGAGTAGGAAAAAACCTGTCTTGAATTTCTTGCCTCCCATTCCCACCTGGAAAATCAGAGCTGAAATCCTTTCTGGTGAACAGCCCCTGCTCTTCCAATTACCTACAAAGTTTAAGAGGCATTATGACAGGGGCGACTGGGTGGCTCAGTGTATTAAGCACCTGCCTTCCGCTCACGTCATGATCTCAGGGTCCTGAGATCAAGCCCCACATCGGGCTCCCTGCTCAGTGGGGCATTTGCTTCTCCCTCCCCCTCTGCCTGCTGCTCCCCCTGCTTGTGTTCTCTCTTTCAAATAAATTAATAAAATCTTTAAAACAAACAAAAAAGAGGTAGTATGACATAGTGGCTATGAGGTCAGCCTCCAGAGTAGAGACACTTGGGTTCTAGTCCTGGCTGAGCTACTTCTCAGTGCTGTGCCTTAGACGTAAGATATTACATTGTTTAGACTCCCTGTATCTTATTTTACTCAGCTGTTTAAAGGAGATGATGAGAATGTCTGTTTCACCCAGTTGTTGTGAGAATCAAATGAGATATCATGCTAGAAGTTTCAGTGTTTCTGTGGCTCAGACTGTGCAGAGTCACATTCGAGAAAGCCCAGTCTGAGAGCCAAAAGTAACTTAAAAATGTTTCAGTCTTCATGCATGTCCTGAAGAACCTCATAGGAGAGCCATTCTGCAACTCTCCAGAGCAATTCCCAAAGTCACTCTCCTTTTCCCTCAATTTTCCCGCACCTGCCACAAAAATCCTCACTCACCAAAAGGGCTTTTCTGTTCTTTTCCTAGTGATTAGCTGAATTGCATCATGACATGGCAAGTGGAGGGAGCTTGTGAGTGCTCATACATAGTTTTAGTTTTTTGTGTCGTTACAGAAATAGTGCTTACAAAGCACTTAGCACAGAGCCTGGCTCTTTAAGACCTCAGTGCATTCTGTTATTAATAGGAAACACTGTGGGGGTGTGTGGGGGGGTTCAGGTGGTTAAGCTTCTGCCTCTGCTCAGATCATGATCCCAGGGTCCCGGGTTAGAGCCCCGTGTGGGGCTCCCTGCTCAGTGGGGAGTTTGTTTCTCCCTCTCCCTCTGCCTGCTGTTCCCCCTGCTTGTGTGCTCCTTCTCTCCCTCCTTATCTGCCCAATAAATAAATAAACAAATAAATAAATAAATAAATTCTTTTTTAAAAAAAGGAAACAGTGTGAAAGCACATACTAATGGTTCAAAAATTGGAGCTTAAAAATATAATCAACTAATACAGATAGTACTTTTTCTCCTAAAAATATTAAATAACTGAAAACTGTTATGTAAACTTTGAGAAGTTCTTGAAAGTAATTCCCCTAATGCTTTAGTTCCATTGATGTGCTTCCTGAAATGGGGTCTGGATCAGTAAGGGAAATTCTCTCCCCTGGCCAGCTCCGGCAGCCTTTCCAGTTCCCTTTGCCACTCCTTGTCCCTAAACCACAGTGGTACCACTGAAACTCCAGGGCGAGTTCAGGGAGCTCTGAAGCTGGAAGGGATTTGGGGGCCTCTTGGCCTCCAGAACAGGAGGGACCACCAGAAAGGAATTCCAGGTGGGAGTGGGCAGGCAAGGAGTCCAAGTGATTTGCCGCTTGTTTTTATTGGAGTTGGTTGGAGTCTTAACTGAGAAGAACTGGGTGAGGATGGAGGAGAGATGGACAATACAGAACAAGAGCCATTTTTTCCTTCATTCATTCACCAGCCCTTCTCTGAGTAGCTGCTCGTAA
This sequence comes from Neogale vison, assembly GCF_020171115.1. NCBI lineage: Eukaryota > Metazoa > Chordata > Mammalia > Carnivora > Mustelidae > Neogale > Neogale vison. Next base: position 124,833,366 of record NC_058096.1, on the reverse strand, counting down.
CTGATTGCGGCAGACCATCTTTTCCAAAGATAGCGACACCTCTATATCTATCCCACCCTACATGTTTTCCTTACAGTGTGACTGACTCTCCTTCCACTGAGAAGTGGCCACCTGTTTATTCAGTTTGGAAGAGTGTGTGTGGCTACCTTGATCGACAGAGTACAGCAGAGGTAATGTTGTATGACTTACAATTTTAGGTCATAAAATGATACTGATTCCTCTTGTGTTTGTCTGTCTGACTCTCTGTCTCTTCTTCGATGCTTGCCCTTGGCACTCAACCACCCAGAGGAAGGCATGTGGAGGGGCCCAGCCAGTGCTTGGTCAGTAGGCAGCATCAACCCCCAGCCATGTCTGGTTCTATATGCCAGCAAAGGCTGGTTCTATATGCTATGGGTGCAATGTCCCTGTGTTGGTAAATTCGTGATGTCTGGAAATGTTGGACAGAAGAAACAACTGTTGCTATTTTGAGTCCCTGATTTTCGGGACAGTTTGTTTTGCGGCAATAGATTGCTAATACATAGGATGTGTAGGGAGGCTGGGCCCACAGAATGGGAGCGCTGTCAGGGTCTCTGGGGAGATGGCTAAGTTAACAGACAGCAGTCCTCTTGCTTGATAAGGCAGGATAGACACGCTGAGGGTGTTTGTCAAACCCCACTGGGGCTGGGGGTCAGGGCTCAGAAAGGCTTTTAGGAAGAGGTGACACTTCAGCTTCATTTGGAAAGGCAGGTAAGAGTTAGCCAGGGAGAGGATGGGAAATGGGTGAAGAGTGTGGGGAGAAATTCCTGTCAGGGAGTTATCTGGCTTTTCTCAGTTAGTACAAGCGTGACTGCTCTCTTGAAGAACTGACCATAGTGTGGGGCCTCGCACAGGCACAGGGCCTGGCATCTGCCAGGGCACATCAGGGCGGTGGCTCCAGAACCCTGTCCCTAGACAGGCTCTGCACCCTGGTAAGGTGCCAGGCAGTGGTCCTGCTAACAACAGTGGGGACTCCTCCTGGATTCTGAAGGGCCAGCTTCTGAAGGGACGGGAAACCAGCATCACGGGGGAGGGTCAACAACCACAGCCAATGCGGCGGGCTAGCATTGGGAAATTTCGAAATGGTGCCCTGCTCCTAGGTTTGGCGGGGGGGTTGTTTATGAATCACAGCAGGATGAATGACTGACTTCCTTCAGATGTTCCCGACCACTCCTTGTGGTCCAGCCACACTGCATGAACTACCCTTCTCAGAACATCTCTTCTCCCCAATTTTCTTGGGTTTTGTCCCTCCTGCCATTTTCACCTCATCCTCACCTCAGGTTTCCCCTCCTCTGGGAGGACCTCGGAGATGCCCGCAGGCTCCTTGGGACTGCATGGCCCCCTCTGTTGCAGCCCTGAGATGTGATGCTCTAGCCTGCTTACTCATGGGCCTCCCTGACTAGGCTTAGGACAGTGGGGTATTAGAGTAGGTGGGCTTGGTGTGTCTGTTAGTGTTCTGTGGTTTGGGTCCGTGTGTCCTGTCTAGGTATGGGTGCTGGCAAATGTCTCTGAGTGTCCATGTGTGTCTAATCCTGGCCGTGTCTGTATGCATCTTCTGGGACTGCGTGCCTGTGTGTGTTGCGTGCCTGTGTGGGGATGCTCCCTCTGGGCTGCGAGCGGGGGGTAGAGACAGTCACCAGTCAGGAGCCAGCCAGCTATGTCTTCACGGAGTCTTTTGCCTGCCAGCCTCCCAGGACAGCCAGCCCAGCCCAGCGAGACACTCTGTGCCCTCTCTTCCAAGTTAGGAGGACATGTGACACAGACACAGCCTTGGCCCTGCCCACCCTCCAACCCCCCCCCACCCCCGCTGGGTGGTGTGCGTGTAGACATGGCCAGCATCTCCCTGGTCTCCGTGCTGCTCAGTAAGGAACGGATTATAATTCCTGGGCAGGCTGCATCTGCAACCAACTTGAGGGAAATAATTGTTGAGCGAGTTGAAAGAAAAAAATCGTAGCAAGGAACTTCAATCCAGCCAGCCATCCGTGTCATTAAATTAGGCTAATCTAAATCCTCAGAGCCTAATTTAGCAGTCTCCAAGGCCAACTGAAGCCTTACCCTACATGGCTCTCTGGAGTTCCCACTGCAGTGTCCCCAGCAGAGGGGAGCTCCAGGGGATGGGTGGGAAGTGACCTCACGGCCCCAGGACATGCAAAGCCATTATGGACACCAGCTGCTCCTCGGGGACCTGCTGTGCAGGAGGAGGCCTGGGCTGGGGGAGTGGGCGGGGTGCCTGTGCCGGTCCTGCTTCTGCACCAGTGTCCAGGCGCCCCAGGACTCATCTGCGCTTGCCCAGCTCACAGGGGCCACTAGCAACATGAACAGGGAGGGGTTGGCTTGGGGCTGAAGCCAAATCCCTCAAAGTTACCTTAGTGTTGCTTCTCTGAGCGGAGAGCCGGGTCTTGTCAACACCACCCAGTGGCTGAATGGAAGAGAGAATACAAGATGAATCTGTGCTATCCAACACAGCTTTTGTAATGACTGCTGTGAATCATTAATTCCTTCACCCATTCAGACATGTGGGGACTCATTAATTCAACCATTGCTCCCCTCCATTATTCATTTTTTCCTGGACCCTCTCCCCTCCTCATTCTCTCTGGTGTACTCATTCATTCACTGACTCTTCCTGCCCCCCCCTTCCTTCTCTCCCTGCCTCCTTCCCTTCTTACTTCCCTCACTCCCTCCTTTTATTCCTACCTTTGAGGAATTGCCTGAGAGATGCTCATCCCAGTGGCTGGCCAGAAATGAAAAGCACTTGAGGTCCCTTGCCTCAAGGATCCAGGTCTAGGCCAGGGTCCTGAACTTGCTCCTCTTCCTGGATCCTTACCCATGGCTCTCCACTGCCCCCTTACTGGCATTTCGGGGGAGGGGAGTGGTGGGAGCTGATGGTGGGCTGTTGGGTGCGCCTTTGCCAGGGGCACTCAGGAGGAAAGGTGCCGAACTGACCCGATAAATGAACCAACAGGGATGTGTGGCCTGGCCCCCCTCACCCTTTGATCAAAAGCCTCTGAACCCCTGATGACATCCCATGGCGTATTCCTCTATTAATCAGAAAAGCCTTGACAGATGTAAGCAATTTGTCTTTGGAGAGGACTGAAAGGGGGGTGTGTGTGTGGGGAGGGAGCCCGCTCCAGCCCCGTAAGCGTGGAGAAGATGCTGAGGGTAAGTCTTGAAATGGGGGCTGAATTCATGCATACTAAGAAGGCAAGAGAAGCAAGAGCCAGGCAGATCAGAAAGAGAAGAGTTTTCATTTCAAAGCATATTTCTTCCTTGATTGAATAGGGCCCCCCCCACTACTACCACCAAACCAGGATGCTGGAATGAGGCTGGGATCCAGGGGTTAATCCCACCCAGACCCCTTCAGGACTCAGATGCTTCCAGTGACAGGGACTGGCAGGTGGGTTTCAGGTGTGGATTTTCTGACAGAGCAGCAGTCAGCATTTTCCTGGTGTGCCATGGTTGCTCTGGTTCCTGCCTGCCGCTGCCAGTGAAGCGCAGCCCCAAATCACCAGCAAACATCCACCGAAGCTGCTGTGCGGCAGGTCCAGCGCTGGCACTGGAGATGCGGAGAGAAGTAATGTCCACCAGAACACCCAGCCTAGACCACCAGACAGACACACAACCCAGGAAACGAGTCTTGAGATGCGGGTGGAGAAAGGAGGTAGTGAGTGTACCTGGTACAGTGTGGACAGAGAGGGGATCACCAACTCGACAAGGTGGCTCGACACTTCCCAGAGGAGGAAACATAAGCTGGGTCTTCAAGGATAAGGAGATGTTCTCACATAAGGGCTTTCCCTTCTTTGTCAGGTTGGATAACTTCTCCTCATCCTTCAAGACCCAGCTGGGCCTCCATTTATCTTCTCCTCTTTTCCTAATTCTTGAGTTCAGAAACTATGTCTGACTTATCTCTGTGTCCTAGTGCCCATCCCAGGGCCTGGCATAGAGTAGCAACAAATGATCTCTGAAGTGAGTGGAACAGAGTTGCAGACAGTGGGAACAGCATGTACCAAGGCTCAGAAGGCAGGCAGGAGTCAACATGGGGGTATAAGAGAACTACAGCCTGTGTTTAATTGGTAGGGCTGTGTCCACACAGGATTCTGTATCAGTAGGAAACTAAACACTGATTTGCATTTCTCAGTTTTTATTCGGATGTCTGGCACCCTACAAAGACAGCCCAGATATTCTGCTGCAACTGAGGAGTATATACAATCTTATTTTCATTGTGGTTAAAAAAAAAAAAGAGTGCTCCATGAATCTGTTTAGATGCTTCAAACATAGATTTTAAAACTCGCTTTTGCAAATTTCAGAGACCAGAGCCACAGCCAGTGTTTTGATCATTTGCCTCCTTCCCTTTCCAATAAACACCTAACATACTTTGCCAAGCTTTCTGTGGTCAGGATTTACAGATCTGTGACTCACCCAAGTGAGCCAGGGAACATGAAAAGATGTCGCTGGGGAGAAATATGCGGGAAGGATGGGAGAGGTCAGCGCCTCCACCAAGCAGGACAGACTCCCACAGCTTTTCCTAATAAACAAGTTTCCAGGGCCCTTTGAATTCTTCCGGAGAGGAGAGGAACGTTAGCATTCACATGGAGGGGAGGAACATCATGGACAGTGACCACGTGGGCCTGCAGAGGAGGTGTAAGCTTGGGTTGGGCCAGAAACCAAACTGGGAGGTGGGCCAGTACCGGAGTCATGGTAGCTGACAACTGTCATTGAGCACCCGCTGTTTGCCCATCCCACAGAGAAGGTGGATTGTCTTGTCTGAGATCTTGTGGCCTGTAAGCAGGGAGCTGGGATCAAAGCTGGGTTTGTTGGTTCCAAAGACCCTGTTGTTCTGTATTCCACTGTGATCTGGGCAGTGTTAGGCCTCTCAATAGGGCTGGGACCTGGACTCGGCCTGAACTGCCTCACTGGCAGATTGCTGCTCATTGAAACAAGCCTGAGGACGCTCGGTGATACTGAGGCTCTCAAGCGAGTTTCAAGGGAGCTTGGGGTAAGAGGATTTTAATTAGGATTCACCCTAGGCTTAGGGTGTCTTCTGAATGCCCTCCAACCTGCAGGACTGGAACTGGAACTGCACATGTGTACATTCTGTTCCCTATGCCCACACTGTTCCCTCCAACAGCCTGACCCCCTCCGACGCCAGTGCAGCATCGCCCACCCCACCCCACCCCCGGCCCCGCACACAGCCCGCTTTGCCTCCTCTGGCCTCCATTTATGTCCTGGTCTCTAAGCACCTGACCGTGGTAATAAAAAGCTGTCCTGCTTACTCAGCGCCTCTGGTTTAACTCCCCAACCCTGTCAAGCGGTAGGTCCCGCTGTCTTCCTTTTTGTGATGAGATAGCGAAAACTCTGGAAGGTTAAGGAACTGGCCAGAGGCCATCCAGCTAGGAAGTTATAATAGCCGCCTGAATGTCTCATCTGTGTGACTGGGGAGCCGGCGTCCCCAGTGCCAGTACTCTTCTGTCTGCAGGCTGCCTCACACACAGTCACTGCCCTCCTCTGGGCTGACCCCGGCTCGGGCCCATCTCATCAACCTGGCTTCCCAGGTGAGGGGACTGGCCTCTTCCTCTCCTAGTGCCATTTAAACCCAGCTTTTCATTGTGTGTGTAAGGTGTCTTAGCATGGTCAGCTCTTAGCACGTGGCTTCTGGAGGATCATTCTTTGCATGGGTAGCTTGTGGTGATGTGCATCTGTGCACGTGTATGAGACCATGTGTACATGTGATACTGTGTGTGAGCGTATGTGTGCATGTGAGTGTGTTGGTGGGCAAAGATGGGAGAGAAGGACAGAGAGGAGTGGGAAGGAACTTAGGTCAGAACAGGTATCCAGGAGATGAGAGGGGCCTCTTCTTCCCAGGGCTCTCCGCTGCATGCTGCAGGGGACAAGAGCAGATTGACTCTGGGGAGCCTAGCAGGGGTGCAGAGTCTGGAGCCCTGGGATGCACAAGGCCTCTGTGAGGCAGGCACACTCCTTTATGATCTATGGCTTCTGCAGCCTGGCACAAACTTGTTTAGACCCATAGGGGGAAACAACAAGCTTCCTACAAAAGATGACCTGCCTTAATGATGAGGTATGAAGAAACAGAGTAGCAAATGTCATTAGCTGAGCTCGTCTTGTGTGTGAAGTGTGTTATGTGCACGAATGTGTATACCTCATATCCTTGCAAGGGGTACATTATGAATGAAGAAACTGCCCCAGAGAGGTAAGGGGGCTTGACAAGGCCACATAGCGATTGATGAATACGGAAACATGAATCAGGACAAGGATGGGTCTGACTTCTAGTGACTGAAGCTGAGAGCCCTCCTGGGGGGCTGCCAGGTCTAAGCTGGTGGGGGAGCCTGGTCATCAAGGAGGACCCATGTGTTTCCCACCATTGGTGCAGAGCACGTGTCAGCAGTATGGACAGAACTTTGGAGAGCTTTGTTAACTGAGTCTCAAAGGTCAAGTAAGGCTCACCAGGGAGACCCCAGGGCAAGCGCATGTTCTCACCAAGCTCATCCTGCCTCTGAGCCACTTAGCTGGCCTTTCCCTTCCTTTTCTCAGTTTGATTCTTAGGTACTTACTGGGACTGAGTTCCAGACCCACCTCCTCCAGGAAGCCTGGCTTATCCCCAGGGCAGCCCCACACTGGCCTGTGAGCAGGATGGCTATGAGCCAGTTGGGTGCTCCAATGTCGTGGAAAGACCACAGCCTGGAGGCCCAGCAGAAGGCTGGCTGGCCGAAATGGAGAGGGAAGGAAGGCAATGAGCCGTTGTCATCTGCTGAACAAACGCAGCATTGGGGAGCTATCAATGGCCTCTGGTGTGGAAATAAATTCTAGTCAAAGAGCTGCGACCAAGAAAGTCCTTAAAGAGTATGCAGATGTGAATATAACCAGCATACTATTTTTAAAATGCCTCTGAACGTACATTCTAAAATGAGTAAGCTGGCTTTTTTCTCTGAAATCCCACCTACCCACTGAGGCAAAACCATGGGGTTTCAGGGGAGGAGCCTAGAAGACAGTGTTCCCTAGGGCAGGGAAGGAGGAAATGCTGAGAGGAATCTTTCAGACTTCAAGGGCTGGGGGGTGGGGTGGAGGAAAACCTCTCATAGTCCTGGAAGGGAGAAGTAAAGAGAAAGAAGGCAGGGGATGTGGTCTTATGTCCTCCAGCTTTCCCCACAAGAAACAAGACCTCCCCACCAAGAAACCTGAGAAATGTGGTATAAGAAGATGCTTGGAAGCCTGAGGGTATTTCTGATTTCAGGGCTTATTTTATGGTTCTCATGGAGGTAGACAGAACATTTTGGTTCCTGCATCCAACATGGTGCCGCTGCCCAGAGGACAGAGTCAGCAGTGGCTGGACAGGGAACTGTGCGAATAGTGGACAGTCTTCTTTGGTCTTCTAGAGGAATTTGGAGTTATTCACAGGTTCCCACTGGGAGATATAGGAAGAAGGGAGCAGAACATCTCGGTGACTGCCATGGTGAGGGTCAAGGGGTCCCAGACTAGAGACCGGGAGGGGGAGTCTGAGATACAGGACGTGCAAGTGTCACTGAGGATGGGGCTGGGTGCTGAGGTGGGGAGCCCAGTGGGCACAGGCCATGCTGAAGGAAAGACCATGCATTCCCAGCCCAGAGCTCCGTCAGAGGACATCAGGAGTGGGTTGAGAGAACAATTCCAAGGCTCATCTCACTTTCCCGAGACCCCTCTCCCACCACAAAGGGCCACATAAGCTTCCCTACTCTTAGAAGCTGTTTGGTAAAAAAAAAAAAAAAAAAAAAAAAAAAAGAGGAAAGCGGGAGAAAGAATATTTACCTGAAAGGAACTGGGATTCTTTCATTGTTAAGCTCAGTGGACACTAGCTTGCCTCTGCTATTCTTTTTTTTTTTTTTTAAAGATTTTATTTATTTACTTGACAGACACAGATCACAAGCAGGCAGAGAGGCAGTCAGAGAGAGGAGGAAGCAGGCTCCCCGCCGAGCAGAGAGCCCGATGTGGGGCTCGATCTCAGGACCCCGGGATCATGACCTGAGCCAAAGGCAGAGGCCTTAACCCACTGAGCCACCCAGGCACCCCTGCCTCTGCTATCCTGATAGAGGAGATAATTTGTAGAAAATAAAAGGATGTCTCAGTTTGGGGCTTAGTCCAGTGTGTGAAATTTTTTTTATCATGAAACAAGATGATTCTCGGGTTTGGCCATAACTTTATGCTGAGGGCACAGTATCTCACAGGTGAGAAATCTTTTCTCTCTCTTAGATAATTTACCATTATCATCTTGAGTATTATTATCATTTATTATTTGAAATACATAGAACCAGAGGCCTTGGAAGACAATTATACCCCATTTCTTCCTCCCTTCAAATGGGAAAGTTCTTGCTGTATTCCCTTCCTCGTCCATCCCAGTTCCTGTGTACCCTCCAGGGTGCATCACTTCTGTGGGGGAGATGAACAAGGGTGGGTATGTGTTCTCCAGCTCCCCAGCTTCGCTGGTATCCCACAGGGAGGAGGCCTGGCCAGCTGGAGTGCATATTGCCAGAAGGAGTGACAGATCTAAACTTTGTAGCTCGAAACCGCATTTACTATCAGCTTTTAGCTGCAAGTAGCAACTCAACTAAGGGTGACTTAGAAAATACAGATACTTAACAGAAAGACTGAAGAGAGGTGGCTCCAGAGTTAGTTCAGTCGTTTGAAGATGTCATCAAATACCAAGGCTCTTTCCAGCTATTTTCCTATCCTTAGCACATCAGCATTTTGGCCCCCATGCATGTTGCCTCACAGTCACAATATAGCTGCCATAACTCCAGACATCACGTTCTCATACAAGTATACTCAAATTTAGCTCATATGCCTGTCTTTTCTGGTCAGAGAACTTCCTAACCAGGGAAGGTAGCTCATGTGCCTACTCCTCAGACTAGACTCTATAGCCACCTGCACTAGATCAAGACGTCTATTATCAGATAATCAAAGGTCTCTTAGCAGAGAGAAAGGTTGGGATATGTTTAGGCCGGAAAGCTAATGGTGTTTGCTGGTGGTTCAAGTAAGGCCAGGCAAGGGGCAGAGGCAGGGCAGGAAACCTCATGAGGCAAAAGCTAAGAGGAGACAAAAAAGAGGATTTAGAGTGGGTCACGGCTGAGCTGCCATGTAGATGATGATGATTTGGTAGGGATGGAGCTACAAGTTCTAGAGCCTTACCATGTGTCACACTTGCTCTGCACTGTGCTGTCCATGCTTAATCCTCACAGCAATTATGTTGTTTTACTCAGAGGGGTACTTGGGTCCCCTGTCTGTGCTAGTGGTTGGGGGGAGATGTCATTACTGCACACCACCATGGCTGCTGGTGTGGGATGCTGGGAGCATTTCAAAGTGGCTGTTGTGTGTATATTCCTTCTTCCCTCTCCTAACATGTATTTAAAAAAAATACCTCATGAGTCTCCTCCATTAGGCTCCTCAAAGGTCCTCACATTCTGGGATACACTGGAGAACAAGATTGACAAGGTCCCTGCTCTCACGGAGCTGCATTCCTGTGGGAAGCACGGGAGAGTGTCAATCAATCAGTCAACAAAAAAGATGCTGTGGTAAGGAAATTGTGACAAGTGGGTGCCACCAGGAGTGCCTGGAGAGAGAGCCCTGTATATACTGGTAGTTTAGGAAGGGCTTTCTGAGAGAGAGGAGGAGGTGGTTGGGTTGAAACTTCAGTATGAGATGGTGCAGCCGCCTGACAAGCCTGACAATCTGCGGGAAGGGAATTCTAGTCAAAGGAACAGCAAGGGACCAGGCTTGGGCATTGTTGGTAGCATTTGAGGAACAAAAGCAAATCACCCTGGCTGGAGCCTGGCTGGGCAGGGATGAGAGTGGAGGGGAGTCTGGATTTTTTTCCCCAGGTGATAGTGGACACAGTAGAGCATCATCAGCCGGGGAATGCCTAATCTGAGCTACGCTTTTGGACAAGTACTCCTGCGCACACAGCTCTCCCTTTCCTGTGGGGCACACTGACCCTCCTTCTCCCGTGGGCATTGGTCATGTCTCCCTCAGAGGGCTGCAAGCCCTTGGAGATGAGGACAGAACGGTGGCACCTCCTGCACCTGCATGAAGCCATCAGCAGTGAACTAGTGACAGAGAAGCCGATGTTCCTATCTTCATCTGAGGGGACCTGAAGTCAGCTGTCCTGGATGGAGAGTGAGCAAGAAGGTCTCTGCTTCTCCGAAGTTTTGCGGTCCCCCCACTTCACCCAGCACAATAGGCTTGGTTGGGAATCTCTTTCCTCCCTGGGAGATGTTTCTTTAGGGTTCTGGGGGTTCTCCTTGATCTGGCCTTCCAACACAAGCTTGGAAGCAGCCCTGGGTCTCATTAAGAGGAGGCTGTCAAATGATCTCAGCGTCCGGCAGATCATTCCCACAATGAGATCTGATAGGTAGCAGACATGTGTGCTGGGGTGACCTGGTGAGCAGCTACCCCTCCGCCCACACCCGCCAACCGGGGGCCTCCCTGGCCCTTGCAAGGTGCTCTCAGAACTTGACTCTGAATACACGAAACATGAGGCCGTCCCCCTTAATCAGAGCTGACTTATGGGAAAATTAAACACAGAAGGACACGCCAGCTCCAGGGAAGGTTCCTTCCCTCCCTTCCTGGAGGCTCAGCCTGACTCTGAGCACCTTCAGGGGAAAGGCTGACCCTGCTGTCAGCCAGAGAGCTGTGACCCCATGGTGGCAGTTGCATTGAGATGATGTGTTCTTATTGTGGGAACAGGGAGGCTAGTAACAAAAGATGAGTAAAACGCATAAATCTTTTGTTCGGGATGTTCTGTCTACTCTCTAAGTCCTCGTGGCTGGAAATCATTGATCTTTCAGAATTACTGAACTGAAGTCTCATTAAGGCTTTCCAGAAGTGTCAGGTACAAATTATCTAACTCCTTCTGCAGCCATTAGAAGGAATGCAGGTTCTGCGTGAGGCAGTTCACAATACAGAGCCAAGGGGCCCGGGCAGAGGGACCATCAGTGGGCCAGAACTGGGAAACCTGGAGAAATGTTTCAGGATGCTGAGCTCTGTGGAGGGGAGACACATCTAGGCCGTGACTCGACTTTACTGTCACTCTTTGGATGGAAGGACAGGCTAAGAGTCTTCTCCTTTGAGCCATGTTGAACTTGCACATGGGGCAACAGGGTGATCCAGAGCCAGGGGTCTTCTTCATGCACCCTAATTTGTCCAGAGAGCCCTTTGAAGGCTGCTGTGGGCTCCCTCCCCACTTAAAAAGACCCTTTCTCATGAGGATTTAAAGCATATGCTTGCTTGGCCAAGGCTGTCAAAATGCATCACAGAGATGGTCCCAAACCAACTGCTGAGCAACCCCCCTGTCCTGATCAAAGCAGAAAAGGCAGACGTCCCGCTGCCCGTGGATGCTGGAGCAGAGTGCGGGGAGAGCCAGCTGGGACTGCAGGCTGACAGGCCTGCTAGTCATGGGTTTGGGAGTGGGGGAGTTGCTGTCCATGTGCTGCTGACCAGTTAGGAAGCCGGACAGCCCCTGGACCCAAGTATCTGAGATGGATCAGTGGCTACTCATGTCCAAAGCCAGATCAGGGCAGCTAGGGTTAGACCAGGGAATCAGAGCCTGGCAGGGCTGGATGGGGAGGGGCCAGCCCCTACAGGAGCTGGTAGGGAAAAAAAAAATACAGATGGTGCTTGTTCCCTGGAGGTGGGCGGAGGACCAGAGGAGATGCCCCAAATCTGAAGCTAACTCTACAACAGCCACCTTGCATGAGCACCCGCTGTGCACCTGGCATCATACCAGAGCTTTCACACTAATCCTTATGCAGTCCTCCTACAAGGCCTTGGGGGTGGGCATACTAGTGCCTCCCAGTCTGATAGATAACACAATGAAGGGTACAGAGACTCAGCGCTGTGACCAGCTTCACCCAGCTAGCTTGTGGCAGTTAGGATTTGAACCCATGGCTGTGTGAACCCAAAGTTGGAGCTCCTAATCCCCAGCTGTATCACTGCCCAGAGATCAGACAGGACATAGCCTCATCACAGAGGAAAGGTGATGGTCAGGGGGCTGAGAGCTTGGGGGTACAAGGGCTTCTCAGTGGGAGGCTGGCACAGAGGAATTCCATGGGTGGAGAACACCAGCTCAGCAGTTGTACACCAGGGGAAGATAGAAAGAGCAAGATAAGAGAGATTTTGGGGGGACTGGGGGCATGAGTCCCAGCCTAGATCTGCCTGGGGATGGCTGGGGTGCGAGGGTGGGGGTGGGAGGTTGCAGGGCCAGGTAAAAGCAGCCCATATTCTCCATCTCATCACTGTTCCTGACATCCTTGAGTCTGGGACTTGGCCGCATTCTCTGCAAACTTCTGAGAAAAGTGAACTCAGAGGCGAAGTAAGTGTTGCCTGGTTTATGGTCATTACAACAAAGAGGCTAGTTCAGAAGAAAGCTGCAAATCAGCCTGGGAATGAACCTTCTGGGATCCTAATGGCCTTGCCTGGGCAAGACTTTAGGTGAAGAAGAGGTAATGTGTGTAGGAGAGAGACAGGACTGCATGGCTTCCTAGACTCTGCTTTTCTGGTTCCTCGGCTCAGACAGCCCAGCCCAGATGTCTCAGGACATCAGGCCATTCTGGTCCTGTATTTTCTCAAATGGTCTATTGAAACCATTTGCTTATTTGAAAGAACGGAATTGCTTCCTTACTATTGAGTTGTAAGAGTCCTCTACATATTCCTGCTGTGACTACCTCTGTGGTATCTCAGGGCTCCCTTTTGCCTTTCCAGTTCTATAATTCCTGGTTAACAGTGCTTCTGTCAAACAGGCTCTGCCAAAAAGATTCTTTCCCTCTCCTGATGGAGACACCTGTTAATCCCTGATGCCTCACGGGTCCAATGTGGAGAATGACTCCATGTCCAGGTCACTGCAAGTACTCAGTGAGTACTGAGTACTCTTCACGGGAGGTGCCCGTGAAGAGCGTTGTGGTCAGACACCTGGCACCCCGGGAGGACTCGGGCAGGGGGCTCCCCAGCCAGGGGCCCCCAGTGCAGTGCCTTGTGTCTGTTTTAAGCTGAGGGAGAAGCAGAGTGGTTGAGTTTAAGAGGGCCTTAATGAGAAATCAAAAACTTCTGCTCCCAAATGCATTGTTAAGAAGCAGAAAGGTGAACTGGGTGTTAGGGGCAACTAATGAATGGTTGAAGACTACATCAAAAACTAATGATGTGCTGTCTGTTGGCTAACTGAACATATTAACAATAATAAAAAGAAGCAGAAAGGCGAGGTGTAGCCTGGCAGATACTATATTCAACCATAAGGATACTAACAACTAAAAAAGGGCAAAATATTTGAAGAGCTACTTCACAAAAGAAGACATCTGAATGACCAGCAGGCACATGAAAAAATGCTGAGTGTCATTTGTCATAGAGAAATTCCAATTAAACCGCAGTGAGTTATCACTACACCCCCACTGGGTTGGCTGAAGTTAAAAAGACTGACAATACCAAGTGTTGGTGAGGATATGGAGTAAGCAGAGTGCAGCTGCTTGGCTGGCAGGCTGCAAAAACGTAGAGGCACTTTAGAAAACAGTTTGTCAGGTCGTTCAAAAGGGAGACAACACCTGCACAATGATCCAGCCATGCCACCCACAGCTGTTTACCTGAAACAGAGGAAGACAGGCATCTCCACAAAGACTTGTGTGCAAATCCTCATAGAAGCTTTATTCATAAGAGCAAAAGCCTAAAAACAACCTCAATGCCCATCAGCAAGTGAAGGAAGGAATACATTGTGACATTAGTGCAGTGGGATACTAACTCAGCAGTGAAATTAGCAAACACCTGGTGTACAAAGAGCACCGATAAAGGTCAAAATCGTGCAGAGGGAAAGAAATCAGGCACAAAAGAGCACCTACTGTATTTTTCCATGTGTATGAATCTCAGGAAAAGCCAAGTGGAATATATAATGATGGAAAACAGATTGGTGGTTGCTTAGAGCCAGAGGTGGAAGGGTCTCGACCAGGAAGGGGCTCGGAGTCCTTCAGAGAGATGAGAACCTTCTCTATGTTGATTGTGGCAGTGGCTACATGAGTATATACATTGTCAAGACTCATCAAAACATAGACTTAACATGGGTGTATTTTGCTGAGTGGTGTTATGCCTCCATCAAGTTGGCTTCAGGGATATCAGACATGAGGCAGAGAGTCTTGACAAGACCAACCCTCAGATATGAGGCAGGGACCCATCACCAGAGAGAACCCCCACGTGGATCCCCCTTCAGATTATACCCCTTTCATAGCCCCCTGTGCTGTGTATCTGAGTTTGCTCCCCCACCCTCCATCTTGCTCTGTGTCCAAGAGGCTGACTGGAGTGGACTGCATGGAGGGCGCCCTGCCAGTGGTCTTCCTGTTAGGTCTGCCAGGAGCAGACATCAGCAGGAGCTCCGAGGCCAGAGGATCGGGAGTTGCTGCAGGCCTCCTGTGCCCCTGGACTGAAGGACATAGCTCCCTCATCCGTGTCTGGATGGCTCTCCCTTCTGGGTTCTCGTAACTTTCTCATGCTCCTACCCTTTCTGAGCCATCCATTGATCAAGCTGACTTTAAGTTCTCCTAATTCGAATGTGCCATCTCTTGCTTGAGGATGGACAATCCAATGGACAGAGCGCATAATCTTTTTGGTAAAACAAAACAGAGGCTCTGAACCTGGCAGGAGAATTTGGGGGTGCAGGTGGAGCCAAGGGGCCCCACATTTCCCATGAATGTGCGAGCTTTCGCTCTCTCGCCTATGGGAGCTGGCTGCGGGGACACTGTCCTCTTCCAAAGCCTTTGCCCAGGCCTGGACAGATTTTTTTCCCTTGGTTCCCTACAGGGGTTAAGACTTCTTCAAATTAGTCCATTCCAAGGGACTGTAGCAGGCACAGAGACAGAGGGGAGGGTACAAGAGGCCTGCAGCACGAGTGGCACAGAGGGTCCCCAGCAACCCCCTGCATGTGGTGCCTTGCACAGCTGAGTGTGGCCCGGTGGGCGGAGCTGCCGTGCGGACCACCGCTCAGCCGGTGCTACTGCACGCTCTTAGCATGGCCGCCGTTCCCACCTAACTGCATCTTCTCATGCCAGCACTGGGTTGGAGACACTACCACTTCCATTTTTTACACAAGATCAAACAGAGCTTCAACAAAACCAGATAATCCATCCAGGGTCTTACCAATTATAGCTGGGAAGTCTGGCTTCGAGCTCAGGGCTCCCTCCTTGGTCTGACTCCTAGGCCACCTTGCTGCTGCCTCTGTGGTGGCTCGCAGATGGTAGCAGAGGCTCACAGCCTCTGTGGTGCTTCTCCCAGCTGTAAACTCCAAGGACCAAAAGGATCAATAGTCTGGCACCCTCCAACATGCCACAGCAAAGCCCAGGGCCCCAGGCCTTGCTGAGCAGAGAGGAGGAGAGGCAGGCCATCTCTCCATCTGCCCCCGCCCCACGCCAGGGCCCTGTCAGAACCCACAGTGGAACAGAGCCCAGGACTCACCTCACTGCACAGGGCCCTTGTCCTTGGCAGCGGGAGCTCCTCCATGTCCTGATGTCACGGAGGAGCGTTGATGGCATGTCTCTGAAATGCCTTGTGAGCCTGCCCCAGCCACTGCACTGGTCCCCGGGCTCTCTTTGTGGTGGAGGCCAAGGCTGACCTTGTCTGGTGGGCCTCCCCACTGAACCCCCAAACACCCAGCTGCACACTCTATGCTTATTTTTGGAGTTATAACACATGTATTTAGAGTTCACTATATATATCTATATATATATAGATAGATATAGATATATATCACCCTTGTACATTCCCAAGATCTGAGAAGCCCTATGTGAGCAGCCACCCCTCCTCCCTGGGACTAGGATGTCTTAAGAGCAGCACTAGGACCCTTGGGAAAGATAATTCCCAGGGAATGTGTTGGGGGATGTCTTGTGCATTGTGGGATGTTCAGCAGCATCGCTGGCCAGTAGCACACTCCTACCCCCCACATTTGTGACAATCACACAGTTCTCTAGACATGTCAAATATCTTGGTGGGGGGCAAAATCACCCCAGTGGTGAAGCTCTCCCGTGGAGAAAACCACTGTGAGTTGGTGACAGTTGGGACTTTGATTTTTAGAGTTGTAACACCCTTGCGCACATCCCTAAAGCAACATGGTTTTGTTTTGCTCATTCTAAACTTTGTTGGAAATGGAGTCACACGTAGGTGCTCTTAAGTCTGGCTGGGCTGCTTTCTGCCACTTCGCATAGGCGCCTGCCGTGTGTTTTCATCACCGCGCAGTTTTGTCGTGTGAACATGCCACACTTGGCTGTTCTGTGTTCTAGCTCGGCCAGCCCTGGGCCGCTCCAGTCTGGGGCTGTGCTGGGGGGGGGGCCTCTGAGTGCATGTACCTGTCGCTTTCCTGGTGCACACATGTGTTGCTTCTCCAGAGCACATACCTGGGAGTGGGATTCCTTTGAGGAGTCACAGAGTGGACGTTGTGTTTTGCGTAGTTGTAGTCAATCAGCCTCCCACTGGCAGGATGTGAACATTCCTATTGTTTCACATCGCTGACAACAGTTGTGATGACCATTTTTAAAACATTCATTAACTGATGCACTCGTACATGTTATGTTCTTTGCACCCCATTGGTCTGCACACCATTGGGACCCTGCCCCTGCATGCTGTCCCAAGTGATCGAAGCCTTCCTCTGACTTAGCTCTCCCTGCCTGCATTGTCACTGCCTCATTTCAATCCGGTTTCTCTTGCCTGGAAGACCCACAAAAGCATAGATGTGTTTCCCAACCCCCCCACAGCAGACTGTGTGTTGGATGAATGAATGAATAATACTGTTGCAGGGGGGATCCACATATGTGTTAGCCTCTTCTTCTGACAAGAGGGGAAACTGCAGCCCAGCCGCGTGGGGAGAGGCAGGGGCCAAGAGCTCCATGGGGAGGCAAGCAGAGGCTTTGGACTCTTAACCCCGTGTTTCCCAGTGGGACCCATGTCCCAGCCCTCCACCACCCCCAGCTGCTACTTGGGCTGAAGGAACAAAAAGACCCTAGAGTTGCCCTTCTTCTTATTGTTCTCTACCCACCCCCACTCCCAAATACACTTTGTCCTGAAAGCCTCTTGGGGTCCCAACGGGGAGGCAGCAGGCAGGTTGGGGAGAATTTCCCTGCTTCCCTGAGGTGGCTGGATTTCTGGGAGGTGTTGGTTGGGGAGGCAGGGCATATGCCCATGGTGTGACTGAGGCACTGCTGTTGGGCAGCCTGTGTTTGTCTGTTTCTCTACTGCATTTGGGGAACAATGACATTGACTGTCATTTCCCATCCAGGAAGGCTCGGGAGAGGCAGATGGATGGACACTAGGGAGACAGAAGCTATTGAGGCCAGCAGCCTACAATCCTGAGAGTGTGGGAACAAGGAGAGAGGCAGTGAGGGAGAGCCTTCCTGAAGACAGAATGTAGGACTGATGGCTGGGCCGGGCAGGGCTGCCAGACCTTGTGGAGGGTGTGGCCAGCAGATGGTAGCAGTAACTAGCAGGTGCACTTACTCAGTACCTACTGTATGCCTGGCTCCCTATTAGGTACTTTACTGGCATCGTCCTGTTTCCCTGTCTTACAGCTAGGGTTGGCATCATGTCTGTTACACAGATGAGGACCCTGAGGCTTGGAGACTAGGAACAGCTTGTCTGTAGGCTCTTCTTCTGCAACAGTTACACACTCCAGACAGGGCTGTTGAGTGGACTTAAGACCCTCCCACTATAGCATGTTCCTTGGAGGCAAAGCCACAACAAACCTAAGCCACGAGAACCACAGAGGGCAGGACCCAGAGCAGAGAATGACTTCAGCAGCTTCCAAGAACCAAGAGAACATCTCCAGAGTCTGGAGGTAGGTGGGTGGGGGGCAAAGGGCAGATGTGACAGAAGGCAGGGGTGGGGGTTGGTTAGAAGAGCAGAAGGAGCCCTTGAGAGATGAGGAGATCTCACTGGATGGGGGGCATTCGGGGGTTCAAAGTGAAAGACCATATTGGTTGCTAAGGTTACTGTCTACCATCTTTCTAGAGTACCTCCCAGTGTGCATTTTCAAAGTGCGGACAGTTTTGAAGCCCTTTCACCCAGATGACCCCTCATAAAGTCTGAGGGAGTAGAGTTGCCAGATAAAACACAAGATGCCCAGTTAAATTTGAATTTCAGATAAACATCAAATAATGTTTTAGTAGAAGTGTGTCCCAAGTATTGCTTAGAATATACTTGTAGGAAAAGATTATTTGCTGATTATCTGAAATTCAAATAAATCTGGACATCTTATATTTTCATTTTGCCAAATTTGGCAACCCTAAGAAGGAGGCCTGGACCGATGTCCCCATTTTACCTGGAAAGGAATGGAGGCACAGATAAGTTGTGTGGGGCATGGCTGGCACTGGCACCGTGCACCCCAATCGCAAGCCTGGGCCCTTTTCACTCCACACAGCTGCCACCTCTGAGAGCTAATTGATGCACAGAGTTGCAACCTGACATCTGGGGCATGTGTCAGACCACAACAGAGCCTGTCTTCCCTTTCATCAGGCCCGGCCGGGGGAGCTGCCGGAGCCCTTGGAGGGAGGGAGAGCTGTAACTTCAAAGGCCGTGTCGCTGAGAATTCCAGCTACAGCCTTCCAGGTTTGCTTTTGGCTTCATTTCTTGGACTCACTTGGCTCTGGGGACTGAGATTTTACTTGTATGTACTGAGAAGATATTGTTCCTTTTTTTCCACTGGGGGGAAAATACCACCTTCACTAAATGGTGCGTGGCCATTTTCCAAATTCTTTTACGGGGATCCATTCATTCTCCCATCAACCCCATGAAATGCCTTCATGTACTGTTGTCCCCATATTGCAGATGGAATCATGGAACCTGAAGCACTCGGGGCTGTCCAGGGCACACAGAACAGGGCTGGCTCTGGTATAAAGCTTTCCCCGGGGCTGCCACAGTGAGGGGAAAATTATGTGATATGGGGAGTGGCTCCCAGATCTCAGAACATAAATTTCACCAAGCCAGAACCGAACAAACCAAGTCATCCCAGATTCTGCCTTCTTCCTCTGCCTTTTCTGTGAAGAAGGCAGTTTCAGGAGGCATGGAAATAAACTAAGATTTGAACTTCTCTTCCAAAGAAGTGGTCCCCACATACGTCTTCAGGACAGGTCATCCCCTCCTGATGTCTTGCTCTTCTCTTTCTGTGGGGTTCAGAGTTAACATTCAAAGCCACCAGCATTGATGTGAACTGTGTACACTGACACTTTAGAAAGATTATCAGCCATCTTTCAAAACTGAAAGCAATTTTGGGTGTGACTTTACTCCCTAACAGAAGAGCCCCTGCCCCAGCCCTCTGGTCAGCCCAAGTGTCCCAGTCGACAGTCTCAAGGCTTGTCGATAAGGTTGCTGTTGGGGTGGTTGCCATGCTGCATGGAACAGACCTCGCAGCGGCAGCACCTTCTCTTCTGCAGCAGAGGGGATCAACCCTGCCAGCACACCACATGACCGGTTTGTACCACTTTCCTTCAGAGCAGAGGTGGTCCTGGCCTCCCCACATTTCATTTCTTAAGTGTATCTGCCTGTGTGTGTGTATGTGTTGGGAGATGGTCCAGCCATGGATGCCCTAACCAGCTTCTCTCCTGTAAGCAGCTCAGACGGGCCTCCGCTGGGCTCCCTGCCTTGCTGGGAAGCAGGAGGTGAAGCCTCAGAAACACAATTTGTGGTATCGGTGCAGATGGGAACACGTGTGTGTGTGTGTGTGTGTGTGTATGCACCTACATGTGCTGTGACCAGGACAGTCCTGTCCTCCTGAGACAGAAAGGACAAGTGAATCTCCACTCTCAAGCCCATTTCAACAGTCAGGACAAGTCAGAGAAAGAGCAGCCTTCCACAGTCAGGGTCAAGAACGGGGTAAACCGCCACAATGACAAGGCTGCATGTAGGTGTGTTGATGGAAAGCTATGCCCAGCTGCCTGGCCATCACCTTCAAGGTTCCATCATGTTAAGTAAAGTCATCTTGTGTCCATCAGACCCAGCTTAAGCACCAGCTGAATACCACAAGGAATCTCAGCTGATGCCATACAGAATAGAAGGCTCACCCAGCTGAACCCTAACTTACAAAATTGTGAGAAGCAATAAAATAGTTGCTGTTTAAACATCTTAAAAAAAAAACAGGCTAAAATGCACACTGATTATAGAAACCTGTCGGCTGGCTTCTCACTATTCCATTTTCACTGCTGCCAGAGGGATCTCTCCAAGGGCTTCCCCTTGTGGGTAGAAGTTCCCTAACCGCTGGGGTTCTGGGTCTGGATGCAGCAGCCAGGCACTTAAGCACCACCACTACCCTCCCACCCTCCCTTCCCCGACCTCAATCCCACCTCCCTCTGTCCTCTCCTTCCAGCCTGTGCCCCAGGCTCTACTCACCTCACACTTCCCAGTCCCTGTGCTCCTGTGAACCCACTCCCCCTCCACCCCTAACCCTGTTGGCCTGGCTCAAGGTCTGTCTCTCCCTTCCACCCTCCACTGGGCTCCCTGGCCCTGCCCACACCCGCCATTTTGTAGATGTCCCAAGGCTGTCCAAGTTTGTTATCTTTTTGTGATAATCACATCTCACAGCTGCCTAGAACTTTCCAACAGACAAAGCACATTCACAAGATA
Organism: Neogale vison; assembly: GCF_020171115.1. NCBI lineage: Eukaryota > Metazoa > Chordata > Mammalia > Carnivora > Mustelidae > Neogale > Neogale vison. The sequence goes on along the minus strand of NC_058096.1, from coordinate 124,812,738 downwards.
CACTCGTGTATTCCTCATGGCATGTAATTCTACAAAGCAGGGGTCACTCGGCCCACTTCGCTGATGAGCCTTAGAGAAGTTACCTGTGGATTCTGATTCTAAAGCCCCCTGTTCATGAAAGCTGGGCTTGCTTTCCAGGTCTGACGTTTCCTGAGTCAGGCTGTCTTCTCTACCCACATTGGAAATTCCACAGCAAAGGCTTGCAAGCAAGGGTGGGGTTCCTAAGCCCTTTTAGAAAAGCAAGTCTCCCCACAGACAGGGTATGCAGAGCTTTATCATCAATTCCAGAATTAGAAAGAGGGGTTTGCATGCCTGGATCTGGGCTGTTGGCTTTTAGGAGGTAGATGGGGTCTTTGCAGCAAGGTCACTATCTCTCTCCCTATTGTCTGCCATCTGCTCCCCACTACCCCTGCGTCCTGGGAGATCCCCTGCCTCTTTAGCTTTCTGTCCAAGGGGCAGGTGGGGAAGGAACCAAAGGCTGCATGAGAGGGACACACTGTGCCTTTCCAGAGATGCTGACCACAGAAAGGCTGACGAGGGAGGGGAAAGGCATTCCCTGGGCTGTGTGGCTGGACCGGACCAGACACGCTGCGCTCTGGGTCCTGAGGCGATCCCACAGCGCCATCTTGTGGCAGCAGGAAGAACACGCGTGCCTTCACGTGGAGCGGCGCTCTGCGCAGGAACCCAGAGCACCTCCTAAGGACCAGAACCTGGGCCAGGAACTCCTGCACATTAAGTGGCTGGATCACCTCGTCAATCTTCCCACTAGCTCTGCCTGGCAGGATAAAGGGATCAGGCTCAGAGAGAGTAGGTAGCCCTAGAAGAACTTGGTTCCTTGCTGGGACAAGTCAGAGCTGCTTCCAGCAATGGTTCCTCATGTCCCTCTCCAGTGCCTTTAGCCCACAACCACCTGTGTCCTCTGCCACTTGCCTCCTGGATGATTATCTGCCCTATTCTCCTGTCAAGTCATTTCAGGGACAAATATAAAATCCCTTATAAAAGTAGGGGCGCCTGGGTGGCTCAGTGGGTTAAGCCGCTGCCTTCGGCTCAGGTCATGATCTCAGGGTCCTGGGATCGAGTCCCGCATCGGGCTCTCTGCTCAGCAGGGAGCCTGCTTCCTCCTCTCTCTCTCTCTCTGCCTGCCTCTCTGCCTACTTGTGATCTCTCTGTCAAATAAATAAATAAAATCTTTAAAAAAACGAATAAAATCCCTTATAAAAGTAATAAGTGTCACCCACTGGGTAAGTGCTCTGTGCCTGAGGCTGCTTAGAACTTTTTGTGTATTCTCACTAAACTCCACAGTAACACTGAAAGGCAGGGGTTATCAACCCCATTTTATAGAAGAGAGACTGAGTCTCAAAGAGGTGGGAGTAATGCATACAAATTCACCCAGATGTACAAAACAGAACTGGGATTCACACCCTAAAGCCCCTAGGTCCCTGGTTTCCTGGGAAGACCTCTTGCTCTTATCATCATTGTCTTAGAGGAGCCTCTGCTGTGGTGGAAGAAAAAAAATTTGCAACAAGAAAAAAAAACTAGTAAGTTTTCTACCAAATTCATAACCATTTTCTCTTCATGGCTTAAATGAAAATGGGCATCATTATTGTCACCGTCATCAACATCACATATTCCACAAACATATAATGAACCCTGTCACTGTCACTGCAGGAGTCCAGCATGAATCATGGCCCAATCTGCCCTCAAGGTCATCATCATTGCCATTCTCTGGCTCTGATTAAGGTGGCCTCTTCTCAACTCTGCCTGGACATCTGGACTCTTCTAATTCTGCTTATTATATGTTCCCATGTGCTTTTTTACTCATATATTTAATGAGTGTTTATTGAGCTTCTATTATGTGTCAGGTACTGTGATGAATACTAAAAATACAGTGCCAAAAGGCCCTGCCCTCACAGAGCCTATGGCCTGGAAGATAAACAGGTAATAACCAAGTAAACTAACAAATATTTGATGACAGTCTTCATAAGCACTCTGAAGGCAGGTCTGGGATACTACAACAGTATGTCATGGGACCCTGCCTTAGTCTTAGGGCTCCCCTCTCTGCCTCACATCCTGCAGCCCACACTAACTGTGCCCTAGAGGAAATTATGCAGCCACAGGGCCCTCCACCTTGGATACTCAGTGACAATTCTGGTTTCCTGGGATTTCACTTGTTTTTTTTTTTTAAGTTGCCTCATACTTTGTATTAATTTGTGAGTCTTCATGAACTATAGTTTTAAATCAGAAGAAAAACAACCCTTGACAGTCTAGGTTCAGAAAACTCATGTTCTACAATCTTGAATCACTCCCTAATGGTATCCTATAGGTGTTTTTGTCCTTCAGACTCCATTGAGAAGGACTCCATTTCCACTCAAGATAGAGGAACAGGGACTAGATTTACCTGAAAGAAACAAAAAAAATACAAGAATATACAAAAGATATACAAAATAAACAAAAAATATATAATTTGTTTATATAAGTAAACAAAAATATATAAAGAATACAAAAATATACAATATATACACAAAATATATAAAATGATGGTTTTCAAAATACTAAACACAAGAAGAGGTGAGTCCTGCAATTTTCACATCTTACTGACTTGAAAAGTCCTCCGGGCTATGATGTAGAGAAGGGGAACCCAGCGAGAGCCCACAAAACTCTCTGAATTCAGGAGATGGACCTGAGAGGCTAGGGAGACCAAAGTGGCCAAAGTTTGCCAAATATAGTACCAAACATGCAGAGAACACATAGAACTTTGAAGATCCACAAGCAGTTCCCTTCAAGTGTTCAGCCGAATACTGGTATATGAAGTACATGTGTATGAAAATATTACCTGAAGTGGGGGCAGGCAGAGAGAGACATCAGAAAGGAATAGAGAACAGTGGGCAGTGCACTCAAAGGGCTGGAAATAGTAACTGTTCTGACCAGTAAGAAAAAGTCACACATTTGGGGCATTGGGTAGAATATTTGCAAAGGTCTTGTCTGAGTAATGTGAAATAATTAGCCCCATGTGGAGCACTGTTCTAGACCCACCTAACAAATCATAAAAGAATATTCAGAAATATGAGATGTTTTCAATTCATTTAATTGAATTCCAAGCCAAGGTACAAGAATACGTATAGGAATACTGAAATATTCAGCTCCCAACAAGATGAAGGTCACAAAGTTGGGCAATCAAATTATGGGGCATAAAAAGAAGCATGAAAACATTATTAATAACAAAATAATCACCTGTATTTCATCTATTCAGAAAGTTAAGACATTGAAGATACCAAAAAAGGCCTTAATCAAACTTTTGGAGATGAAGACAACGTCTGAGATTAAAAGTACACTGGGTTAGTTTAAAAGCAGATTCGACTCAGCAGAAGAAAAAAAAATTAGTGAACTTGAAGTCATAGCAATAGGAATTACAATGAAACACACACATAGAAAAAATTTTTTTTAAAAGAATAGAGGATCAGTAAACTAAGCGACAACTTTAAGTGACCTTATATATATCTAATTGGAATCCCTGAAGGAGAATGAGGGGGTTGGTTAGGCAGTGGACAGAAAAATATTTGTAAAAGTAATGAACAAATATTTCCACATTTACTGAAAACTATACACCTTCTGATCCAAGAAGCTCAGCAGATCTAAAGCACAAGACACATGACTAAAGCTACACCAAGGTACATGATAATCAAAGTATTTAGAACCTAAGATAATGAGAAAAATCTTAGCTGCCAGAGGAAAAAAGACACATTATGTTCAGAGGAACAACAATAAGAAAAATGGGCACAACAGACTTCTTGTCATTAAAATGTGATCAAGAATACATATCTTTAAAGTACTGAAAGAAAAAATTGACAGTTTAGGATTTTACACCTACCAAAAAAATATGTTCCAAAAAGTGAAGGTGAAATAAAGATTTGTTTTTCAGACAAACAAAAGATGTAAAAATTTGGTATCAGGAGAAGAATGCCTTTGATTGGCTCCTTAGTAGTCCAGACATGACTAAGGAAATACTTTTTGAGCATAGGAAGACACACATATATTAAAAGTAAATGGATGGAGAAAAATGCATCATGCTATCACTAATCAAAAGAAAGAGAGTCAGTGTATTCTCCAGGAAGACATAACAATCCTTATGTGTATGTATCTAACAAGCACATCAAATATGTGAAGCAAAACCTCTTGGAATTACAGGAAGACTAGATGAATCCACAATTGTAGTTGGAGAATTCAGCAGCCTTCTATCAGAAATGGACAGATATATCAGGCAAAAAATCAGTAAAGAGACAGTTGAACCCATTAGCACCATCAATCAACTGGATATCATTGACATCTGTCAACTACTTCATCCCACAACATCAGGATTATGTTCTTCTCAAGCTCACATGGAACATTCACCAAGATAGACCACACTCTGAGTCATAAACACACCTTAGCAAATTTAAAAGAGCAGAAATCATACAGTGTCTGCACTCAGATCACAGTGGAATTAAGCTAGAAATCAATAACAGGAAGATGGCCAGGTACACACTGAACATTTACTAAGGGAGACTATATTTTGAGCCATAATACTAGTCTCAGTCAATTTTAAAAGCTTCAAGTCATACAAAACATATTCTCTGACTGCGATGGAATTAAATTAGAGATTTATAACAAAGGTATCTGATAAATCCTCAAATATGGAGAAACTAAATAAGCCATGGGTTAAAAAAGGAATAACAAAGAAAATGTAAAAGTATTTGATCTGAATGAAAATAAAAACAGAACACAACATATAAAATTTGTGGGATGCTGCTAAAACAATTTTAAGGGAAAATTTATAGCACTAAACACCTATATTGGAGGAAAAAAAGATCCCCAAACAATAACCTCCACTTCCACCTTAAGAAACTAGAAAAGTAAACAGAATAAAGGGAATAAATAATAAAGATCAAACAGAAATCAATAGAAAACACAAAAACAAAGCAAAATATGAAAACAAAAACTGGTCTTTGAGATGATAAATAGAATTGATAAACCTCTATCTAGACTCATCAGAAAGAAAAAGGAATATACAAGTTATTAATATCAGGAATAAGAGAAGTGCTATCTTTATAAAATCTACAGATTTAAAAGACTAATTAGTTAATACTATAAAAAGTGTTATGCCAGTAAATTTGACAACTTAGATGAAATGGATAAATTCCTTCACAGATACAAACTACCAGAACTCATTTAAAAAAATAAAAGTGAAAAGGTAATTGAAAATTGAACTTTAATTTAAAACCTTCCCACAGGGATGCCTGGTGGCTCAGTCAGTTAAGCATCTGCCTTGGGTTTAGGTCATGATCCCAGAGTCCTGGGATCAGTCCCACATCGGACTTCCTGCTCAGCAGGGAGCCTGCTTCTCCCTCTGCCTGCTCTGCCTGCTGCTCCTTCTGCCTGTCCTCTCTCTCTAACAAATAATTAAATAAAATCTTAAAAAAATAAAAACCTTCCCACAGTGAAAACTCAAGACTCAGATGGCTTGATGGGTGAATTCTTCCAAACATTTATGGGAGAAGCAATAGCAGTTCTACACAAACTCTCTCAGAAAATCGCAGAGGATGAAGATTTCCCTACTGACTCTATGTAGCCAGCAACACCTGATTCTAAAACCAGACAAAGATTACAAGAAAAAGTAACTACCAGTCCTTCATGAAAATAGAGTAAAAATTCTAAAAATGTTATCAAATAAATCCAACAATATGTATTAAAAAGAGAGAAATCCTTATCAAATGTGGTTTATTCCAGGAATGTGGGGTTGGTTTAACATATGAAAAGCAATCAGTGTAATCCCCCATATTAATGCACTATTAAAAGAATGCTATCATCATCTCAACAGATTCTAAAAACATGCTTGATGAGAATTAAACATTCATTCCTGAGAGAAACTTTCAGCAAACTAGGAATAAAATGAATTTCTGCAACCTCACAAAGGACAGCTATGAAAAACAGCATTACACTTAATGTGCAAGACCGAATGCCTCTCCTCTAAGATCAGGAATAGACAAGTATGTCTGTTCTCATCACTGCTCTCCAACATTGTCCTGGAGGTTCTAGCAAGTATAATTAGGCAAAAAAAAAAAAAAAAAAAAAAAGTTGGCGGGGGGTGGGGGGAAGTTATCCAGATTGAAGAAGTAAAAGCTATCTTTATTCACAATGTTATTGTTAATGTAAAACATCTGAGGGAATTTACAAAGAAGCTATTAGAACTAAAAAGTGAGTTTAGCAAGTTTTCAGGATAGAAGAGCAATACAAAAAAAATCAATTGTATTTCTAGACTAGCAAGAATCATACATTGAAACTAAAATAACATTTACAATGGCATCAAACATATGAAACAGGGATAAATCAGACCACAGGTATGATCTGTACATTGAAAACTATCAAACATTGTTTAGAGAGACTAAAGAGGGCCTAAATAAATGGACAGATAAGTATCATTAATGAGTCAGAAGACTCAGGATAGTTAAGATCTCAGTTCTTTCCAAATGGATTTATTTGGAGAGAATACATTTGATTTTGTTGGAGATCTTAGATTTGATCTAAGATTTGATATAATTTTAATCAAAACTGCAACAGGAGTATTTTTTAAAAGATTCATTTATTTGAGAGAGAGAGAGAGAGAGAGAGCATGCACACACCAGTGCAGGGAGGGGCAGAGGGAGAGAATCCCTGCTTAGTGGGGAGCCCAACACCAGGCGGGTGGGGCCTCCACAGGCTGATCCCACAACTCATGAGATCATGACCTGAACCAAAAATCAAGAGTTTGATGATTAACCAACTGACCACCGAGGCACACCTCCAGTAGGATTTTTGTAGAAACTGTAAACCGATTCTAAATTTTTTAAAATATTTTATTTATTTGACGAGAGAAACTAGGCAGAGAGGCAGGCAGAGAGAGAGAGGAGGAAGCAGGCTCCCTGCGGAGCAGAGAGCCCAATGTGGGGCTCGATCCCAGGACCCTGGGATCATGACCCAAGCCGAAGGCAGAGGCTTTAACCCACTGAGCCACCCAGGTGCCCCCCGATTCTAAAATTTCTGTGGAAATGCAAAGGACATAAAATAACAAAAACAACTTTGGGGGGGAAAAAGGAAAGGAGAACAAAATTGGAGAACTAACACTATCCAATTTCAAGATTTATTATAAAACCACAGTAATAGTAGAACCATATATTGTTCACATGAATATATAAAAAATAGGCCACTGGATGGGGCGTCTGGGTGGCTCAGTCAGTTAAGCGTCTGCCTTTGGCTCAGATCATGATCCCAGGGTCCTGGGATTGAGTCCCATATTGGGGACTGGGATCAAGCCTGGAATTGGGCTCCCTGTTCCCTGGGAAGCTTGCTTCTCTCTCTCTTTTTGCCCCTTTCACCTACCTGTGTTCTCTCTCTCTCAAATAAATAAATAAAATCTTTAAAATAAATAGATTAAATAAATAAAATCCAGTGACCAGGTTCCTGGGTGGCTCCGTGGGTTAAGCCTCTGCTTTCAGCTCAGGTCATGGTCAGGGTCCTGGGATCGAACCCTGCATCAGGCTCTCTGCTTAGCGGTGAGCCTGCTTCCTCCCCCCTCTGCCTGCTTCTCTGCCCACTTGTGATCTCTATCTCTCTCTCTCTGTCAAATAAATAAAATCTTTAAAAAAAACAACAGGTCACTGGAATAGAATAGAGACTTCAAAAGTATACCCACACAACACAGATAAAGATGGCTATTTTTTTTAAAAGGTTCAAAGGCAATTCTGTGCAGAAAGGGTAGTCTTTTCTGGAAATGATTCGGAATAATTGGCATACATATGCAAAAATATACTTTAACCCATTCCTCACACTATATTTTAAAAAAATAACTCAAAATGTACCATACACTTAAATGTGCAATGTAAAACCTTTGAATCTTCTAAAAGAGAACATAGGCAAACGCTTTGTTATTTTGGATTAGGCAAAGCAAGCCCTATGAAAAAAACACGTTGATAAATTGAACTTCATCAAAATTAAAAACTTCTTTCTTAAAGATGTTGTTAGAAGAATACAAAGGCAAGCCAACTTTACGGGATAACAAGAATAACAAGAAAACAGCCCAACTTTAAAAATAGGCAAAAGAGTCATGGTATGGTTTCACTTACTTGTGGGGCATAAGGAATAACATGGAGGACATTGGGAGATGGAGAGGAAAGTGAGTTGGGGGAAATTGGAGGGGGAGAAGAACCATGAGAGACTGTGGACTCTGAGAAACAAACTGAGGGTTTTGGAGGGGAGGATGATATGGGGTGGGGTGAGCCTGGTGGAGGGTACTGTGGAGGGCACATATTGCATGGAGCACTGGGTGTGGTGCATAAACAATGAATCTTGGAACACTGAAAAAATTAAAGAAAGAAATTTAAAAATAGGCAAAAGATTTGAATAGACACATCACCAGAGAAGATCCATGAATGGCAAGTAAGCACATGAAAAGATGTTCAAAATCATTAGTCATTAAGCTAATGAAATTAAGAACCACAATGAGAAACACGCACATACTGGAATGACAAAAATTAAAAAGACTGACCAGCATCAAGAAGATACTGAGGAGATAAGTCTCATATGCTGCTAGAGGAGATTTAAAATGGCACCATGACCTTGGAAAACACTCTGGAAGTTTCTTGAAAAGTTCAATGCACCTATCATGGGATTCAGCCATTCCACTCATATTTTCCCAAGAGAAATGGAAACATAAGTTCAAAAACTTGTACGTAAATGCTAACTGGAGTTTTAATTTTAAGAACCAAGTACTGGAAACAACCCCAAGTCCCTCAGCAGGTGAATGGGTAACAAATTTTGGTACATCCATATAATGGGATATTAGTCAGCAATAAAACGGTACAGGCTATTGATACACATGACAATATGGGTGAACCTTAAAATAATTACTCTGAGTGGAAGAATACAGACAGAAAAAGAATATGTACTTAGGATGCTTTTTTGTCAGACTCTAGGATATGCAAGGTGATGTGTAGGGGAGGAGAGCGGTGGTCTCACAGATTGAGTGGGAGGAGGGAAATCCCAAGGGGTATGAGGAAACTTTGGGGTGATGGGCACGTTTGTAATCTTGATCTGGTGATGGTTACATGGTATGTACACAGGTTAAAACTTATATTATATGCTTTAAACATGTACCATTTATTGTATACCCATTATACCTGAATAAGCCTGTTTGTTTACTTGCTTATTTATTTAAAAAAATCAACTGGGGATGCAGAAGGTGGCCAGCCACCTTTGGATTACTTTGATATCCACAAGACATACCAGCATAGAAAGAAAACTCATTGAGCAAAGCTGCTTACTGGTGTGATGTACCTGATGGGGAAATTGTGATTTACTCATGTATCAGAAGTCCAGGGGCAGGAGGGGATTCGGTCTGGTCAGTCATGTCTCTGAACTGCTAGTTCAGGTTAGTTCATGTCCATCTGAAATGTTTGCCACCCTGGATGGGTTTTAAAGGAGACAGAAGGGGGCGCCTGAATGGCTCAGTGGGTTAAGCCTCTGCCTTCAGCTCAGGTCATAATCTCAGGGTCCTGGGATGGAAACCCCCTTCACCCCACATTGGGGGGGGGTCTCTGCTCAGCAGGGAGCCTGCTTCCCCCCCTCCTCTCTGCCTACTTGTGATCTCTCTCTCTGTGTCAAATAAAAAAATAAAATCTTAAAAAATATAAAGGAGACAGAAGGAATCCTGCACAACCATGGAACGGGATGAGATGAGACCAGAATGATGCTGATCATTATCAATAATGGCAATAATGCTCTCTACCACTGGGTGGACACTGACTGTGAGCCAGAGCTCCAATTGCTTCATGTCTGTCAACCCTCACTCTCAACCTATGTAGAAGCTGCTATCATGTCACCTTAGAGAGGAGAAACTGAAGGTAGGGAGTAGCAAGGGCTCAGACAGCTAATGAGTTGTGGAGCTAGAATTTTAACCCATATCTTCTCTGATCCCCAAACTCTTACCTTGAAAGTGCCCCCATTCCCAGGCCAGTATACACATGTGAACACATGCATGTTCACCTGTACACAGACAGACCATACGCGCGCACACACACACATATGCTCACTTTATATATGTGTGTGTGTACACGCATACGTGGACTTACATGCATGTCCATACATATTTGAAACATATGCACATTCACATGCATACAAAATGGCCACCTGTGCATAAACACATGCACGCATGTATGTCCCCTGAAGCCACACACATATACACACACACATTTGCATGACACATACACATAGGCACACACGCTTAGAATGTCCTAAATGTTTATATTCTGCTCTTTTGGTTCAAGCTTCCCGTCGGCAGCAACCACTACATCCTACTGCCATCCTCTACCAGTCCAGGCCCCAGGAATCTTCAGGATGACGCAGTCCTGAGTCTAAAGTGAAATTATGCTCAGGCCCCTCATCTGGGGACTGCATGCAAGTCAGTCAATCAGACGCATCTCATTTTCTCATGAATCAGATGCATCCCATTTTCTCATGAAAGAAATTTCTGACAGACTTATTAACCTTTGAAAATACCAGCTCTCTGTCCAAAGGATTCCAGAGTCCAGATCGAACTGAAAAATAATCTTGTGACAGACCACCCAGTTCTGAGCTGAAGGGAATTACTTTTAACCTAGGCCAGCATGTCCCTCCGACAAAATGTTCCACATACCAAACCAGACAGCAGCCAGCTCTCAGGGAGCAAGGGAGCCAAGTGTCAGCTATTATAGCTCATATCCACGAAGCCTGTGACATACGGTGATCGCTCTGGGCCTTCATCATTGTGGGGGCATCTGGGATAGCAGGAAGGAGCTGGTCTAAGTGCCTTTGACATTTGTGTTCCTGTGCTATAGGACAGAGTATCTGCCTGTCATCACAGACAGATGTAGCCTTGGTCTCTGGCAATCGCTTTCTCTTTTGAGTGTTCAGTTTGGGGTAGAATTATAGTTCGGTGGGTGCTGTCAGAAGCATAGAGAAGTAAAGAGACAGAGTGTCATGTGGAAAATTGGAGATAAACAGATTAAAGTCAGGGTTGGAGTAAGTGACTCATCCATCCCCATTTTCTCATGGTGGAGGACAGTCTTCTTGCCTGCTCTTTTTGGGCCACCTTCTGGGCTCAGAAGACAGTCTGTCATTTTTGGAAACCTCAGTGTTTTTCCTTACCCATGAAGCACATGTGAAACAGCTTTTACACCATAATAGCTGCTAGGGACCCCAAAGTGTAGCTTTGTCTTTGCCTTGAATAAATTGGATGGCATTGGGCAACACCCATAACTTTTGAGCTTCAGCTTACATGTATAGAAGATGCTCATATTGATGCCTGTACTGTCTGCTTCACCAATTTGTCATGAAAACCAGCAGGACTGATAAAAAGAGTGCACTCTAATGACAGGGACAGTGGTTGTGCTTTGTCACATCTTTCAGTATCCTCATCATTGCTCAGGGTGTTTCTGCTCCAATGTAGACTTGCACAGGTTTCCAGGAAAAATGTTTTCCATCTTCCTCTAGAACTATCTGGGGGACCTTGGAGCTTCCATCCTTCAAGACATTCCTGTGGCTTCCTGTGGCTTGGCTGTTCAGTTTCCCCTTGAACTCTGTGAGATATTCAATATCTTTCCCATCACTTCATCTCTGTGTTAGACAAGAAAGATTTCTATTGCTCATAACCAGATAATCTTAACTGATGAACATGTAACTCTCTAAAACTTTCCCTCTGAAGATCTTCAGAAAGGCACTGACTTGCTGCCACCCAAATGTCTTGCACCCACCCCACTTAGAAATACCAGGCATCAAGTCCTGAAAGTCCTTTATCTTCAAGGTCTGAAAGATAAGTGCTCTCATCACACCATTTTGCAGGTGAGGAACTGAGACTCTGAAAGATGTGGACATCTGTCCAAGGTTACAGGTAGAACCAGGAATCTTGGTTGATACATGTCAGTAAAACTTAGTGTAGTCCCAAGTAAAGGTGATAATGAAAAGAACAGGGGAGGATCTCTGGCCAAGAGAAAGTTCAACCTTTCCCCATCTATCTCTTTCTCAAAGCACATAGTATGCTATCTCTGCTTCTGCTCTGTCTTCCTGTATTTTTCTGTAGACTGGGTTTCTCTGCTCAATCATCAGGGAGTATATTGCTGAGAAAGGGAGCTCCAAACCTAACTCTAAATAGTAATTAATTTCAAGGTTCTGCCTTCAACTATAGTTTTTGTGTTTCTTGGTTTGAATATTAAGAGAAAACCTGTTTAGTGCTTGAACAGTTGGGGTAGGCTGAAAAATAGCCTTCTTTCCCCAAAGATATCTACCTAATTCTTAGAACTTGTGCCTTACCTTACATAGAAACAGTCTTTACAGAAGTGATTAAATTAAGGATTTTAAGATGGGGAGATTATCCTGGATTATCAGGGTACATTCTAAAGGGAATCATACATATCTTTTTCAGGGTGAGGCAAAGGGAGATTAAGCACAGGCAGAAGAGGTTATGTCATGATAGAGGCAGAGCTTGGAGTGATGCAGCCATAAACCAAGCACTGCTTGCAGTTACCAGAAGCTGGAAGGGACAAGAAACAGATTCTCCCCTAGAGCCTTTGAAGGGAGTACAGCTCTGCTGATACTCTGCTTTTGGCACAGTTATACTGATTTCAAATTCCTGGTACCCATGACTGTGAGAGAATAAATTCCTGTTGTTTTAAGCCACAGATTATTATAATTTGTTACAGTGGCTAAGGGGGCTAATACAGCAGCCAATGGATTCATTCTTCCTGCATTAGGTGTCCACTCATTGTCCAAACAGTATTATCCAGGGGGATGTTAATATGAAAAACCTAGCCAGTGAAGCCTATCCTCTCAGCAGAGCCTATGGGAAAGAAGTAGGTGGCAATCCTTAGAGAAAGGACATGGGCTGGGAGACACTTGCAAGCATCTCACTACCACTCCCTGACACCTGCTATCATGTAGAGGTGAGAAGTAGCAGCCATGTCTAAATGCAGCACCAAGACAAGGGCTCTCTCCTTCCCCACCCAAACAGGGAGTGTGTTCAGAGTCAGCTCTTAATGGGCAGCGGTGGAAAGAGGAAAGGTTAGTGAGTCTACCTTCCAATTAATTCAAACGAGTGTTAACATCCTCCTTTAGCTAGGCCTTGCGATGAGTTCTTAGCATAGGCACCAAACTATAGGGAAGAAAAAGACCTACACATCCTGGACAGCTGGTAAGAAAATAACAGGATCATTAAATCTTTCAGTTAGTCATTTATTCGACCAATGTTTCCTGTGCATAGAGATGTTCCAGGTTAGGTGACACTACAGTAAAATATGTAGAGCGATCGTCTTTATGGGATAAGAAAAATAAGCAAAATAATCATAAATTAAGAAAAGGGCTATGAGTAAAGAAGTAAGGTCCTGAGACAGAATGAGGTGTATGAGTGGGTGGGGATGAAGGCGGTTTTGATAATCAGGCTTTGGAATCAGGCGTTACATCTGTAGTGCGGGAGGGTCTGTAGCAAGTTTCAATGGATAAGTCGATAGGCCGTTGGATTTAAGCCTGGGGCTGGGAGAAAAGGTGTGGGCAGGAAATGGAGATTTGTTAGAGCCATGGAAACGAAGGAAAGGTCCAGGAAAAAGAGCATTTAAGGGAGATGATGTAAGTTTTACCTTTGTCTCTATGCATACAGAGGACACAAGCATCCTCCACGTGTAAAGAAGAGGTTTACAAAAAAAACTGTGACGTTTCGGAGCCCTGCCTCCTCCTCCCTCAACCAGACTACATTTCCCAGAATACTGCGCGAACCTCGCGAGACCCGAAATACCTCAAGGCCGCTTCCGGCGCCGGTAGCTCCCGGAAAATCATGGCGACCGTCAGAGGGTCTTTGTCGTTGTGGAGCCTCCTGACAGGTTCCCGGAGCGCGGACCAGATCTGTTTCCGGGCCCGAAGTCGGCCCCAGTTCCGCGCCTTGCTCCAGCTACTGCCCGGGCCCTGCGGGGCGGGACTGCCATGCCGTCGGCTTGCCTCTGAGGCGGGTAAGTGACCTGTCTGACGTCCATTGGTACGTTCTCCGGGGAGACCTAGAGCCTGCTTCTGGCTGGCGAGAACCACGAGGACCCCATCCTGCACCACCGTCCCCGGCTCTCACTAGGCCAGTGCGCCCTAGGCCAGCCGGCTCCATTCTGTACCTTGTACCTGCAGGGTCAGTCATCGCCTGCCCTTGTCATTCCTTAACTAATGAACCAGCAGTGCCTGAGCTCGGTTCCTTGCAAAGGACAGTGTTACGTTTAGGGGATACGGCCAACTGAACTGGCTTGTCTTTCAGGAACTCTCTGCCCAGTGGGGAACTGACAATGCAGTGTGACTCAGGCCGCGATAGGGGAACACACATAAGAGTGGCACTCAAACTTCGTGGGAAGGACGGGAAGGGTTCCTGGAAATTGGGACCAGATCTCAGACCTGGCTAACCATGCTAGAGAGAAAAACATTTAAAGCACGAGAAACATTTAAAACAGAGGAAACAACGTAAACAAAAGTTCAGCAATGAGACTGAACACATGTGGTTTGAAAACACATGTTTGAGACAGGATTGATAGGCTTGGTTATGGCTTTGGCTTTAAGTTTAAAAGGAGAAATCAGTGTTGCTTCCCAGGTTTCTGGCTTGAGCGGTTGAGTGGAGGAGAGTAGTCCCATTTATACCAAGACAGAGAAGATTAATTATAGGAAGAGTTTGTTTTTGTTTGTTTGGTTTTTTGGGCGGGGGGGGGCGTGGAGGAGGGGAGGTGAGGGAAGAAAAGGCAGGAATAGATGAGATTGGAAGGGAGGCAGAAGTAAACGTCTGTTTGTACACATTAAATTTGAGTGCTTTTGAAATTTGAGTGTAGGCACCCAGTTCGCAGTCATATCTAAAGTGAGAAACATCCGATAAAAGTGGTAACTCAACCTGGGTGCCTGGGATGAGTATAAGAAGTAGAAGACTAGTTCTGGCCTTTGGGGTAGGACAGTGTTTAGTGGGAGACACAGTGAAGTAAGCAGACTACCTTAGTTCCTTTTCTAAATGAAGTTGGAAGTCATTGGTGAGTTTTAAGCATGACTCTTGATTACATTTAAAAATTTTTTTATTGAGATATAATTAATATACGGTATTAAATAAATTTAAGGTGTGCAGCACAATGATTTGACTTCATATGTCATGAGATTATTACTACAGTAAATTTAGTTTACATCTCTCCTCTCATGCAGATACAAAGAAAAGAAAAAAAAATTGTTCCCTGTGATGAGAACTCTTAGGATTTACTTTCTTAACAACCTTTATATATGCATTCATCAGTGTTATATTATCCTGTAGTATATTATATCCCTAATTCTTTTATCTTTTAGCTGTAAGTTTTTACCTTTTGACTACCTTCATCCAGTGCCCCTTCCTCTGGTAATCATAAGACCACAAGCCTGATCTCTTTTTCTGTGAGTTCTTGTTTGTTTGTTTTAAGATTCCACATAGAGTTGATATTATACAGTATTTATTTTTCTCTGCTTGATTTATTTCACTTAACATAATGCCCTCATAGTCCATCCATTATGTCCCAAATGGCAAAATTTCCTCCTTTTTTATTCCAGTACACACACATACACACACCCCACTACTATATTATCCACTGATGGACACTTTGTGGTCTCCATGTCTTGGCTGTTATAAATAATGCTGCTGAGTTCCTTTTCCTCTACATCCCTGACAACACTTGTTTCTTATCTTTTTGAGTCTTGCCATTCTGACAGGTGTAAGGTGTTATCTCCGTGTGGTTTTGATTTGCATTTCCCTGATGATTAGTGATATTGAGCACCTTATGTGTCTGTTTGCCATCTGTATGTCATCTTTGCAGTCAAATGCTCTACCCCTGAGCTATACCCCCATGTCATCTTTGGAAGAATGTCTGTTTAGATCTTTGACCCATTTTTAATTAGACTGGTTTTTTTGGCATTGATTTCTATTAAGTTCTTTATGTATTCTTTAGATATTATCTGATACATCTGATACATCATACGATGTATCTTATCTGATACATCATATGCAAGTATCTTCTCCCATTTAGTAGGTTGCCTTTTTGTTTGTTGATGGTTTTCTTTGCTGTGCAAAAGCTTTTTATTTTTATGTAGTTCCAATGGTTTATGTTTGCTTTTGTTTTCCTTGAGGAGATACATCTAGAGAAATATTGCCATGACTGATGTCAGAGAAATTACTGCCTTTTTTTCCCCCCAGGAGTTTTATGGCTTCAGATCTCACATTTAGGTCTTCAATCCATTTTGAGTTTATTTTTGTGTATTGTGTAAGAGAGTGGTCCACTTTCATTCTCTTGCCTCTAGGTGTCCAGTTTTCCCAGCACTATTTATTAAAGACACTGTTTTTTGGGGCACCTGGGTGGCTCAGTGGGTTGAGCCTCTGACTTCGTGGTCCTGGGGTCCTGGGATCGAGCCCCGTGTCGGGCTCTCTGCTGGGCAGGGAGTCTGCTTCCCCCTCTCTCTCTGCCTGCCTCTCTGTCTCTCTCCCTTGTGATCTCTGTCTGTTAAATAAATAAATTTTTTAAAAAAGACTTTTTTTCTTTGTGGTATATTCTTGCCTTTTTTGTCTTAGATTAATTGATCATATGAATGTGGGTTCATCAGGGATACTGGCCTGTGGTTGGTTTGTTTTCTTTCTTTCTTTCTCTCTCTCTGTCTCTCTGTCTTTCTGGTTTTGGTATCAGGGTGGCCTTACAGAATGTATTTGGTATCAGGGTGGCCTTACAGAATGCTGGCCTTACAGAATGTATTTGGAAGCTCTCCTTCCTCTTCTATTTTTTTGGAATAGTTTGAGGAGAACAGGTGTTAGCTCTTCTTTACATGTTTGGTGGAATTTATCTGTGAATCCATCTAGACTTTTGTTTGTTGGGAAGTTTTTTTGTTTTTGTTTGGGGAGGGCAAGAAAAATGGCGCCACCATCACTTTTATTCCCGAGGAGTTTCCTGCAGATTCCGGTTCTCTGGCAAATGTCCTCAGGTTAGTTATTAATCTCTTTAACACATGCCCAGGCACTTTTCCAACTGTTGCTTCTGTGCTGTGTCTGGGGTGAGTTATTTAGCATGCTGGGTCTTTATGGACAGTGTCTCACGTTTTTCACCTCTGGCTCTCCCAGAGTCTAAAATCAGTTCTATCCATTTTCAGAGCCATACCTTATGGGAACTCCTTTTCCCAGTGTGGGTCCTAGGGCTGGAGGAATCTAGTCTCGGGGTCTGATTTTCTTGCTCCTTTCTGCTTGTGATGTCCTTGTTTATGGTTATTTGAGTCACGGGTTTGGTTCCTGAATATGTTTCCGCCCAGCCAACTCTTTTTGATGTGGCCTCCATTCTATGGCTAGCTGCAGAAGATCTGTTCAGTTACTACATTTCATTTTCAGAGTTAGTGGCCATATTTGTAATTGTTGCCTCAGTGTGCCCTGGGATGAGGTGAACTCAGAATCCTCCCACCCCACCATCCTCCCTTCATTCCTCTTCTTTGATTTCTTTCATAAGTGTGTTTTAGTTTTCAGTATAGGGATCTTTCACCTCTTCGACTAAATTTATTTCTAAGCATTTTATTGTTTTTGATGCTGTTTTCAGTGGGATTTCTTTCTTTCTTTTTTATGTAATTTGTTAGTATAGAAATGCTAAAAGTTTTTATTTTATTTATTTATTTATTTATTTATTTTTAAAAAGATTTTTTAATTTATTTGACAGACAGAGATCACAAGTAGGCAGAGAAGCAGGCAGAGAGAAAGGAGGAAGCAGGCTCCCCGCCGAGCAGAGAGTCCAAAGCGGGGCTTGATTCCAGGACCCTGGGATCATGACCTGAGCCGAAGGCAGAGGCTTTAACCCACTGAGCCACCCAGGCTCCCCAAAATGCTACCAGTTTTTAAAAGTTAATTTTGTATCCTGCAACTTTACTAAATTTGTTCATTAGATCTAATAGTTTTTTGATGGATTTTTTAGGATTTTTTTACATACAAAATCCTGTGGTCTGCAACTAATAAGAAATAAGTTTACTTATTCCTTTCCAATTCTGGTACCTTCTTTTTCTTGCCTAATCGATTGGCTAGGACTTGCAGCATTATGTTGAATACAAGACAACCTTGTCTTATTCCTGAACTTAGAGGGAAGTCTTTTAGTCTTTTATGGTAGTGTGGGTATGGCATATATTATGTTGAGGTATATTCCTTCCATACCTCATTTCTTAATAACTTTTATCATAATGTTGAACTTTGTTAAGTGCTTTCTGCATCTGTTGAAATGATTATATGATTTTTTTTTCTGTCAGTCTGTTAATTGTGATGTATCACATTGATTTGTGTATGTCAAACTATCCTTGCATCCTAGGGATAAATTCCACTTGATCGTGGTGAATGATCCTTTGATGTGCTGCTGAATTTACTTGCAAGTATTTTATTGAAATTTATACATCTATAATTATCAGGTATATTGGCCTGTAGTTTCCTGGCAGTGTCCTTTTCTAGCTTTGGTAAGGGACTAGATTGGGTGCATTCAGAATGGTATGGTTGTAGAGTCTGGCTTTGGTATTAGGAAATGCTGGTCTAGTAAAATGAGTTTGGGAGTGTTCTCTCCTGTTTCTTGGAAGAGTTTTAAGAAGGATTGTTTGGTAAAATTCACCTGTGAAGCCATCTGCTTCTGGGCTTTTCTTTGTTGGGAGATTTATTATTGCAGATTGACTCTCCTTAGTAGTAATTGGTGTGTTCAGATTTTCTGTTTCTTCCTCAGTCTTGGTAGGTTGCATATTTTTAAGAATTTTCTCATTTCTTATAGGCTGTCCAGCTTGTTGCCACATAATTATTCACATTAGCCTCCTAGAATCCTTTGTATTTCTGTAGTGTGAGTTGCAATGACTCTTTTTTCATTTATAATTTTGTTCATTTATGTCTTCTCTTTTCCTTGCTTAGTCTATTTAGCCAAAGGTTTGTCAATTTTATTATCTTTTCAAAGAACCATCTCTTAGTTTTGTTAATCTTTTCTGTGGTTTTGACTACGTTTTTAAGAGATTTACTCTGGTTCTATGGAGAATGGTCTATAGTGGTGTCAGAATAGAGCCAGGGAGACTGGTAAGGAGGTTAAGGCAATAGATGAGGATGGCCTTGATCAGGGTAGTGGCAGTGGGAAATGGAGAATTAAAGAGAGATTTATGAGGTATAATAGACATATGTAGTGTTTTAGTGTCCTTTCTTTGTAAAATGGGGATAATTGTATTTCTGGGGTGGTTGTAAGGATTAAGTGTGCTAAATATGTAAGGTACTTGGTTCAGTAAGTACTGGCATATAGTAAATATCTAACAAATATTAGTTGTTATTGTTGCTGTTATTGTTATAACTGCTGTTGGCTAGATGTGGAAGGTAAAGGAGAAGTCAAGAATGAATAAGAAGTTTCTGGCCCACATGGCTTGTTGGATGCTACTAAGATAAGGAACCATAGGAAAAGCAGGTTTGAGACAGGAGAAAGCTGATGTGTTCTGGTTTGGCAATACTGAAGTGCATGTGAGATGTACATGGGATAGGTGGATGGAAGAAGATGTTGACTGAAGATTCAGATTTTAGAGTCTCCAGCATATAGAAATAATTAAAGTCACAGGTTGGTAGGATATCATCCCAGAATGTAAGAAGGGAGAAAAGAAGGCTATAGTTCAGAATTTTTAGGGCCACTAGCATTTATAGGACTAGCAGAAGAAGAGGTGGCAGGGAAGGAATGGTACTTTTTTTTCTCCTCCCTTTCCTAATGGAAGTGGAAATAGAGGAAGTTAGGCAAAGGGATGGGCAAACTGTTAGGCAGAGGTGATATCTGGGTATCTTCACCTGTCCAAGGCTCTTCCATGACACCGCATGGCCTTTTTAGTCTCACATTATGATCCAAGCCTGTGTTTCCTAGTTGCAGCCCCGTAGCCTGGAATTTTCTTCCTTTTTCCCTCTGTCCTCTTCAGGCCCCATGGGAAGCCTTCCAGACCCTGCTGTTTTGGCCTTCTCTGCTCCAAGAGTAGTGTAGCACTTGCACTGGGGAGGACCAGGAAAGATTAGAGTTGATCTAGTATCTAGAAACAAACTTTGGCTTGTTTATTTTTAAGATTTTATTTATTTATTTGACAGAGAGATAGAGATCACAAGTAGACAGAGAGGCAAGCACAGAGAGAGGAGGAAGCAGGCTCCCTGCTGAGCAGAGAGCCCAATGCGGGGCTCGATCCCAGGACACTGAGACCATGACCTGAGCTGAAGGCAGAGGCTTCTGCCTTCACCTGCCACCCAGGTGCCCCTAGAAACAAACTTCGGTTTAAATCTTGACTGTCACTTAACAGCTAGTTGGTCTTTAGGCAGGCTCCAGTATCCTCATTTATAAAATTGAGATATCAATATCTATTTTGTGGATTGTTATAAACATTCCTAAAAATGTATGTAATGTCTGGCATTTAAGAGACAACTCTGTAAATTATTATTATTATTAATACTATTACATTAGTTATTTTAAAGATCTATTTATTTGTGAGAGAGAGTACACAAGCATGTATGCATGTGTGAGTAGGGTGAGGGGCAGAGGGAGTTAATCCCCAACAGACTCCCTGCCAAGATCAGAGCCCTGTGGCGGGGCTTGAGCCCATGACCCAGAGGGTCATTACCTGAGCTGAAATAAAGAGTCAGATGCTTGACCGACTGAACCACCCAGGCACCCCTTATTTATTTTTAAGATTTTATTTTTAAGTAATCTCTGTACCCAGCATGGGGCTCAAACTTACAACCTCGAGATCAAGAGTCACATGCTCTACTGACTGAGCCAGCCAGGCACTCCACATTAATTACTTAAAAAAAAAAAATTATTTTAGAGAGGGAGAGAGCATGAGCAGGAGGGAAAGAGGGAGAGAGAGTCTCAAGCTGACTCTGTATGGAGCCAGATGCAGGGCTTGATATCACGACCCTGAGTTTGCCTCCTGAGCCAAAACCAAGAGTTGGACAGTTAACTGAGCCACGCAGGTGCCTCTTAATTACCTTTTTATTTTTATTTATTTATTTGAGAGAGAGAACGAGCAGGGAGAGGGACAGAGAGGGAGAAGCAGGCTCCCTACTGAGCATGGAGCTGGGTGTGGGGCTCGATCCTAGCACCCTGAGATCATGACCTGAACTGAAGGCAGACACTTAACCAACTGAGTCACCCAAATACTGCTTAATTACTTTTTTAGAATTTAATTTTATTTTTTTAGTGTTTCAAGATTCATTGTTTATGCCCACACCCAGTGTGGTGCAGTATGTGCCCTCCTTAATACCCATGACCAGGCACACCCATCCGTCCACTCCCCCACCTCTCCAAAACTCTCAGTTTGTTTCGTAGAGTCCACAGTCTCTCATCGTTCATCTCCCCCTCTGATTTCCCCCAGTTCACTTTTCCTTTGCTTTTCCTAATGTTCTCCATGTTATTCCTTATGCTTCACAAGTGAGTGAAGCCATATGATAATTGACTTTCTCTGCTTGACTTATTTTACTCAGCATAATCTCCTCCAGTCCTGTCCATGCTGATACAAAAGTTGGGTATTCATTCTTTTTGATGGCTGCATAATATTCCATTGCATATATGGACTGTATCTTCTTTATCCATTCATCTGTTGCAGGGTATCTTGACTCTTTCCACAGTTTGGCGATTGTGGCCATTGCCGCTATGAACATTGCGGTACAGATGGCCTTTCTTTTCACTGCGTCTATATCTTTGGGGTAAATACCCAGTAGTGTGATTGCAGGGTCATAGGGCAGCTCTGTTTTTAATTTCCTAAGGAATCTCCACACTGTTTTCCAAAGTGGCTGCACCAACTTGGATATCACCAACAGTGTAAGAAGGTTCCCCTTTCTCCACATCCTCTCCAACATTTGTTGTTTACTGTCTTGTTAATTTTGGCCATTCTAACTGGTGTAAGGTGGTATCTCAATGTGGTTTTGATTTGAATCTCCCTGATGGCTAGTGATGATGAACATTTTTTCATGTGTCTATTAGCCATTTGTATGTCTTCATTGGAGAAGTGTCTGTTCATGTCTTCTACCCATTTTTTGACGTGATTATCTGTTTTGTGTGTGTTGAGTTTGAGGAGTTTTTTTATAGATCCTGGATATCAGCCTTTTGTCTGTACTGTCATTTGTGAATATCTTCTCCCATTCCGTGGGTTGCCTCTTTGTTTTGTTGACTGTTTCCTTTGCTGTGCAGAAGCTTGTTATCTTGATGAAGTCCCTTTTGCTTTTGTTTCCTTTGCCTTTGGAGACATGTCTTGAAAGAAGTTGCTGAGGCTCATGTTGAAGAGGTTACTGCCTATGTTCTTCTCTAGGATTTTGATAGATTCCTGTCTCACATTGAAGTCTTTTATCCATTTTGAGTGTATCTTTGTGTATGGTGTAAGAGAATGGTCGAGGTTCATTCTTCTATACATAGCTGTCCAATTTTCCCAGTACCATTTATTGAAGAGACTGTCTTTTTTCCCACTGGATATTTTTCCTGCTTTATCAAAGATTATTTGACCATAGAGTTAGTGGTCCATATCTGGCCCCTCTTCTCTGTTCCATTGGTCTATGTGTCTGTTTTTGTGCCAGTACCATGTTGTTTTGGTGATCACAGCTTTGTAGTAAAGCTTGAAATCAAGCAACATGATGTCCCCAGCTTTGTTTTTCTTTTTCAACATTTCCTTAGCAATTTGGGGTCTCTTCTGATTCCATACAAACTTTAGGATTGTTTGCTCCAGCTCCTTAAAAAGTGCCAGTGGAATTTTGATCAGAATGGCATTGAAAGTATAGATTGCTCTAGGCAGTATAGACATTTTAACAATGTTTATTCTTCCAATCCATGAGTATGGAATGGTCTTCCATCTTTTTCTGTCTTCTTCAGTTTCCTGCATGAGCGTTCAGTAGTTCCTTGAGTACAGATCCTTTATCTCTTTGCTTAGGTTTGTTCCAGGGTATCTTATGGTTCTTGGTGATATAGTAAATGGAATCGATTCTCTAATTGCCCTTTCTATTGTTTCATTCTTAGTGTATAAGAAAGCAACTGATTTTTGTGCATTGATTTTGCATCCTGCCACATTACTGAATTGCTGTATGAGTGGAGTCTTTTGGGTTTTCCACATAAACTATCATGTCATCTGTGAAGAGAGAGTTTGGCTTCTTCTTTGCCAATTTGAATACCTTTTATTTCTTTTCGTTGTTTGATTGCTATTGCTAGAACTTCTAGTACTGTGTTGAACAGCTGTGGCAAGAGTGGGCATCCTTATCATGTTCCTGATCTCAAAGGGAAGGCTATCAGCTTTTCCTCATTGAGAATGATATTCGCTGTGGGTTTTTCATAGATACATTTTATGAAGTTGAAGAATGTTCTCTCTATCCCTGTACTTTGAAGAGTTTCAATCTTGAAAGGATGCTGTATTTTGACAAATGCTTTCTGCATCAATTGAGAGGACCATATGGTTCTTCTCTCTCTCCTCTTACTAATGTGTTCTGTCACAATGATTGATTTGCAAATGTTGAACTTCCCTTGCATCCCAGGGTTAAATTTATCTGATATGAGAATCGCTACCTCAGCTTTCTTTTGAGGCCCATTGGCATGAAAGATAGTTCTCCATCCCTTCACTTTCAGTCTGGATGTATCTTTAGGTTCAAAATGTGTCTCTTGTAGATAGCATATGGACAGGTCCTGTTGTTTTATCCAGTCTGCAACTCTGTGCCATTTTATGGGAGCATTTAAGCTGTTCATATTGAGAGTGGTTATTGAATGATAAGTTTTTCTTGACATCATGTTTCCTGTGAAGTCCTTGTTTCTATAATTATCTCTGTAAATTTCTGTTCTGTGTCACTCTTGGGTTCTTTCTTCTTTTATAGAACCCCCCCTTAGTATTTCTTATAGTGTTGTCAGCTTGGTGGTCACATAATCTTTTAAACCTTGCCAGTCTTGGAAGTTCTTTATCTCTCCATCCATTCTGAATGTCATCCTTGCTGGATAAAGTATTCTTTGCTGCATGTTCTTCTCATTTAGTACCCTGAACGTGTCTTGTCAGCCCTTTCTAGCTTGCCAGATTTCTGTGGACAGGTCTGATTGAATTCTGATGGTCCTCCCTCTGTATGCAAGGAATCTCTTACCCCTAGCTGCCCTTAAGATATCTTCTCTGAATTTATGAGTCGTGAATTTCACATTTATGTGCCTGGAGGTCTTTCTACCCTTGTTGATCCCTTGTTGATCTTGGGGGTTGTTCTTTCTGCCTCTAGAACACGAACACTTGTTCTGTTCCCCAGATTAGGGAAATTTTCATTCAGGATTTGTTCAACTATATCTTCTAGTTTTCTCTCTCTCCACCCCCTCAGGGATCCCAATAATTCTGACATTGGAATGTTTCATGGCATCATTTATTTCCCTAATTCTGTTTTCATGGCTTCTGAGCTGTTTGTTCCAGGCCCCTTCCTGATCCTCCTGTCAGTTTGTCTTCTAGATCACTAATTTGATCTTCTGCCTCATTTACTGTCGCTGTTGGAGTATTTAGATTAGATTGGATCTTATTGATAGCATTTTTAAGTTCTGCCCAGATCAGCTCTCACTTCCACCCATAGAGATTTTATGTTGCCACTAATGGTCTTCTCCCACCTGGCTATTGCCTGGATGATTGTTACCCTGAATTCTATTTCTGACATATTGTTTATGTCCATATCCAGTAGTTCTGTGGCAGAGGTCACAGTCTCTGAATTTTTCCTCTGTTGGGTGTTCCTCCTCCTAGTCATTTTGGTGAGGGGTGGTCGAGGGGATGTATAACTGAATATATCAACCATGATCCAGGCAAGGTGCATCTCTTCACTGATGATTCCCACCCCCCCCCCCCAGTCCAGAAGTGTATAGTCTTAGATCTCAGGCTGATTTCATGGGTGTTCATAGTGTTCTGGTAGATGTTTAGCTCAATTCAGGGGACTGGTTGAAACGGAGTCTCCTACTTCTCCACCATCTTGCCCCCCTGCCATTACTTTTTTAGGTTTCTTTCTCTACTAGATTTTGAGTGCCCTTTTGGCAATAGTCTTATCATTGTAAATGCTCAGTAAATTTTATCAAGGAATGAATGAATGGATTTCGTAGGTACTAACATTATACACTTTGAGGTAGATACTTTGTTAATTTCTATTGTTAATTCTTCTGTTTATAGATCTTGTTGGCTTGTCATTTTTACCATCTTATTTACTGAAACCCATTTTAGCAGAATCTGGTAGCTCACAGAACAAGAAACCTACGTTTATGGATGAGGAGGTCCAAAACATACTCATCAAGATGACAGGCTTGGATTTGCAGAAGGTTTTTAAGCCATCTATACAAGAACTGAAGCCACCAACCTATAAGCTGATGACTCAGGCACAGTTGGAGGAGGTACGTGAATACAGAAATACTGGTAGAATACCTTTCTTTAAAGGGTTAAACAAGATTTCCAAAGGTCCCTCCAGATACCAGTAGCTGCTTTTCCGTTGGCACTCATGGTGGAGAGGTCCAGGCACAGACTAAGAAATGGGAACAGGCAGGCAGAGTGAAACAGGGAGCATGACCCGAATTAGACGGACTGGGGCTAATGGGTCAGGCCTACGTGTCCAAGTAGAGCCTCCTCTGCTCCCAAACCTGCCTGAGTATCCATTCTTTGTCCTGCCTGGTTCAGCTTCCTTCCTTGAAAAAAGATGCTTTGAGGATGATGCTTTGGTGGGATTATGGATCCTGCTGAACCACAGACTACTGTAGGCATCAGTCCTCCTGGAGTCATGGGTATGAGCGCTTTGTGGAAAATGCTCTGATGTATGAATAGGTAAAGTGTTATTGCTCCTTTTTCTAATTTAAAGTAAATTACAGTCATAGCAAAACATTCAGATATCCAGTAGTATATCACGTGAGGAGTAAAAATACCATTTTTACTTCTCAGAGGTAATCACTGCTAACAGTATGGCTTGGAGCAGTATGGTCAGTGGTTAAGAGCATGGGCTCTGAAGTTGAATGGCCAGGGTTCAAATCCCAGTGCTACAACTTCTTAGCAATTTACTTCACATGTGTGTGCTCCTATTTTCTCTTCCATGAAATGAAATAACAGGGTCACCTAGCTCGCAAGGTAGTTTGTGGATATTAAATGAACCAAATACATTCCAAGTATTTGAACGATATATGGTGCATAGTACACACACAATAGATGAAATCCGTTATTGTATTTGTATTTCAAGCAGCTTTTGTGGCCTGGCTCTGTCTCAAAGCATTCCTTTGCCATGGTGAGAATGATTGAACCTGTAGGTGGTACTCTCAGCCACACCACAGAGTTGGCAAAGGCCAGGGCCCAGGAGCCTTTTCACTCACTGATTTGGGGCTAGAGCTTTTTCTCTTTGTAATTCTTGGCATTTTTTATCAGTATCTGCTTTTGTCAGATGATCCTTCTGGCTTGCAACCTTGCGGCTTTCCTTAAGAAATATTTCATTTCATTAGGCTACAAGAAAGGCAATTGAGGCAGCTAAAGTACGATTAAAAATGCCACCAGTTCTGGAAGAACGAGCACCAATAAATGATGTGTTAGCTGAAGATAAGATTTTGGAAGGAACAGAAACAGCCAAATACATATTTACTGATATATCATATAGCATACCACATCGGGTGAGTATATGTCTAATTGCAAAATGATCTTTATTTGAAATATGTGGCGATGGGTCTGAGGGACAAGGGTCAACATTATTGTGACCCACCTGTCTCTGAATCTTCAAACCAGAATTCCTGTGGCTGGGTGAGACCCTCTGGAAAATCCAGCCCAGCATAAGGAAGAAGAGAAATGCAGATCAGTCCATCATCATGTTACCATTTCCCTACAGATTATGGACACATTTTATTCCGGATCAAGAAAGAGACAGGTGTGCTGAGACAGTGGTAGTTTATAGACAAACCCACCCCCAAACCACAAACAGGCAGAAATCTTCAAGGCATTGAGAGAAGGGGATTCTTTCTGCCGGTTAGACTAACTCCCTTAGCTGAAACATTTTGAGAAAATTGTTTCTTTCTTGTAAATTCTTGAGGATGCCAAAAAACCCAGACTTTCCATGGGATTTTCACTTTTCAGAATTTGCAGAAAGAATGACAGGTTTCTGGAGGTACTTTTCAGACACCACTTGCTTCTTCTGTTGTGGTTTTTATCCTCTAGCTCCTCTTCCCTTGATGGCCAATTCCAAAAGAACACTTTGGTACTTGTAAAATATCTCAATTTTGTGTTTGAATCTTTTCAATTAAGAGTGAAACAAGTGACTTACAATTCAGCCCACAGAATGCAGTAAAATACTATGTAACACTACAGTTGGGAGAAAGACCAACCCACATTAATCTTTTTATCATCTATGATTATGGTCAAAAGACAGGATTTAAGCCATGTCCATATCTGTACATCAACCACCTCTACACCTGACATGATAAACAGGGATCACAGAGTTTCATTTTAATTAAAATTTTTTGCTCTGGGGTGCTTTACTATATGTTTGGAATGCTCTGAAGGGTGTTTATGGGTGCATTTTATAACCTGAAAGGGAGAAAGGAACTTAGAATTCAAATTGCCAGTCCTTTTGAGGAGTAACTGTGGTATTTAGACATCTGTTATTTTCTATTTGCAGTACTTGATGAAAGTTTTAATTATATTGTCCTCAGAACACATTCAATGACTCTTATACCTCTGAAAAGTAGAAAATTAGTACCATCTGGTTAATTTATACAGTAATCAAATGTGTATCAATTACCTGCTATGTGCAAAATTCTATGTAAGTCACTGGGTATCTCAAAGAATTATAATCAACAGTTCCTGCCCTTTTTCAATTCTCTGGCAGTATCTGAGCAGTGTCAAGAATCTAGCTTATGAGGGTTGCCTGGGTGGCTCAGTGGTTAAAGCCTCTGCCTTCGGCTCAGGTCATGATCCCGGGGTCCTGGGATCGAGCTTCACATCAGGCTCTCTGCTCAGCAGGGAGCCTGCCTCCTTCTCTCTCTCTCTCTCTGCCTGCCTCTGCCTACTTGTGATCTGTCAAATAAATAAAAATCTTTAAAAAAAAAAGAATCTAGCTTATGATAAATTGCCAGTTGAATGGAAGATACAGTAGGTGGAATTCAGAGAAAAGGATCTCACCACCTAGGATTTGGTAGTTGGAAGAGTGAGGAGACCAGAGGCAGGTGGACAGTCTCTTTGACACATTTGTCTCATCCCAGTTTGGGGAATTATACAGATGTGGAATTAAGACTCCATATTCCTGTGTTTGTTTCTTTTACCCCAGGGACTTTAGAAGTAGATCACAAAGTAGTAAAGTCTGTTTCTGTGAGACTTTGTGATGCGGAAGTGAAGCAGTTTGAAAGGTCTCATAGCATTTCTTTGCTCTGAAATGGATTTAGATGAATCTCTGACCAGCTTTTTTCAGTTGAACCATTTTATGTATTAAACCCACTTTAGGACCATAGTTGCCACTTAGCAAATACTTTCATTTTAGATTTGATTGTCAGAGGCACAGCAGTGATTAGTGAAGGAAGTATCAAATCTTGCAAAGTGTTTGAAGTTTAAAATTATCATTGAAATCATATACAATTGCATTTTGCATCTCCCAGTTGCATTTTGTATTTTGATTGCAAATTATTCTTATAGTGGTGCTTAGTGGAACACGGGAACTAGAAATAAGGCTTCACACACCCACCCTTGATTTTGTTTTCTATTTCAGGAGCGTTTTATTGTTGTCAGAGAACCAAGTGGGAGGCTACGCAAAGCCTCTTGGGAAGAACGGGACAGGATGATACAAGTTTATTTCCCAAAAGAAGGCCGTAGAGTTTTAACACCAGTAATTTTCAAGGAAGAAAACCTTAAGGTAAGGCAACTTTGGTTTCCTGGAGTCAGTGGTGATGGTTTCTTTGTGGAGTAAGTTGGCTCTGGTGCTGCAGGGCTTCTGCTTTGATAAACACAGATACATGTTTCTGATGATGACTCGTCTACTGTTCTCTAAATCTTGCAATTGGCTTAGTTGGGGTTTGATTCTAGGTGTGACAGTTCTGAAGCCTGAGTTATTTCTGTGTTATTTCACTTACTGGGCACAGAAGTGGATGAGCACATCTGTCACGACAGCAGGACAGGTGTTGAACTTTGATGTTTTTCTCATCTAATTCCATCTGTGCTGTGTGGTTTTAGACCATGTTCAGCCAGGACCGGCATGTTGATGTCCTCAATCTCAGCATTGCCCAGTTTGAGCCAGATTCCACTGAATATATCAAAGTGAGTATATTTTATAGTTTCTAAGTATGAACTTAAGTATGGTTATGAGTAAGATTTTTATAAGGGGAAGAGAAGAGAAATACCTGAACATCTATTAAGCACCTGATGTACATCAGATGTTTTATCCTCACAGCAGCCCTTGAGTTAAGGATGGGAGAATTTAAGCTTGGAGCATTCTATATAGCTTGCTGTAAGTTGCACAGCTAGTAGCTGTGGTAGCGTTAGGGACCCAAACTTGATTACAGAGCTGCTTCGCTTTTATCATATAGGAACAGAGTCATTTACTAAAATTTGCCAAGATGTAATGTATATGTCTTACAATTTAGTTTAGTAAGCAATCATGTAGTGCTTTCTTCATACAGTATTGCAGATAGTATAGTGACGACATGAACTAGGGTACAGTATGCTGTGTCAAAGCTTGCAGTCCAGAAGTGATTGTGGGAAAGGGTGCCAGATAAGTATGCAGATAATTATCACCTTAGGTTTAAGATGTTAGGTGCTAAGAGAAGATTACAGAGTCCTTTCAGGAAAAGTTTCATAGGGGTCTTGGACAGGGTTCTAGAAGGGCAGGGAACATCGTGAAGTTGGATGAGAAGAGGTGTTCCAGGCAGCGAGAGGGAACAGTGTGAACAACAAGCAGGAAACAGTGTGCTTGCAAATGGTTAGTCATCTGACTATTGCTTATATATGCAATGTGTATGTATGGGAGGTGTTCAAGGTTAAACTGGAAAAGTAAATAGAGGCGTGTCATGGGTGACCTCAGATGCTAGGCTCAAGAATCTGGACTTCATTCAGCAGGACTTTGAAAGTCTTTTGAACACAGGAATGCCCTTATTGTAGTCCTTAGTTGGCATGATCAGTCTGGAAGAGCGGAAGGAGCATTAGTTAATAAGGTGGAAAGGGGTAGTTGATTGAATTGGGGAGAAATGGATAAGTGAAAAAATATGCTTGACTTTTTATTCTTTAATCTTCTAGTGACCAAGATAATGATGGTCCGTTATTTTCTAGTGGTCTACATATATCTAAAATAAGTGCTTCATAAATAGTGGTTGGCTGCTGAAAAGTACTTGCAATATGGCTACACTTCTACAGTGCAGGGTTGATCTAAACCATACCTACTGGTTATTCAGAGTAGAGGCAGATGTAAATAGGCCTGGTTTACTGGTCCTTTCTTGGGCAACACTCATGCAAGTAAATGTGTATCAAGTAATGCTCACTTTTACTTTTAATGTTTCTGAAAAAAACTGCATTTTATGTGAATAGATTCATCATCAGACCTATGAAGACATAGATAAACATGGAAAGTATGACCTTTTACGTTCAACAAGACACTTCGGCGGAATGGCTTGGTATCTTGTAAATAAGAAAAAGATTGATGGTTTACTGATTGATCAGATTCAGAGAGATTTGTAAGTATGAGCTTAGTAAAAGAAATTCTTACAGTAAATAGATACAGTAAATCTGTATTTGAGCTATTTTTTCCTCAGTGATGACAGTGTATTGTCCAGTAAAACACATTTCACTTACCTCCTTTATTTATGGGTTGGTTCTTCCATCACAACCCACTTTTCTGTCTTTGCTTTCGTGTTAAATAGGGCTGGATTCTCCGAAAGAGTAAGTGGCTGTGGATATGTATTACACACCTTGGATACTGACTTATCCTGGGCCTTACCAGTGTTCCTGGGTATCAGTGAACTTTCCAGACACTCAAAGGGGATTAAATGGGAAATGTAAAGACATAATCTCCGGCAGGTGCTTGTTTTGTGGTGCAACTGGGGCTTTTCTGTAAAAGTAATCCTTTAATTTATGAAAATATTATTGCTTTTGATATCCCTTGCTTTTGCAAGATTTTTAAGGCACTAAAAAAATTATATTTTTTCCCAGAGTTACACGAAACAAGGAATGTCTACTGTATTTTAACATGTAGGTATTTTAACTGGTGAGCTCCCAGGTTTTTAGCTGAAACAACTTGTGATGAAACTAAAAAATTGCTCCTGAGTATCTATCAGTTGGATTAGAACTACCAAAATGACAAGAAAAAGAAACCAGTGTGGCTCTAAGAAAGTCAACTTTCTACAAAAAGTCATTGACTGACTCAAGAGTCTGAACTGCAAGAGGGTTTAGTGATTCCTGCCACCTTCAGACTTTAAGGCGCTGTGACTCAGCATATCCTCCGTATCATCTGATGTAAGCCATTCACATAAAGTTCCTAAGGCTTTTGGAAATAGAAAGTTCCACAGGTACTATCTAAGAAATACATTCCATATTTGGAAAAAGAGCACCATTTCTCACAGAAGTAGCATTCCTAATGATAGATGTCTTCAGGCCAGCTCACTTCACCAGCAAGTGTAGTCTAACTCAATTCAGAGGGCAGATATATATACATACCTTCATCCCATGTAAGTAGGGGGCTGGTTGATGGTCATGAGGATACTCAAAAAATGGGACCTGTTTTCAGATGATTTAGCAATGACATCTCCTGTGAATGAATTTTCTTATAAAAATTTTTTAGAGGGACTCATTCTGAAATGATTTTATTATAAATACATCTAACATTTTCTAAAAACAATTAGAGTAAGAAATGTGTAACTGAACATTAAAGTTCTTTATCAAAGTTTAATAATTTATATTATAGTAATACTCATTACCACATGCAGGTTTTACATCCAAAGCAGTTTACTTGTATACTGGGAGGGAGTTTTGAGTACTTAATCTTCCTGCTCTGCATTAAGTAAAACCATTCTTGTGGGATTTCTGACCAGGACAGCGTGCTGCAAATCCCAGACTAGACAATAGAGGGTGCATGTCCTCAATGAATGGAACCCAAGGTAGAACTGAGATTTTACTTGTTTATTTCAGACTTAAGTCTCACTGTTGGTTTTTGTAATTGAGATTCTTTTAAAATCTTTTTGAACATGTAAATTTATTTGCTCTTATTTTCAAATATGGGCTGGGTGTTGAACTAACTTGTTCAATAAGATGCAGGCATTATACTATACCATGAATGTAATGAAGCCCTAACCAAAAATCTAAATATAGAAGCCCAGTTAAGCTCTTTACAGGACCACATGCTTCTGAGCTCCAAAGGGGATTTTATTATTTGGGGAATTTTTGTTGCCATGTTTATTGGACTTTGTTAGATTATATAACAAGCACATACATTTGTAATGAACATGTCTCAATATTTTTCCCTGAAAAATTTTACTGTAAGAACAGCCCTGATTTCTCATTCTTTCAGAAGATGGCCTTGAGAGTGAATGGGCCTTGGGATAAGCCTAGAGCATTTCTCTGAGTTCACTATGGCTTGAGAAGTTCTTTACTCACACAGGCCAGGTTTAATAGGAAAACAGGAAAATTAGTGAGATAGCTGGGGAAACACTGAATTATGGTGTCTTTATCCCTCTACCCCCACAGCTGGAAAGCAGTAACTCACAACCTCAAAAGCACAAGCATTTTAGAAAGGGTATTTACCCCCTCAGCTTTGAGGTGGCAAATGGTAGGCAGGTGTTGGATATGTGAGAAGATATTGATGGATTGGTTTGGGGAAGGCCAAGGTTGTTTTTATGCTGATAAAAGTTGTTTAGAGGTTTCTAAAAAGTAAGTACACACCAGAAGAACTGAATTCTATATTGTTGAAGTAGAACCTGACATTCCTTCTGACTGAGGAGCATAATTTCAGATTTACTCTGCTAGGATGCTCATTTTTAACTAATGGGTTCTTGTGAATAGACTCGTGGCCTGGGAGTCTTTCCTTGGACTCCTAGGAGGCCTCCTCTGGAGGCATTTATTCACTAATTCAGAGTCTTAATGAAAATCTGTTAGCAGAAGATGTCACTGCTAATGATCTTGAAGGCAAGTGGCTTTGAGCATCCCCTGACCACCAGCCTCCAGTTTATATAGGATGAAGGTAATATTCCTGCCCTCTGAGTTGGATTACATTATTATCTGCCCATGAAGTGAGCTGGCCTACCAGCCATCTAACATTAAGAACTGCTATTTCGGGCGCCTGGGTGGCTCAGTGGGTTAAGCCTCTGCCTTCGGCTCAGGTCATGATCTCAGGATCCTGGGATCGAGTTCCGCATCGGGCTCTCTGCTCAGCAGGGAGCCTGCTTCCTCCTCTCTCTCTCTCTGCCTGCCTCTCTGCCTACTTGTGATCTCTCTCTGTCAAATAAATAAATAAATATCTTTTTAAAAAAAAAAAAAAAGAACTGCTATTTCTATGAGAAGTGATTGTTTCCAAAAAGAATTCTGTTTCCAGTCACATTTAGAATATATTCACTTTCATAAACTCGGTTTTGCCTGTACTGATTGCTGCCCTGACTACTGCAGAATGGATATGAAGATTAGCTGATTTTCTAAAAATGCCTTTGAAAATACAAAACTAAAGGCTTAAAAAATGTCTGGCCCAAGGAAAGTTTAAAGTGTAATTTAGTTCTAAGTTGGGACACATTTTTATAAATGCAGAAAACCCACTGATGGCAGTAAATCCTTTCCCTCTAGAGTTGATGATGCCACCAACTTGATCCAGCTGTATCACCTCCTCCATCCAGATGGCCAGTCAGCTCAGGAGGCCAAGGAGCAGGCTGCTGAGGGAGTACATTTAATTAAGGTAAAGGGACTTTTCCCACACTGTTGTATTGTGATAAAACTGAGTTGGGAAGAATTCTGAAATGGGGCATATCTAATGGTAACTAAACAGATTCACATATACTTGAGACGCGTGATTTTGAAATAGTTACTAAAGCCCCCCCCCCCCGTATTTCTTCATCTGATAACAGAAACAGATGGGATGGGGTTTCGGGGGGAGCTACAGCTGGAGTCCAAGTAGTTCAGATAGTAGGGCAGCAGCCCCCTTGTTCTTTGAGGTGATCAAGTCACCAGCAAGATAGGGTGGAGGATGAGGCAGACACATGTTCCCAGTGCACCTTCCTGTCCTAGAGTGTGGTCACATTCCTGTCCAGAAGGGGAGAAGGTGGTGCTTACATATTACTCAGCCTTAGTTGCATTATCATTTTGGAAGTGCATGCCTCTCAAAACCATAGACATATACAGATTTCTCTGTAACGGTATATTTTCATCTCTTCTAAGGTGCAGAATAGGCATGGTTTTATTGGTCTGGCTTCTCTCCCAATCTTATTTTAGGCATACTACAAAGCAGTTCTAAGGATAAAAATGACCAGCGATTACCCCCTAGGAGGAGTAGAGAGAAACCATGGTACCAATTTTGGTTTTCTATGATAGGCCAGATAAAGCAAACTGCTTTTGGGGAAAATATTTTTTAGCTTAAAACCTAATGATATACATTTTGATCTAGCAGGAGGTGCAATGTCAGGTTTTATTTTTCTGGAAATAAGCTAAGAGAGCTGGCAGCCATATTAGGATTCTTCTGATGTTTAGAATAACTGTGGCTTGAACTGTGTCAGATACTATTTTTTGGCCCATGTAGTATGCTTATTGTTTTATAATCAGAAAAAAAAATTGTGAACCTTGGAAGACTTTTTAAACTGGACTTGCTAATGCAGAAATGGAAAACTTTATAAATAGTATATGTCTATTGCTTAAAAGAGTTTCTTTTTTTTTTAAACAGATCTTTGCAAAAACAGAAGCACAGAAGGGAGCATATATAGAATTAACACTACAAGCTTATCAAGAAACATTCATTAGCCATTCTGCAGCTTCCTGAAAACATTTTTTAAATAAACTTCATTTTACTAAATTATAACTTGCTTTCTCTGTTAATGTTGAGCTGAATGTATAAGAATGTCAAAATTTAAAGTATGATGGGAGTTCCCTATATAAAATTGTTTTTTTTAATAGTGCCTCTAACAGAAATACAAAGAAAACCTTGTTACTCCACTCATTTTCCTAGGCTTAAAGGAGATAACTGAGTAATCTATTTGAGTGCCTGGTTATGAATTTCTCTAATCAGACAGGTACACTGTTGAAGACCAAAAAAGTACTTGTATCTTTCTGTATTACCAAACAGGTAGTTTAAACAGAGCCCAGCTTAACAAGGTTAGAAGATCTGGGTTTCAGATTCTGATTCAAGAAGCAAGTACACAAAATCGGGGTGAGGCATAAAAACCCAAGTATGTAGACTTGGGGATGGGGGAACATCAAAAAAAAGGGTTAGGAGAATGTGAGCTGATCTCTAGATGAGGTGTAGTTTGGCTTAGCCTTCTAAAACTAGAAGTTTATTTTCCTAATTTAGAAAGGAAGCTTTCAAGTATTTTCATTAATTCAAAAGATTTTATGAGATATGGTCTAACGACAGTATGAAAAAAATCAAAGCCCACATTTGTTTTACTTAACAAGGAAACAGTGATTTAGATGCTGCACATAAACCACTCCTAAGATGAGAAGAGCACTGTGCTCCCAGTGAGCCACACTCAGCCTTTTCATATAAAAATCTAAGGAATTTCTCAGAGTCCAAAGCACTGTGGTCAAGGTGGCAATCAATACCTGTCCATAATAATGATCTATGAGTTGGGTTCTCAAGAAACATTACACTCAATCATCCAAAATGTCTTCATCTAGGTTGATGTCTGTTGTGTCAATATCTTCTAATTCCAAATTATCCAGGTCTACTTCCAGTTCGAGTAAACTCTGCAAAGAAAAGAGTCATATAGCACTTGGTTATCTCTGATAACCTTTTGAAGTTACCTCTGATTCATGATCCAAAGAGAACCAAAGCAATAGTCAAAAGGGGCATTTTCTCATTGCAAAGCCCCTGCTCTGAAAGTGATTACATCACTTGAAATGCAGAGGCCTGCCCATCCTGCAACCATTCATGGGGAGAGAAGGAGGAGTGAGCAGGGGTTCCCCTGGAATATCTGGGTATGATGTCTGTACCTTTTCTTCTTTGTTGGCTGTGTGAGAGGCCACAATAACTGGAGTAGGAGAAGGTGGTTTCCCATCAAGTTCCTGAAAGCCCAAGTGGAGACACAGACAAAGATGAAGGAATTTGCTCAAATAATTTTCCCCCAAGGGAAGCTATTAGAATTAGGAAGTGGGAGAAGGTACTTAAAATGAACAAATCTTAACCAGATTATCTCATTCAATATTCTACTGACCTGGTGAGCTGCAGATCTTGAGGGCTGAAAGCCTTTTGCCTCTTCCATAACATTTCTTTCTTCATTTGGCTATCAGAATAAAGCAATGATGAAATATTCTGAAGTCAGTTCATCTCTAAACTTGACCCAAATCCCAGATATTAGCTCTCAGTCCAACAATCATGTATGTAAAGTGTGATGCACTTCTACACTTTAGTCACAATAAGTGAGGTCTGGCTGCCTGGAGACTCACCGTGACAAGTGGGTATTGCTTGGCTGGCCACAGATCAGCATGTGTTTCTTTCACCCATTCTTCCACAACAAAGGCTTCTTTTAATCCAGGAAAAAGGTTTTCATACTCTGTTGGATCGGCAAGGGATTCTGCAGCTTTCTGATTGACTTTTGAGAGATTTTCTCTCCAGAGTTTCACCACCCTATTGTAGAGATTATGGAACCAGAGAGAGACTGAGTAAGTGTGCTCTAGTTTTTACCTGAAACATTTGTTCCTAAAACTAAAAGTCTGTACCTTGAAACCTGACTGGGTAAGTAAGTCCGGGCCAGGAAGGCAGCTTCTGGCAATCGGCCAGTTCTAATCAAGAGTTCCAGGCAAGCATCAAGCCTAAAGATTCAAAAGGAGAGGCACTATTACCAAGAATAGAAAAAGAAATGCAGATTAAGCAATGCAAGGTGAATATGCTTTTCTCAGCTTCCACACATACACCTCATTTCTGTCACTGAGCCATTTACTTGTCATCACCAGGGTGTTTACGTCCTCAATGTACTCCATAAGCATGAAGGACAGAGCAGGTTTGTGACCATTTTCAATCTCCTGATAACTTACTTTAAACAACTCCTAAGAAGAAGCTAACGGGGCATTTTAAGACCAGCTAAGGCAGCTTAGACAAGCACATTTTAAAGGCTTTCAGGAGCAGAAACTTAAGTTTTACAAGTGGGGTCAACGAGGGCAATTCTCCAATGTGGGCTGTGCTGGACAATCCAGTGATGCCCAGCCAGAAAATGTCCTGGTGCCTGTTTTCTTAATTTATTTGTTTTTTTTTTTTTCTAAGTTTGATAAAGCATATAATGTGCTTTAGAATTCACAGGGTTTTGGCAAAAAAAAACCCACAGGATTTTGGGTTTTAGAAAGGTAATATAGTACATATACTATATATTACCTAACATCCTCAGCATCAATTCTAGTAAATATGCTGCTGAAGTGAGCACACCTCCTCAGCATCAAATAAAAGTCATAAACGTTAATATTCTGCAATCACACATGCATACTGGATGTGCTAAAAAACGAGTGGCATAAAAGCAACTAATAATAGTACTTCAGAGTTCAGGTTTTGCCATCAGATAAGTTTTAAGGAACTATTTTCAGGACACTTTTTGGCTTTTAAATTATGGGCCTATTCCTACAAGTATACAAATTTATAAATACATCTATTATGATACACACTGGGGTGCACTAAGTTTTTATAATAAAGTGTGAGGTTTATAAAAGTCACTAGAGCAAGCATTAAACACTTTTGTGTTTGATTTCTTAATATGGTCAACTAATGCTGAGATGATTTGATTTGCACTAACCGCTAGACTTTCAGAAGTATATGATCTTTTTACGCTTTACAATTAGACGCAATTCTAGAAGCACCTGACATCCTCAACCCCCTTTATTCTTGCCATGCACGAATAAGGTCAGAACTATCCAATTAGGGTAAAGCTACTGCCATCTGGGTACTATGGAAGCAGGAGAATAGCTTCCTGCCGTGGTGAAATAAAATGACTCAGCCAGGGAGAGGCAAGGCTTTGAGAAAGTGGTTTAACATTTCTCTCAGTCCACACCCTCCCTAAACAGCTCATTTTGCTCAAATATTTAGATCAAATATGTGAAAAGCATCCCTTACTGAAGGCGAATGCTACCAAGGTAGCACTGTCTTCTGACTGCCCCCACTGGCCAGAAGCAAGGCCAGAACTCTCTCCATTCTCTTTCCAGGTTCATTCTTCCTCTCTAAAGCACCCTCCAAGTCAGTGCAGAAATTCGTGTTTTAAATTACTGTCTCTCTTAGACCTTGGGTAAAATACTTACTTGCCCTGTAAAA
Source organism: Neogale vison (assembly GCF_020171115.1). Lineage (NCBI taxonomy): Eukaryota > Metazoa > Chordata > Mammalia > Carnivora > Mustelidae > Neogale > Neogale vison. The sequence goes on along the minus strand of NC_058096.1, from coordinate 124,774,280 downwards.
AGTAGCTCATGAATGCCACGTTATTCTTGCCATCTCTCTCTGCACCCTCTGCTAGTTTGTTCACCATACTAGCATTTCCAGAGGCAGTGGCCAAGAGAAGCAGACCCCCGTAATCCTGTGCGTGGTGCAGGCACTCCTGGGCAAGGCCAAACTGACATTTACTGATGGCAAGTTCAGCAAGTTGTTTCCACTTTTGTTCTGACTGTAAGAAAGAGTTTACAAGTTAAAACATCTACGGAAATAAACATTTGAATTTTCAACATCAACACTCTTTTGTAACCTGAGTATTACTATGCTGACAATGGGAGATATTTCATACATATACTGAGCTGTGCCTATTAAGTTAGTTCTATCAATCAAAATAAGAATGGAATGACAAAATGTGTAATGAGAAAATGGAAGTTATTCGTGTATACAAAATTAATTCAAACACAAATCAATTTTAATGATGCATGAATAATCATCAACCCATTATATTTTTATTTTGTAATTACACGGTAAAACTAAAAGGAATACTATCTAATTGGAGTTTTAAGGTAATTAGATTGCGGTTATTTTAATGAGTGATTTAATACCCTTTTTTGAAAGAGCAGAAGATTGTTTTTATATCCTTAAATATTCAACAATATCATCTGTCACTTGTAGCTTCTCAAAAATCAAATGCTACAAATTTGGATGATCTTAACATAGCTGAAATTTATTTAGCACATCTGAAATGAATTTACCAATAAATGCTAGCCTTAAACCAGAGCTGGTGGGCCCTCAATAGATAATAGTTTATTAAAATGTCACTGAATTATGTCAAAATATTAAAATCTTTATTTAAAACCAACAACTTTCTCAAAAGTTTGGGATACTGGCAAATTACTGCTTTGTCTATACTCTTTAAAAGAATTCTCAGACTACTGTATCTTGTATCTTATATCTTATCTTACAAAATAGATCTCATATAAACTATTAAAAACACTTTTTCTTAAATAAGATACTAAGAATGTATCTCCAATAGAAACCATTTAATTTATGTAAAGACTAACAAAATGCATTTTTAAATGATCAAAGAGTGGCAATAATCTCACCAAAGAGAGTTACTAATTTGCATTTCCGAGAACTTCAATGAAAACTTACACTAAACACAAAGAAGTACCTCCTAATCTTTACATTAGTTATGAAAAATCCTGACTTATTACATACCTCTGCTTCTACTGCTAACTGGTATGCAATGTTCAGTTCTCCGAGCTGAAGAGCAAGTTCAAAGCGATGCTCTGGATCTGTGGATACTGTGAGAGCTTGCTGCTTGAAGCCCTAAACAGAGAACAGATGTAAGTGTGTAGGCATATATATCTGTAGGCATATATATCTGGTGTGCGTACACAGCAAATCATCCATTTATTTATCTCTCTCAAACTAAGACTACCCTCCTGAAACACAGCCTCACTGCCTAAACAAAAGTAATAGGTAACAAAATACTCTAATGAGAAGACAGAAAAATTAAGGAGTCACTCACTAAATTAATTGGTAAGAACCAACCAGCAGACAAAATTCAGTCCCACAGTGCTGTTTTCTAAGCAGCAGGAGGTAACTGATGCTGGACAAACTGATGTAAAACTAGTAAAATTAAAAAAGAAAAAAATAAAATGAAACTAGCAAAATCAATAATGCAAAAGCAAACCAATGTCAAAAAGAAAAGGATTTTGGAAAGTTGAGTGAACAACACCCATTTCAAAAAAAGAAAGGCACAGTGGTATAGACCTAGCTGTTCCTAATCTACTCACTAAACTGGGCTTAGAGATTATCTAGTCCAGTCCCTCAAAGAAAAGCAAGTCAAATGTGAAAGCTTTCTTCCAACTTTCCCTGATCTGTAGGTCATTCAGCAAACATTTTGCTTGCAGGTCCTGACATGGATGGGGTACTATTACCTAGACTTCACTGTTGGTCTTATGTCCAGTTTATTCATTAGCAAGCACTCCAGGGGACAGAAAATCTAAAACGGTCTTCCACATTCCACAGAGTCATCAAAACTGGCTTTTATTTAGAGATGTAGAAATCAACACCAAGAGAATCAACCAAAAGAATAAAAGTGATTACCTCTAGGAAGCAGGTGAGAAAGGAAAAGAAGTGCGGTTATTTTTCTTAAGCTCTGCAGAACTTTACACTTTGTGCACATACAAATTTGATTTAAAAACATTCCATTCAGAAAGGGGCGTATCAGTGGTGGTAAATTTTATGCAATGTATATTTTACCACAGTAAAAAGAAAAGAAAAGAAAAAAAAAGGCTTGCTAGCATAGAGAGGGAAAATATATGATGGAAATTAAAATATTGATAAAATGGAAAAGAAGTCTCCAGAAGGGGTGCCTGGGTGGCTCAATGGGTTAAAGCCCTGCCTTCGGCTCAGGTCATGATCCCAGACTCCTGGGATTGAGCCCGGCATGGGGCTCTCTGCTTGGCAGGGAGCCTGCTTCCTCCTCTCTGCCTACTTGTGATCTCTATCTGTCAAATAAATAAAATCTTTAAAAAAAAAAAAAAAAAAAAAAAGAAGTCTCCAGAAGGAGAAGACTGATAATCGCTTTAAACATTTTTCTTTCTTTCTTTTTTTTTTTTTTTTGCTTTAAACATTTAAAGAAGGCACTAAGAGTTACGGCTCTGGGTAGCTCAGTCAGTTGGGCATCTGGCTCAGATCATGGTCTCAGGGATGTGAGATTGAGCCCTGCATCAGGCTCTGCCTAAGTGCAGAGTTTGCTTAGGATTCTCTCTCTCCCTCCCTGTGTGTGTGCATTCTCTCTGTCTCCTCTCTCTCTCAATAAGTAAATAAAATAAAATAAAATAAAATAAAATAAAAAGAAGTTACTGGGGCATTAAGAAAGGACAAAGAGGCTAGTAAGTAACTTAAGTTTACAGGAGAAGTGGCAATAAAGAAACAGTTTTCAAATCTATACTAACATTCTTTTCAATTGGTTTAGGAGGGAAAAAAAAAAAAAAAAAAAACACCCAAAAAGAAAACAAACCAAAAAACTCTTACCTGCTTTTCTAGAAAGTGTGCAACTCTGGTCCTCTGTTCTTTTGGAATGGTAGGCAGAACCTTATCAGCCATGCTAAAGTCCCTTCTCATGACAGCTGTCTGGTATTCCAGCACTGAAACCAGCAGAGAATAGCTAACAATGTTCAGTTCTTTATCTCCCAGATAAAGCCTGTTGTCTTTAGGAATATAGCCCAGGAGATACATTGTCCTATAACAGAAACAGAAATTAATTTAGGAATAGGCCCACATCAGTAGGTAAACACACACACACACACTCTCTCTCTGACACACACACAAACACAAAAAACCTGCCTCTTGCTCAAAATCTCACTTTGATTGAAGCAGTTCTCATCAACAACAGCCAACGTACTAAAACTATACACTGAAAAATCAAGGCTATTGCTGCTACAAGTCAGCAACAGATTTTGTTTAAAAAGCATAATTCTAAGTTTAGGATGCTTGAGACAAAAGCAAAACAATACTCAGTTACCTATCCAAGTGGGCAATGGTGACTATTTCTCCTCCAACATAATAATTTAATCTGTTCACAGAACTTGTGTAAATGAAGCAATCGCCTACCCACAGCCCTGTTTTCACAATTTCCTGAATCTCACCGAGAACCTGAAAAGAAAAAATAGTCTATTATGAACTTACAAGTATTAGAAATCCTGTCAATAACAAAAACTGAGTATGACTGGGGGTGATAAGGTAGAATAAGGAATACAAAGTAAGAGCCTACTTTAAGAAAGAAAATATTTCCTTGGAATTTCTATTTTCTTTCTCCATGTAAAAAACAGATTCCTGGCTGAGTATATTTGTAATGTAGAATCTCACTGCTGCATCAGAGCTGTGATCCAGAAAGTGGTGATCTAAACTCACACACATGAAATTGGCGAAGTATTTCATAAAATCTTCCAGGACCATCTCCACAACAGATGATTTAACTTAACCATTTGAGAGCTCATTTAAATCACTCTGGGTAAACTGTCTTAATACCAAAGCACCTTCTAATTTCCTTACTAAAAGATACCAAAGGAATCTAAAAACTTCCTAAAATCAAAGTACAAATTTCTTTTAAACATACATACTTTCAAACTCTGATCTTTCAGATAACTTTAATTTTTGCATTTCACTGTAATTAGTTAAATGTTACTTTCTCCAAACCTAACTTAATAAGGGACGCCTGGGTGGCGCAGTTGGTTGGACGACTGCCTTCGGCTCAGGGCGTGATCCTGGAGTCCCGGGATCGAGTCCCGCATCGGGCTCCCAGCTCCATGGGGAGTCTGCTTCGCTCTCTGACCTTCTCCTCGCTCATGCTCTCTCTCACTGTCTCTCTCTCTCAAATAAATAAATAAAATCTTTAAAAAAAAAAACCTAACTTAATAAAATAATGAACTCCTCAAACTCAACACACACGAAACAGGCAAACATATCAAAAAATGGGAAGAAGATATGAACAGACACTTCTCCAATCAAGACATACAAATGGCTATCAGACACATGAAAAAATGTTCATCATCATTAGCCCTCAGGGAGATTAAAATTAAAACCACATTGAGATACCACCTTACACCAGTTAGAATGGCCAAAATTAACAAAACAGGAACAACATGTGTTGGAGGGGATATGGAGAAAGGGGAACCCTCTTACACTGTTGGTGGGAATGCAAGTTGGTGCAGCCTCTTTGGAGAACAGTGTGGAGATTCCTCAAGAAATTAAAAATAGAGCTTCCCTATGACCCTGCAATTGCACTCCTAGGTATTTACCCCAAAGATACAGATGTCGTGAAAAGAAGGGCCATCTGTACCCCGGTTTATAGCACCAATGGCCACGGTCACCAAACTATGGAAAGAACCAAGATGCCCTTCAACGGATGAATGGATAAGGAAGATGTGGTCCATATACACTATGGAGTATTATGCCTCCATCAGAAAGGATGAATACCCAACTCTTGTAGCAACATGGATGGGACTGGAAGAGATTATGCTGAGTGAAAGAAGTCAAGCAGAGAGAGTCAATTATCATATGGTTTCACTTATTTGTGGAGCATAACAAATAGCATGGAGGACAAGGGGTGTTAGAGAGGAGAAAGGAGTTGGGGAAAATTGGAAGGGGAGATGAACCATGAGAGACTATGGACTCTGAAAAACAATCTGAGGGGTTTGAAGTGGCGGGGGGGTGGGAGGTTGGGGTACCAGGTGGTGGGTATTATAGAGGGCACGGATTGCATGGAGCACTGGGTGTGGTGAAAAAATAATGAATACTGTTTTTCTGAAAATAAATAAATTGAAAAAAAAATCAGTGAAGTTCTATTATATGAATATAAATCAGTAAAAACAAAGCTAAAATTGTGTTGGTCAATTACCTCAAAGGCATCTTCAATGCCATCTTCAGTAACTCCCTCATGTGTTTCCTGTGCAGCCAAGACTTTTTCCGACAGATACTTCAGGATAAAAAATGACTCCTCAGTGGCAATACAAACCAGCTCTCCAGAGTCAGACCAGAAAATCTACAACATGGCAAACAAAACAGTTTGGGATTTCTAAGCGGTATGACAAACTGTGTACACTTTGTTTCTAATAAGACTTGTCTTCTTATATTAGGGTAGTAAGTATGCATTTAACAATTTTATGTAGTACATGCAGTGTATATATAGATATATATTTACACACATATGTATGTATATATTTGTATTTATTTGGAGGGTGGACAGGGCAGTGCCTCACTCTTTAGCCTAGAAATGGAAAGACTCAAGGAAAACAGGAAGGAAAGCTGTCAGTAGACACTGAATGTGCTATAATTTAGCAGCTGTAGCCTAGTCCCTATTGCTCTAGAAAAGTGTTTTTCAGCCTTTTTTTTTTCATTATCATCCCCACCCACACACCCAGTAACCTTTTTAGACATTTTTTTCCCTCACCTCACCTATAAAGTTTTAATACCATGGATATTATATATATGCTTATACAAACATAGCACATACACATATATACATACATATAAATATGCTTTATAGATAAAGAGTGAATTTTCTTTGCTCTCAGCAACCAATTTTTGCCCTGTGGGACCCTAGTCCCCACTCAGATTGCATGTTGTTAAAAGACACAACCAGGACCCTAGGGAGGTAGATTTGTCTCCAAAGAATTTTGTGACAATGAAAAGTGGTCAAAGAAGCAGGCAGTTCCAAAGGTAGAAAGCTCTGTCACTAGAGGCATTTACCTGAAGTTTCAACAGTCATCAGGTAAAGCATGAAAAGGCTTTCTGAATGGTATGGGGCTCCTACGCCTTTCCAAGTCAAGAGCTCCCTGACTTCCTGTTTTCAAAGTATACTTTTTATATTCTGTCAAATGCCATTTAAAATATGAATAACAGAGGCGCCTGGGGGGCTCAGTTGGTTGAGTAACTGCCTTCGGCTCAGGTCATGATCCTGGACTTCCAGGAATTAAAATTAAAATTAAATGGATCGGACTCCCAGCTCCTTGGGGAGTCTGCTTCTTCCTCTGACCTCCTCTCTCATGCTCTCTCTCACTCATTCTCTCTCAAATAAATAAAATCTTTTAAAAAATAAAATATGAATTTATTTGTATAACATTTGTATAACCTTTGGTGCTTTTCAAAATACCCAATGTCTACTGCCTCAATCATATACTACAATTCTGATTTTCTAAGCAATCTTAAAGTAAATGGTACTGTGTCCAACACAAATGGAACCAGGACAGCTGGGTACAAAGACACTTATTTGCCTCAGGGACTGACGGTTCCTCACAAAGGTGCACACTCCAGAAGTAACAATGGAGGGGAAAACTCACGTGTTTGGGCTGAATTTCAATTCTGCGTATGAGTTCGGTATTGTCCCAGTCATAGAAAGCTAAGCCATTTACAGATCTGACTCCCAGTAAGAAGCCTCCATAGATACCTAAAAGGAAAAAGGATTTTGGTTTAGATGTTTCTGAGCCATTGCAAAGCTTCTAATATTGTGTCATAAATAAATAGCACTCACTTTCTGCTCCAAAATCTGGTTTAAATGATTTTTTTTCCTTAAAGTTCTTAAATATCTTTACAACACTGTTGCTCTCTCTTATTGCATATCTGGCGGGAAGGAAGGAAAACATGGCATATTATATACCAAACCATACTTCCATAAAATGTTAGAAATATTTTCAAATATATCTGAGTAATGAATTATTACACACATTATTACACACATTATTAGGGTTTACAACTATTTCAGAAACTGAAAAAGACCCACCATCCCTCAAAAAGTGAGTGATTAAACCAACTATGATATATTCATACAATGGAATATTACTCTGCAGAACAGGGGACCAGTTACTGATTTATGCAACAATATGGATGAATCTCAAAAATATTATGCTAAGCAAAAAAGGCCAGACACAAGAGTGGATACTGTAGGACTCCATTTATATTAAACTCTAAGGACAAATCTAATCCACATGGTGACAAAAAGCAAATCAATGTTCGGGGCCAGGGAAAAGTCTGTTAAGGGAAAACAAAGGGATTTTCCAGGGATGACAGAAATGTTCTATGTCTTTATTGTGCTGGTGGTTACAGACTGTATCTATCTGCCAAATTTCACTGAAACGTACATTTAAAGTAGTGCATTTAATTTTGTATAAATTACAACTCAATAAAGATGACTTAAGATAAAAACTTTAACAAGTGGCTCAGCCATTTCTGGCAACTGTTTAGAACATTGTGTATATTCAGGCCTCTTGAAAAAAGGGACTGTGGCTATTGCTGGATAATCAAGAGTATTTAAGGAAGTGATCTGATGAGTGTTCCTATCAAGACAGGAAAGATGCTGAAAGGGCCTTAGCTAGATAAAGATTAAGAGGGGAAAAAAAAGCAAATTATCAAAACAGAGAGGTATGTTAAGAGTGGTGAGGCAATCCATGAACTGTAATTGTTTTTAAGATGATATCAAAGTACATTTTAGTATTTGGAACAGTGCATGTATGAATGTATTTAGGATATCTATGAAAAGATCAAAACAAATTCTTATCTCAGTATATCTTACTGTTAAAAAATTTAAAAACATGCACCTTATATGTAAAACTGAGGCTCAGGTTACTCACTGTTGAGGGCAGGGGCAATACAATATATGGAGAAAACAAAACTAAGAAAACGGAAGATGTAATTCAGCTGTATGGTCAGAAAAAACCAAAGCCCTAATATTTATTACATGCACCAAAAAGGAATCAAAAGGAACCACTCGGTAACGAGTATCTAGTACAAATAATGATAATTAATTAGCACCTGGTATGATAATTCAGAGTTAAATGATTTTTCCTGTTTTTAATAAGAATATTTTGTGAATACTCAAAATTTAGACAGAATTTAAGAATGGGGGTTGGGTAACATCACAGAAAATGAGTTTTAAAAAAGATTCAATGAAGTTCTCATCAAGATGACATCAGACTATACTGTCTCCCAACTAGCTCAAGACCTAGCAACACCTCAGGACTCTAGGGCACGGGGAGAGCCTCCTTTGTCTTGAGCCCATCTATAAGCACCAGGCCCTGCCAAAGGCTCCATCAAGGAAATGGGTGCTGGGCCCCCAATTTAATGGGATTATTAGATGAGCCTGAGTGAGCTTGATGAATAATGAATACAGAAAGGGCAAAGGCAGCACTGGTGAGAACTGTCCTTGAACACAAAGAAGCATGGCCAACACTGAGCCTTTGGAACATGTTTCATACAGCTGCACACAGATCACCTATCTGCAGTCGGGGCTAGCTGGAGAGCACAAACCAAAACTTACTCTGAAGAATCATGGGCCCATGCAAACTCCTGGGCAGACCCAAAGCTTTTGTTTCTCAATGCCATTGCTGTGTAGATGATATATTCACCATCACCACACACCACAACAAACCTGGAAATTATGGAAGCCAGGGAGAGAAGTAGGATCAATAACATGTGGAAGTTATGAAACAACGCTCATCTTCATAATAAAATACTTCTAATAACAAATACCACTTTAGTTGACTGTTATAACTGAATCTAGTATCTTTTAAAGTTACACATTTCTTCAAATACAGATCTAGACATAAATATTCTATACAACAATTCCAAAAACATAAAGATAGGGTTTTGCTGAAAATCTTATTGCAGTGGCCCTCTCTTATAAACAAAGGAGACTTGGGACAGGAAGATAAGAATGGCTGGAGATGCACAAGGGCCAAGATTCTAATAATTCAACTAATTTTCAAGGGGGGAGGAGTGAGAGACTCTTAAGCAGGCTCTATACCCACCCTGGAACCCAGTGTGGGGCTCCGTCTCACAACACTGAGATCATGACCTAAGCCAAAATCAAGAGTTGGACACTTAACTGACTGAGCCACCCAGGTGCCCCTCAACGGATATTTATTGAGAATCAAAATGCCTAGCATTTTGCTCATTGCATTTATACTGTAAGAAGGTATATTTATTGTATTTATACAAATATATATAAATATAATATATATTATTTATAATATATATTATACATACAAATACATTATATTTATATACATAAATATAAATATATTACATTTATACCATAAGAAGACATAAGAAGGTGCTACTCTGGGGTGCCTGGGTGGCTCAGTTGGTTAAGCATCTGCCTTAGGCTCAGGTCATAATCCCAAGGTTCTGGGATCCTGCACTAGGCTCCTTACTCAGCAGGGAACCTGCTTCTTCCTCTCCCTTTGCCTGCCTCTCCCCCTGCTTGTGCTCTCTCCCTCTGTCTCTGTCAAATAGATAATTAAACCTTTTAAAAAAAATTGTACTGGTTGCTGTTGGACTACCAATGGTAAGATGCAAAAAAAAAAAAAAAAAAAGTTTTATGATATTAAGGGAAAAAATATACAATGCATTCTTAATCTTCCTAAGGAAATTACATTACAAGTAACTATGGATATCATTTACTAAACAAGTCATATACTTGGTTTACAAAGCTTGTCTTTTTCAATACTCAGAACAGAATTATAAGATGCCCAGATCTACTGTAAAGTAACTTTTTTAAAGATGCACAGGTTGAAACTCATGCTTGAAACTCAAGATGTTTGGTGCTTTCTAAATCTTAAGAAACAAAAATGATGTCTCAGTCTCAGGATAAGACCTGATACCTGCCCTCAAAGCAGCACAAGAATACAAACCCAGCACATTTAAAATGAATAAATAGAAAAACTATTTAACTGTTCAAAGTTGTACAGTGGGACAAAGCCAGAAAGGCAAATATGCTTTCACACCTTGCATGCCAACTCAACTGACTGGCATGTCGGCAGCTGTATTGAGGATTCCAGGGCAAAAGCTCATGAGGAATGCCCACAACAGTGTAGGGTGGTATATGCTGTGGATATGCAAGCTCTGCTCTAACATACTTAGAAGCCTAGGACAGATTCTGGTGATGGCTTACCGCCCATTAGGATTATGTTGAATAGTCTGGGGATATATTTCACAACTGCCCATATCCTTGACGGCTAGTGGCAGTCTTTCTCCATCTTTAATTTCAGCATCTCCCATTGCTTTTAGGTTGGCCTGCTGTACTTCTGAATGCTTGGCCCAAATTATCTTTCCATTGGCATCCATGGACATGGCAGGTTCCTCCCGACCAAGCTGGAAGAATGACAAATGGCTTTTAGCAATAAAAGAAACCAAATAAAACCACAAAATAAACATTTTCTATTTTCATTTAATAGAGGGTTCCTTTCTTCCACTTTAATCCAGTGCTTAATCTCTTGTGCTTAATGAAAGAAGAGCCAGTTTAATAAAACTGGTAACTTAGAAGATGACTGTACTAAAAAATAAGGAAAACTGCTTCCACTGTGTTCATTTTGTTCAGAAAGAGTATAATTAGAGATTACCTTAACAATAATGCTCCCTTCGTCATAGCCCAAAGCGACATTGTTGGACCCTCTCAGACTGGCCACACACCACACCCTCTCCATTCCATAATTCAATGTGCTCTCAAGGCGATACGTGCTTGAATGCCAAATACGCACAGTTCCTAAAGAGAACAAGGTGAATATTCCCTTCTAATGAATATCTAAGGATGAACTGTGTCAGGTGAACCGACCAAAGGGAAGTCTTTTTTTAATTAGTTTACTGGCAGCTTAATTTTTTGATCTATTGTCTATATAGGTAATTTTATAAAGCAATGTAAATTAACAGAAAATTGTAAGAAACCAAGAAATGTGATTTTCCATGTAAAATAATGAATTTTCTCAGCACGGTACCTACTATGAACCTGAAGGTGCTTTACACACATGATCTTTTCTTTTCACTATAATCCTATGAGGTGGATATGTCTGTTCCCATTTCATAATCTGCCCAAACCACATATACATGAAGTGGCAGCATCCAGGTTTTTGGACTCCAAACCACCGACTGGTTTTTTCACAGTTTTTCTCTAGGACTTCTGGGTCCTCTTATTTAAGTAATAGTTAAAACGCATTAGAATGATGATGAAGGGGGCGCCTGGATGGCTTATTGGGTTAAAGCCTCTGCCTTCGGCTCAGGTCATGATCCCAGGATTCTGGGATCGAGCCCCGCATCAGGCTCTCTGCTCAGCGCGGAGCCTGCTTCCTCCTCTCTCTGCCTGCCTCTCTGCCTACTTGTGATCTCTGTCTGTCCAATAAATAAATAAAATCTTCAAAAAAAAAAGGGGGGGGGGCACCTGGGTGGCTCAGTGGGTTAAGCCACTGCCTTCGGCTCAGGTCATGATCTCAGGGTCCTGGGATCGAGCCCCACACCAGGCTCTCTGCTCAGCGGGGAGCCTGCTTCCTTCTCTCTCTCTCTGCCTGCCTCTCTGCCTGCTTGTGATCTCTGTCAAATAAATAAATAAAATCTTTAAAAAAAAATAAAAGAATGATGATGAAGAAGAAGGTAACAATGCCCCTTTGCTCTGTTCCAGCACAAATATTCTACTCTAATAAAAAGAGCAAAATTCTCAGAAACCTCCAATTACAATGCAATGCACTACCTGACTTAAATAACTACTTAGTAATTACAAGCACAGGAATAAACATACATTTTGAACTTACCATCTTCTGAACCTGTGATGATGATTGGCAACTCAGGATGAAAACTGGCACAAGACACATTTTGGGCATGTCCTTCCAGTGTCTGTACACATGTCTTATTCTGTAATCAAGACACAGAAAATATTTTTAGTGAAAAACAAGTAACTTATCCTTAATTTTTCCAGTTTGCAGATACATAAAAATGAGATCTTTTATTTTAATCTAAATAATTTCTGATACAGAAATTTTGAAACACAATTATCTTATCTGCATAATTTCTCTAATTCCTTGACAACACAGGGAAATAGAATTTTAAGTATCACATATAAAGAAGAAAACACAAACACCTCAAAAGATCTGGTTTTCATATGAATATTTTCTCTCCCAAAGATCTAAAATAATATCTTTAATAATTTTATCCTGTACTTAAACACAAATCTGAATAAAGTTCTAAGTAACAGTGATTTTCTAGGCCTCATTTTATTAACTGTTCATGGAAATTTTGATGTGAGAAACAAAACAGAAATTCAATCTGTCTCTGAGAGATAAAAAGCATAGTAACAAGAAGTGATAACTAGGTTTACAAAGTCTATGTGGCAAAACGTCTGTAACATGGCATCATGGTATTATTCATTTATCTGCTAGTTTTCAAATATGGACAGAAGTCTACCAGTGAGGATACTAGAGGGTGTAATAACTTCATTTTAGTCAAAATATTTAAATTTCTAATTTCTACTATTAAGTAAAAAATAAACATAATGGCGTTTTATTTTAAAATCTCAATAGGCATTTCTTTCATTTTTATGGAGAACTCTAGGACTACTGTTTAGAGGCAAATACTGAAGACTTAAGTTATTATGCTCTGAACAGAGTTCAATAACCCAAGTTTTAACTGTCTTGTAACAAACAGTGAAATCCATGTCTAACATATGATAAAGTAAGATTATGAAAAAATTGTACCTGATAGTCCCATATTTTAACAAGACGGTCATCTGCACCTGAAATGAGGTATGGTTTGTCGCCACCACTGTAGTAATCGATGCAATTCACACCTTTCTCATGTCCCTCCAGAGTGAAGTTTGGTGAGGAAGAACCCAACTGCCACACCTTTAAAGAGCAACAGCATCTGCCAGTCAATAAGGGGCCTTGCTTTTCAGAAGGCAGCTCCATCACACTTCTGACATATTATATAAAGTGCCAAAGCCCAGGACAGGAAAACTAAAGAATGTACATTTCTTTCAACCATTTGTTTTTGTTCTTTCTCATTTTACTTGACTTTCTAGGGGGCAGAATAACTATAGTATTCTCCAAAAATGCCAATTTCCAGGCTTTATCTCTAGAGATTTCTCTTTATCCCTATAGTTCCCCAGGAATCTAGATTTTTAACAGACATCCCAGTGATCCACAGGTTATAGTCTAGAACAGTAAGAAATGATTTTATGAGAATTTTAATATAAAGATAATGAAAGTGAAATTAGTAAGGCATATTAAAAAGAGAAAATGACCACATAACAAAACATTTAAAACATTTAAAGTATGGAAAAGTAGTCAAACATTACCATAGCACTAGTATTATTTATCTTTACAAATAATTATTGAGTGCCTCCTACAAAGGAGACTCTGTGGGAAGTATAAAGATGCATAAACAAATGTTTACCACTGACTGTATGCAACAAACTTTACTTGAGCCAAAGATAAAACAATTTATGTTCTCAAGATACACCTTTTAGTGAAGAAAGTTCGAAACTAATTTCTAAGTTTTCAACCTATGTCAAAAGCAAGGACAATCCAGCAAAAGGGAAAAAAAAAAGTAAGGTCAAAACCCTAAGATATTTAGACAGATATCATTTAATACTCAGACAAATAACACAACATTTTATGTAAGTTAAAGGAATGTTATATAGATGTAAGCATACACACGTAAGTAAAAGTGCAATATAGCATTTTAAACCTATGCATATAGAGACATTTTAAATAGCGTAATGGAAAAGGGAGTATGACTACCACTCATGCAACAAGTATTAAGCGTTTAGTACAAGTAAAGCACTGTGTTGCTTGCTACCAAGTGTCTGTTTGAGGGAGTGGGGGTGACACCCAGTTCCTGCCCAAAGATCAACATTTTGGGGGATAAAGATTTCTGGAGACATATTAGTTATCACTCAAAATGAAGGGCATAATAAAGACAAATAGGAATGGAAGGAATGGGATGAGCATGACTGGCTCTGTGTAGAGGTGAAATGGATGTCTGAAGAGAGCTTCTCAGAGTAAGTAATTGTGCTGAGCCTTGAAAGATGAGTAGTTCTCCAGGAGAAAAAAAGTAAAAAAGGGAGAATAAAGAGCATTGCAAGCAGAGGTAACAGTTGAATGAGGGTCTATGTACATTCATGGCATTTCTGGAGAATGGCGGATAGACGAGGATTATAGGAGATATAATATTAGCTGAGGCTAGTCTTGGAAACCCTCATATTCAACAGTAAGGGAGTGGAACTTTACTCTTACACTGCGAATGGAAAGGTGAAATCCATGTTTTAGAAAGATACCTGGCAGTAGTACAGAGAAATGCAGTAAGGAAAAGAGAATGGAGGCAGAGGAAATTTTAATGTAAAACAGATTAATAATCGGCAGATGTCAACAATGAATACACTAAAAGGAAACAGGAAACAGAGGAAATACACAAAAAGGAGAGGAAAAAGAAGTAAGAGGCCATACTAGCATCTTTCTTATTCTGGGTTTGCAGTAGTTTAAAAGTCTTAGAATATATTGCTTTGACACAGAAAAACACTCCTCCTGTTAAGAGCATCAAGTTACCACAAGTCCTATTTTGATTTCAATATGAGCTTTTAAGAGAAACTTCTAAGCAGGAATAAATTTCATGGGCAGCCAGTAGTAAAATATCTCAAACAACTACATTTCACCAACATAATGGATACAAAGAGCAGGCACCCTACCTTGATGGTCCTGTCCAAAGACGCACTGGCAAACTGATTGTTATCTTTAGGATTGATCACAATCTGCATAACATAATGGGTGTGTCCTTCAAACACTTGTGAGCAGGACCATTTTTTATCCCAGTCCCAGAGCTTAATAAGCATGTCATCTAGGCCAAAAGAAAGTCTCAAGTTAGTTGCCATTTATATTTCTTGCATTTAGAACTAAGAGTCAGTCTTTGTGCCTTTTAAGGCAGCAAATCAAAGAGAAATCATACATTCCCAGGCTTAAAGAAATAGAATCAGAATTGAACAGATTTTTCAAAATCCTTATTTAACCTAAGAATAAACTTAACTCCCTACAGAAGAGGTGAGATAAGATAGAGAAATTACTACTAGTAAATACAAAAATTTCATGAAAAATTTTAAGAAAGACTCAAGTGGGCTTTACAGAATGACAGAAGAGTAACACAAGTTTGATTAGAATCTAAGTATGACTGAATAATGATGGCAGTGACTAGGGAATAAGCATTTCTCTTATAAGAATGGTGAAAGAAAAAAGCTTTGAATTACTTCTCAATTTTAATTTAAAAATGTTTCAAAGAGCTATTACCAAATCAGTACAACTTGTTTTAATTGCCCTCCAAAAGTTCACTGTTCTAGATGTAATGCCACAGAGCAAACTAGCCTGAATATAAAGAAAAAAGTGATGAGAGTATGTAGCAATCTGGCAAAAACTCACCCACCAGCATGTAAATTAGCTTTCTGTTCAGCAGATGTTTAATCATTTAGACCTTCAGGACTTCCCTGACAGAAACTGGAGCAATTGCTACACAAATCCTAAGTAGAGTTGATATTTCATTAAATACGAAAGCAAGCAGCACTGATAGCATGGTAATGGATTTAAATAGTTTAAAGGCTGCTCGGAATTAGAACTCCACATGTAACAGCAGTGAAAGAATTGCAAGTCTCACTGAATGAAAATGAATTACTGAAAGAGATGCACATGACCAAAAGGAGTCATCTCTTACCACTGCTAGTCAGAATGAAAGGCTGCGTTGGATGAACAGCAATACAGCGAATGTAGTCTGAGTGTGCTTCAAACATATGAACTCTCTCCAGAGTATTATAATTGAACACTCTTATCTGCATGTCATCCTAGAAACGGAAATTTAGAAATTATTATTGTTATAAAATAAACTGTGCAAAATGGTGTAGGGGCGCATGGGTGGCTCAGTCGGTTAGGTGTCTTGACTTTTGATTTCAGCTCAGGTAATAAGTAAACTCAGGGTCCTGGGATGGAGTCCCACATCAGCCTCTGCAGCTAGGAATTCAGCTAGGAATCTGCCTCTCCGTCTGTACCCCCTCCCTTGCTTTCTCTAAAAAATAAATAAATAAATCTTGAAAAAAAAGTTATAGGCCCAAGTTATAAAGTCTATGCTTCAAAACATTAGACTAATTAATAATCAAGAATCAAAATCATTTGCATAATCACTGACCAATTAAGAAACTGAAGGAAGTAGAAATTCATATAATTACTTACCGCTCCTGTCACAACCCAATTCTTTCTTGCAACAAACTTTGCAGCCCGAACAGGAAGATCACACACTTCAAATGTTTTCACCAATGTCTTTAAAATTTAATAAGAATATATACTTTGAGTTATGAGAAAATAACTGAAAAAACTACTGTGTTACATTTAAAATATCCAATTATTTAGATCATTCCTAATTTAAAAATATTCTCAGGCTAAAACACAAAAGCTCAACAATCAAATGAAGAAAAAAGACCAATCATCTTTTCTTTAACAGTTTCAAAATTAAAATACTTATAAAGGATAAAAGAAAGCAAATCTCCACAAGATGGAATTCCAGATCCTCTGTGCTCCAGCCTGCCCTTCCTTATCTCCTTAGCCTTACCTTTGGCTACTCCCACTCCTACCTTTGCTCCTCCTGTGCCCTCTTCCTGAAAACCCACAAACAGAACCTTATACTCCCCATTCATAACATAGCACTTTCATAATTATGTGTCTAATGTCAATCTTTTCTACTAAGCTCCCCAATGGCAAGAATCTTGTTTACCACTGTATTCCCAGAGCCTAGAACAGTGGCTGGCAAACAACCAGTGTGCAGTAACTATTTGTTGAATGAATTGGCTCTTAGTTTTTTCTTTTTAAAATTAAACCTATCAACTCACAAAATAAACTCATAAACAAGATCCAATTCTTTTGAACACTTTAGCAATGTTTCTATATAAATGCTATTGACCTCTTTTTAGTGAAGCATGAAAACACAGTGATTTAGATGTCTCTTCAAGCTGCTCAAAATGGAATAATATATATAGCAGAAAACTGAAAGAGCCTCTTAGAAAGAACAGGGATAAATGCATGTCTTTGTCTTCCCACTATGATGCCTTATTTTTTAAGATTCTGAGATTCAAAATATCATTTTGCAATCTCTCTTTTTTGTACCAGAGAGTAATGAAAAACAGCACAATCTTACTAATTAACCATGTACACTAAATAAAAAGAATCAAAACTAGCACACCTGAAACTAATGTTATATTATATGTAAACTATACTTTCAAAAAAAAAGTTGTAAGAAAAAAGAAACAATAGAGACTGGTCCATAAGAACTGTTGAGCCTACTCTGGCCTTCTGAAGCCAGACTTCACAGATTCTTCACACAAACACAATAAATGGGGGCATCAGCTCTAACCTGTACAACTATCAGCTGACTACCATAGAGAGAGCAGACACAACATATAATCTGTAAGATGACAGAAATATGTACAAAAGCTCATAACGAGCCAACAAATCCAGGGATCTGCTGAGCAGTACAAATAAAGCAGCTGCAGAACAGTCACAGTTAAGGTCCATGTTAAGTGCTGTGGCTGATATAAATGACACGAGAGATGGTCTCTGCATTATAGAAGCTAAACAATCTAAAGAGGAAGAAATGCTACACACTCAATATAACTTAATGTAAGTTAGGGAAATAATGACTAACACTTGTATGGGACTTTACACAATATTATCTAGTTTGATTTAATCCTTTTGACAATCCTGTGATATAGGGAAGGCAACAATATCATCTTCATTTTAGATAAGTAACTGAGTCTTAACATGTTTAAGAGGTTTGCCCACATCATTTATTTAAGCAGGATGGCTTCAAACTGTAACATGCTGATTTTTAACCACTGCACTCACCACCTCAAAGACTTATTTGAAATTCAAGTACATTTGAATTCACTTCCAAAAACGTTTTGCCTCTTTGAAGAATTTTGCTCTTAATATACATGAATGGCAATTAACTTCTGTTGGTGATAGAGGGAAAAAAAGAGGTAGAATCAAAAATAGACCAACCATTAAACAAAGACTTACTCAGTATCTACTATAAGTCTCACTGTCAAATAGGCACTTGTAGTAACAGTGAAAAGTAAGACTAGTATAATCCCTATCCATCCCAGGACTCCATTCTTGAAGGAAAGAAGGAAATCAGAAGAAGTTACCAACAAGGTGAATTTTGAAAGAGGAAGCAGGTGGCCCTGCCAGAGGGCACAGAAGGGCACAGAAGGGCACAAAAGAAAAAAAGAGGCAAACTGGATGAACCAGAGAGAGTTACGTTACAGTAAAACCGAGAGAAAGTTAAAGGAAGTACAGCTGGGATTTAGAACATACCACAGTGAAATAACAGATCTGAGAAACGGCTAAATGGAGTTGCCAGAAGGGATCCCTAGGAAGAAATAGGATGTGTGGTGGGGTTTGGGGGAGGCACCAACATGTCTGTTAAGCAGATATTAAGTCTGTGAAAACAGAAGTGGATCAAAAAAAGCAGTTAGCATGCATACTATTTGCATTAAGACAAATGGATTCACAAAATGAAGAATTGAAATTGTAGAGGTTAGAAATCCTGATATAGTCAAATAGTGATAAATGGAATACTGATTATTCCTTAGCTCAAAAAACAATTATTGAGTACTTACTATGTGTCAGACAATGTTATCAGCACTGGCATAAAGCAGGGAACAAAGTGTTAATGTTTATAAAATGTCATTGATGGGGTCTTGCTTTAGTCTGCCGTCATTCTGTGCCATTATAGGGACGTAAGACTGTAAAGGTGTTTGTAGATTTATTACTGACCTTGGTTCCTAAGCCTATTTTTCCATTTTAAATTACTCAATGTGAATTTTGTCTGGCTATTAATAACTTAACCTTACATGTTGAAAATAATGATTGTGCAAGTAGACACATAACTATATGGGCTAGTGCTCACTATATGTTCTGTATTTTGAAGGGAAACGATTAAGAACCATCAACAAAGACTGGAAAATAAGAGGTAAACCAATTTGAAGGATAAATGATTTACTCAGATGATAAAGAGCAAAACAAGCATTTAAGGCAGAAAAATCTGTATAACGCATATTCTCATATGTGTAATCAAAAGCTGACTACAAATATTTCTCTAACACTCTATAATTTGAATAGTTGATTGAAAGTTACCTGCATATCATTATATCAATTATTTGGGAAAAAATAAAATTAAAAATCCCATTCTTAAGATCATTAAAATATTGACTGAACAGAAAATTAAGTACTATTCAATCTTTATCTATAGCAAGTGACCTTATATTGGTGGCATTTTCCTTCATTTCAAAAAGATAATACTAACTTTTATCAGAATATAACATTTAAATATTATATATAACAAGACTGAAACCGTTTCTTCCATAAGCTATAACCCCGTAACTGTTAGTTTCTCTTTCCTGAAAATACTTTGTACTAATTTATTTGAGAAAGCAATCTGCACACCTATTGGACTCTCTGTCTTCTCTTGCATTATAAACACAGTCTAACACACTGTTTCTAAAAAGTCCTTAAAAATTCCTACCTGTGTTTCATGATTCCAAACGCACACACTGCCATTGTAAAGACTTGCCAACATCCATGGCTCTGTAGGATGCAAATCCACGCTCTTAACTCGATCAGACCGAGCAGTTAGCTTTCTCTTTATATCAAGTCGCAGAGGCTAAGAAGAAACAACATAAAAAGCCCTCAAAACATTAAATTGCTATGCCAAATAAATCATGTTTGAGATCTTAAATAAAAACAGTGCATTAACAGGCCTTCAAAAAAATCCAGTTTTTACTTTGCTGAACTGTAGATACAGTTTCAAGTCTACAGCACCCACTTCTTCACTCATACTAACATACGAGTATTTAAATTTTTTTAATTTATAGTAGTGGTTGTCAAATTTTTTGGTCTCAGGACCCCTTTCCACTCAAAAAAATTTCCTAAAAAGCTTTTGCTTACATAGGTTGTATCTATTGATATTTACCATATTGAAACATTAAAACCAAAACAAGTTAAAAATATTTATGTATTAATTTTCTTTTTTAAAAGATTTTATTTATTTATTTACTATTATTTAATTTATTGTTTAATTATTTCATTATTTAAATTATTTATTTAAACTATTTAAATAAATGGTAGGCAAAGAGGAAGGCAGAGAGAGAGGGAGAGGCAGGCTCTCTGCTGAGCAGAGAAACCTGATGTGGGGTTCGATTCCAGGACCCTGGGATGGTGACCTGAGCTGAAGGCAGAGGCTTCAATACACTGAGCCACCCAGGTGCTCTTATTAATTCATTTTCAAATAAAAATAAACTCATTACATGTTGACTTAACATATTTTAATGAAAATAACTATATTTTCAAAAGAAATTTAGTGAGAAGAATGGCAATTTTTTTTTCACATTCTTGTAAAACTCTTTAACATTCTGTCTTAATAGGAGACAGCTCGTTTCTCAGATCTGCTTTGGCCTTCAATATATTATGCTTCAATATGATATGCTGTTTTGGCTGATGTATATGAAAAAAAAAAAACTTGGCCTCACAAAGATACGTAGTTGGAAAAAGAGAACTTTTTTTTTTTTTTAAGATTTTTAAAAATTTATTTGTGAGAGAGAGAGAAAATGCACAAAGAGTGGGAGCAGCAGGCAGAAGGAGAAAAGGCTCTCCAGTGAGCAAGGAGCCTGATGAGGGACTCATCCCAGGACTCTGGGATCATGATCTGAGCTGAAAGCAGAAGCTTACCTGACTGAGCCATCCAGGTGACCAAAGATAAATATTTTAATAACTTTTAAACATTTTTATAAAGATTTGATTTATTTATTTATTTATTAAAGAGAGAGAGAGAATGAATGAGCGTGGAGGGGCAGAGGGAGAAGTAGGCACACTGCTGAGCAGGGAGCAGATTAGGGGCTTTGATCCCAGGACTCTGGTATCATGACCTAAGCTGAAGGCAGACGCTTAACCGACTGAGTCATCCAGGCACTACAATAACTTTTTTTAAATAGTTGTGAATAGAATATTCTTCACTTTTCAAAACTTGAAAAGTGGTAGTTCCTTAAAGGTTAGTTGCAACATGAAATCTGAAAGCACATAAATGAACCTTTTATGAACTTTTTATAGTTTGTTACATGAAATCTCTTGGCCTATTATGTATTTTGAATGGATCTCTAACCCATGCATCTTTTGTAACATCATGCATTGGTTACTTGGAAAATTCTGAATCAATGAATTATGCAAATCTTCCAAATTTTGACACATTTCATTATATAGTAACAAAAAGTCACATTCATTAATATCACTATCTACCACAACGGATAAATCTTCAAGTATTAGACATCTAAACAGTTTAATGATAGAATTTTTCTAAAATTCTAATTTTCACTTCAAAGCACCAATTTTATCACTGGGAACAAATAATGTCAAGGACCAGCAAACGTCTTTCAGTTTTTAGAAAATGTCTGCCAAATCATCAAGTCTGAACAAACACAGTATGTCAGTCACTGCTTCAAGCAAGCTTGTAACTTAACAGTATGCAACAGAAGTATCTTGTGCATACTACTCATGTCATTACAAAGAATATTTAAAAGATGTAGGCTCAAGTATTGAGATGTAATAAAACTAGCATTTTTTCCTGCTTCATCAAGGACATTCTTTTTTTTTTTTTTTAAAGATTTTATTTATTTATTTGACAGAGAGAGATCACAAGTAGGCAGAGAGGCAGGCAGAGAGAGAGAGAGGAGGAAGCAGGCTCCCTGCTGAGCAGAGAGCCCGATGCGGGACTCGATCCCAGGACCCTGAGATCATGACCTGAGCCGAAGGCAGCGGCTTAACCCACTGAGCAACCCAGGCGCCCCTCATCAAGGACATTCTTAAGTGAAACTGGATTTAAAAAAATTGTGTGGTAATGAGGAATGTACTGTTAGTTCAATTTGATGACATTATACCAGCAGTTCAGTTTTATCTTCCATTTGTTTTACAGAAATAGTGCAAATTATCAACATAGGGAACCTCCTGGAAGACTATGGGGGACTCCTAGGAGACTACAGATAACACTTGGAGAATCCCTGGTTTACAGAGAATCTAGTAATTAAATGTAAAATATCTACTAAATCACAAGGTTGTGCCCATGTCATTAGTGTCCTATCAGAAAATATTCTGAACAAGTGTTACTCATGAAGTCTTAGTAATCCTAAAACTATATATCAATCAAAACAGCATAGCATTGGCATAAAAACACAAAGATCAATGGAACAGAATAGAGAGTCCAGAAATAAACCCATGCATATATGGTCAATTACCCCACAAAAAAGGAGCCCAGAATATACAATGGGCAAAGGATGGTCTCTTCAATAAATGGTGTTGGGCAAACCTGACAACAATATGCAAATGAATGAAACAGAGGAGTGCCTGGGTGGCTCAGTTGGTTAAGTGTCTTGACTCTTGATATCAGCTCAGTTCATCATCTCAGGGTTGTGAGAGTAAGCCCCTTCCCGTGTCAGTCTCTACACTGGGTGTGAAGCCTGCTTAAGATTCTCTCTCTCCCTCTGACCCTCTCTGTGCTCTCTTAAAAAAAAAAAAAAAAAGAGAGAGAGAGAGAGAGAAGAGAGAGAATGAAACTGGACCATTATCTTATACCAAAAATTAGTTCAAAATGGATTAAAGACTTAAATGTAAAACCTGAAACCATAAAACTCCTAGAGGAAAACATAGGCAGTAAGCTCCTTGACATTGGTGATGATCTTTTTGGATCTGACACCAAAGCAAAGGCAATAAAAGCAAAAATCACCAAGTGGGTCTACATCAAGTAAAAAGTTTCTGCAGAGCAAACTTATTAATAAAACGCAAAGGCAACATAGTGAATGGGAGAAAATAACTGGAAAACATACACCTGGATAAGTGATTAATATTCAAAATATACAAAGAACCAATACAACCTAATAGCAAAATAATTAACCAAGTAAAAAATATGAAGAGGTTCTGAAGAGACATTTTTCCAAAGAAGATTACAGATGACCAACAGGTACACAAAAAATGTTCAATGTCACTAAACATCACAAATCAAAACCACAATAAGAACACCTGTTAGAACGGCTATTATCAAAAAGATAAGAAATAACAAATATCAGTGTGGATATGGAGAAAAGGAACCCCTATGCACTACTGTTTGGAATGTAAACTGGTGTAGTCACTGCAGAAAACAGTGTGGAGGGTCCCCTCAAAATTAAAAATAGAGAACTGGCTATAGGATCTAGCAATTCCACTTCTGGGTATTTACCTGAAGAAAAATGAAAGCATCAAGTTGAAAAGACATGTGCACCGGGGCGCCTGGGTGGCTCAGAGGGTTAAACCTCTGCCTTTGGCTCAGGTCATGACCTCAATGTCCTGGGATCGAGCCCCAAATCAGGCTCTCTGCTCAGCAAGGAGCCTGCTTCCTTCTCTCTCTGCCTGCCTCTCTACCTACTTGTGACCTATCTCTCTGTCAAGTTTAAAAAAAAAAAAAAAAACCAGACACGTGCACCCCCATGTTCACTGCTGCATTAATTACAATAGCCAAGACATGAAAACAATCTAAGTGTCCACTATAGATGAATGGATAAAGAAAATGTATGCAATATATACATATTATACATAATATTTCACTGTATATATGTATATATTTATATATATGTGTAATAATACTTATTTTTTGCATATGTATTATTATATATACATTGGAAGTAGTTGAATAAAAGCCTTGTGAGGTATTTGCTTTGTCTCAGGAAATTATCTACACTGAAATTATCTAGTGATCTTCATTTTGTGTTGAAAAGTAACCTTACATTTCTAGTCCATTCATGATCATTGTGGAAGATCACAAAAATAAAGAGTCACACACACACACACACACACACACAAATATTATTCAGACATAAAAAAGAATGAAACCTTGCTATTTGTGACAACATGGATGGACCCTGAGCGTATTATGCTAAGTAAAATAAGTTGAAAAAAGACAAATACTGTATGATCTCACTTATATGTATAATCTTAAAAAAAAAAATAAAATAGCTCAAGCTCATATACGCACAGAACAGACTGGTGGTTGCCAAAAGCAGGGGGTGGTTATAGGCAAAATGGATGAAGGAGGTCAAAGAGTACAAACTTCCAGTAATAAAATAATTAAGTCATGGGAATATAAGGTATAGTTAAAAATACTGTGTTGCACAATGCTTTGAAACTGGAGCTCAATCACAAGGAAAAGTTCGGAAGGAACTCAAACACCTGGAAGCTAAAGACCACCTTGCTTAAGAATGCTTGAATCAACCAGGAGATCAAAGAAGAACTTAAACAATTCATGGAAACCAATGAGAATGAAGACACTTCGGTCCAAAACCTATGGGATACAGCAAAGGCGGTCCTAAGGGGGAAATACATAGCCATCCAAGCCTCCCTTAAAAAAATTGAAAAATCCAGAATACACCAGCTGTCTCTACACCTTAAAGAACTGGAGAATCAACAACAAATCAAACCAACTCCACACATAAGAAGGGAAATAATCAAGATAGAGCAGAGATCAATGAGGTAGAAACCAGAGATACAGTAGAATGTATCAATGAAACTAGAAGCTGGTTTTTTGAAAGAATCAATGAGATTGATAAACCACTGGCCACACTAACCCAAAAGAAAAGAGAGAAAGTCCAAATTAATAAAATCACGAAAGAAAGGGAGAGATCACAACTAACACCAAGGAAGTAGAAACAATCATCAGAAGTTATTATCAACAGTTATATGCCATTAAGCTAAGCAACCTAGATGAAATGGATGCATTTCTGGAAAACTATAAACTCCCAAAATTGAATCAGGAAGAAAATGACAACCTGAATAGACCGATATCTAGTAACGAGATTGAAGCAGTGATCAAAAAACTCCCAAAAAACAAGAGCCCAGGACCTGACGGATTGCCTAGGGAATTCTACCAAACATGCAAAGAAGAAATAACACCTATTCTCTGAAGCTGTTTCAAAAAAATTGAAGCAGAAGGAAAACTTCCAGACTCTTTTTATGAAGCCAGCATTACCCTGATCTTCAAACCAGGCAAAGACCCTACCAAAAAGGAGAATTTCAGACCAATATCACTGATGAATATGGATGCTAAGATTCTCAACAAGATCCTAGCAAACAGGATCCAACAGCACATTAAAAAGATTATCCACCATGACCAGGTGGGATTCGAATATCCCTGGGCTACAAGGATGGTTCAACATTTGCAAATCAATCAATGTGATAGAACAAATTAATAAGAGAAGAGAGAAGAACCACATGGTCCTCTCAATTGATGCAGAAAAAGCATTTGACAAAATCCAGCATCTGTTCCTGATTAAAACGCTTCAAAGTATAGGGATAGAGGGAACATTCCTGAACTTCATCAAATCTACCTATGAAAGACCCACAGCAAATATCATCCTCAATGGGAAAAAGCCCGCAGCCTTCCCATTGAGATCAGGAACACGACAAAAATGCCCACTCTCACCACTCTTGTTTAACACAGTATTAGAAGTCCTAGCAACAGCAATCAGACAACAAAGAGAAATAAAAGGTATCCAAATTGGCAATGAAGAAGTCAAACTCTCTTTGCAGATGACATGATTCTTTATATGGAAAACGCAAAAGACTCCACCCCCAAACTACTAGAACTCATACAGCAATTCAGCAACGTGGCAGGATACAAAGTCAATGTACAAAAATCAGTGGCTTTCTTATACACTAACAATGAAAATACAGAAAGGGAAATTAGAGAATCGATTCCATTTACTATAGCACCAAGAACCATAAGATTCCTGGGAATAAACCTAACCAAAAAGGTAAAGGAACTGTACTCAAGGAACTACAGAGCACTCATGAAAAAAAGTGAAGAAGACACAAAAAGATGGAAGATCATTCCATGCTCTTGGATCCGGAAGAACAAACATTGTTAAAATGTCTATACTGCCTACAGTAATCTATACTTATAATGCCATTCCGATCAAAATTCCACCGGTATTTTTCAAAGAGCTGGAGCAAATAATCCTAAAATTTGTATGGAATCAGAAGAGACCCCGAATTGCTAAGGAAATGTTGAAAAACAAAAATAAAACTGGGGGCATCATGTTACCTGATTTCAAGCTTTACTACCAAGCTGTGATCACCAAGACAGCATGGTACTGGCATAAAAACAGACACATAGACCAGTGGAACAGAGTAGAGAGCCCTGATATGGACCCTCAACTCTATGGTCAATTAATCTTCGACAAAACAGGAAAAAATATACAGTTGAGAAAAGACAGTCTCTTCAATAAATGGTGTTGGGAAAACTGGACAGCTATATGTAGAAGAATGAAACTCGACCATTCTCTTAAACTGTACACAAAGATAAACTCGAAATGGATTAAAGACCTCAACGTGAGACAGGAATCCATCAGAATCCTAAAGAAGAACATAGGCAGTAACCTCTTTGGTATCAGCCACAGCAACTTCTTTCAAGATACGTCTCCAAAGGCAAAGGAAACAAAAGCAAAAATGAACTTTTGGGACTTCATCAAGATCAAAAGCTTCTGCACAGCAAAGGAAACAGTCAACAAGACAAAGAGGCCACTCACGGAATGGGAGAAGATATTCACAAATGACAGTACAGACAAAAGGTTGAGATCCAGGATCTATAAAGAACTTCTCAAACTCAACACACATAAAACAGACAATCATATTAAAAAATGGGAAGAAGATATGAACGGACACTTCTCCAATGAAGACATACAAATGGCTATCAGACACATGAAAAAATGTTCATCATCACTAGCCATCAGGGAGATTCAAATTAAAACCACATTGAGATACCACCTTACACCAGTTAAAATGGCCAAAATTAGCAAGACAGGAAAAAACATGTGTTGGAGAGGATGTGGAGAAAGGGGAACCCTCTTACACTGTTGGTGGGAATGCAAGTTGGTGCAGCCACTTTGGAAAACAGTGTGGAAATTCCTCAAGAAATTAAAAATAGAGCTTCCCTACGACCCTGCCATTGCACTACTGGGTATTTACCCCAAAGATACAGATGTCGTGAAAAGAAGGGCCACCTGCACCCCAATGTTTATAGCAGCAATGGCCACGGTCGCCAAACTGTGGAAAGAACCAAGATGCCCTTCAACGGATGAATGGATAAGGAAGATGTGGTCCATATACACTATGGAGTATTATGCCTCCATCAGAAAGGATGAATACCCAACTTTTGTAGCAACATGGACGGGACTGGAAGAGATTATGCTGAGTGAAAGAAGTCAAGCAGAGAGAGTCAATTATCATATGGTTTCACTTATTTGTGGAGCATAACAAATAGCATGGAGGACAAGGGGAGATGGAGAGGAGAAGGGAGTTGAGGGAAATTGGAAGGGGAGGTGAACCATGAGAGACTATGGACTCTGAAAAACAATCTGAGGGTTTTGAAGGGGCGGGGGTGGGTGGGAGGTTGGGGGAACCAGGTGGTGGGTATTAAGGAAGGCACTTATTGCATGGAGCACTGGGTATGGTACAAAAACAATGAATACCGTTACATTGAAAAGAAATTTAAAAAAAATACTGTGTTGCATACTTGAAAGTTGTTGTTAAGAGTAGATCTTAAAAGTTATCACAAGAAAAAAATTATTGTAACTACATACGGTGATAGATATTAACTAGACTTACTCTTGTGATCATTTCACAATATACACAAATAGTAAATCATTATGTTGTACACATGAAATTACTATAGCATTATGTCAATTATACCTCAATTAAAAAAAACTGGTTTCTTTGGAGAAAAGTATTTTGGCAATAATATTAATAAATGGTAGGTGAATGTGATGTGTGATCAATACAGGCTATACCCATGTCCATGAGGGCCTTTGGAGACAACGAGGAATGTTTATAGCATTTTAATGGATTTTAGTCATAGGAACCTAATGTAATTTAAATGGGAACTTAACTAGTGAGTTACTTAGTAATCGAATAAAAGAACCTAATTCTAACTTAATTAGAACCATTTTAAACAAAAATT
This sequence comes from Neogale vison, assembly GCF_020171115.1. NCBI lineage: Eukaryota > Metazoa > Chordata > Mammalia > Carnivora > Mustelidae > Neogale > Neogale vison. The sequence goes on along the minus strand of NC_058096.1, from coordinate 124,745,921 downwards.
AAAATACTTTCCAGTCAGAAAATGCTACTAGTTTAAAACCGCTTTTTTCCAATCTGGATTCAACTAAACAGACAAGAAAATGATGTGAATAAGTATTTTCTCAATTCTCCCAAGGATACCATTCTAAAAGAAAAGTTAATTCATTATAAATAATGACGCCGAGTTCAGTAATCTTAATTTTCTCTTGGACACAGATGAGGGAAGACTGATTTAAAATATGTTTCCCCTTCAAAAGGTTTTAAACACACCTAAAAGTTTACTTGGCAAGTTACCACTGAATCTTTTTGTGATCTTCCACGATGGTCATGAGTGGAACGGAAACTTAGGGTTACTTTTCAACACAAAATGAAGATCACTAGGTAATTTCAGCATAGATCATTTCCTGAGACAAAGCAAACACCTCACAAGGCTTTTACTCATCTACTACTTCCAACCTTATTATTACCCTAGATTTCTTTATTTCAAAAGATCGGAATTCTCTGGCTCTTCCCTACAATCACCAAAAAAATGTTTCCCCTGCCATGCCTTCCTCTTCGTCTCAAACTTTCTACTTTCAAACCACCATCCTCACAGTTCTTGGTCATTCAGGGAAGCAGGACTTTTTACTTCATCCTTTTCTTAATTTTGCCTCATTTATTAGCATGACAAATTTCAACTCCTTTTACTGGTCTCTTTACAGTGAACAAACATGAAGTGTCTTCTGTGTGCCAGGAACAACAATGGGGGCTTTCATGTAAGCCAGTGCATCTCATACTTTCCTGTAGTAAATGAGGAAATCCATCACTTATAAATTGTGTATATTTTACCATACGGATGTTTAATGATTACTGAGTAAAAGTGATGCTCTGGAAAGGTGGGCTGAGGGACTAAGCAACCCTGGTGCACCTCCAAATACCCTCCAATTCACAAATCCCAGTTAAAAAAGCAGAGCCAAAAATTAAAAAAAAAAAAATTTAAAAAGGGGGGGGCACCTGGGTGGCTCAGTGGGTTAAAGCCTCTGTTTTCGGCTCGGGTCATGATCCCAGGGTCCTGGGATCGAGCCCCGCATCGGGCTCCCTGCTCAGCAGAAGAGCCTGCTTTCCTTCCTCTCTCTGCCTGCCTCTCTGCCTACTTGTGATCTCTGTCTCTGTCAAATAAATTAAAAAAAAAAAAATTTTTTTTTAAACAGAGCCAAGATCTTTTGCTGTAATTTCGCCCAACATTTAAGTGACTACTTTGAATAAGACATTCTATTAGATATTCTCAAAATACAAAGATATTTATACTGTACCCTTAATTCTAAATGTCTCCCTCCATTTTCCAAAAGCTGGATGCATTTAAGACTCAGCTTAAATTACTGCCACCAATATAATCTTTTGGATTACCCTTGCCAGAACTATCCTTTCTTAAGGGATTTTAAGAAGCCAATTTAAGAAGCTAATTTAGCTTTAAGAAGCTAAATATACACGTCTCTTTTTGCTTTATAGAGTAGATGCTCTTCAGGGGTCTTTACCTCCACAGCATCTTATATATTTGGATATAGGGGTTTAAGGACAGATGGTATAATCGAGGTCTAGAGAATTATGCTGAATTCAAATTTCGGTTCCACCACTCATTTCAAATATGCAATACTGAACAAGTTCACTTAACTTCTCTGAGGTCTGACATACGTAAAAGAGGATTAATACTTTTATCTACAACTGAGAGTTATGAGAATTAAATTCAGTGTTAAGCAGTTAGAATAGTGCCTGGCCTATCATAACCACTCCATAAACATTACTTATAACTCATTCTCCCAGCTGCTGTAAGAATTAGGAGGCAAATGTTTAGCAAAGTGGATGGGCACATAGTAAACACTCTATGGAAAACAAATGAATAAATAAATCCACATTTTGTATCTCATACAAAAAATTTTAAATGCATTAAAGAATGAAGGATATTTCACCATAAAATGTCCATTCCTGAAAGCACAGCACACTCCAGACCAGATCACTGGTTAACAGGAGGCAGAATAATTAAGAGACCTGAGATCTTGCTAAAGGGCTCTTAACCTGGGGACCCACGCAAGTTCACAGGTAAGAATGGGGGAGACGTGGTGTCTGCGTGAACCCACTGAAGTTTTTGCAACACTGTGTGCTTCTCAATCTATTTTTCTAGAAGGACCCACAACTCTCACCAGTTTCCCTAAGGATTCAGTCTCTGTTGTAATTCCAACTCTGCTTCAATTAGCCTTACACAAACTTAAAAGTTTTAAACTACGAGATACAGAATTTAGACTAATTAATCTCCAACGTCTCCAAGCCCCAGTTAAAAGAAGAGTGGGCAGGAAAACGTTTAGAAATAAAATACTGACTTTCTTATATTTTTTCAGAAAATATATTCTTACACTATTGTAGTTTTTTCCTTCTTATTACAACACTCTTGAACCAAAGTACTTTAGGGTATTTTGGGGGGGTGAGACGGACAATATAAAAGTGCTGTCTGTCACGACTGCCATTCTTACCAGCCACTGTATTTGCAAATGCAGAAAACCACGTCAGTTTTAGAAGCAACGTCCTAACCCTTCCTTGCCCCCTAGAAACTTAAAGTGGGATCCCAAAGCATTCTAATTTCTTTTGACATATACACTTTACCTAATTTCAGAAGGAGTGCTTTTCTGCTTAAGACCGTAGTTTGTGGTTAGCACCCTCTACTATAGCATACTATAGCATGTGTAAGACCAGCTACCGCCGTTTTAAGGGCCCAATGAGTAGATTTGGCAAAGCCCCGGCACTGCCTCTCCACACCACCTCCGATTTCTGGGCCTCACCGCCGCCTCCCTCACAGAACTCACCCCAGACCAGGACCCCACAAGGCCTGAGGCGGCGGCCGCAACGAGAGCCCAGGCCGCTGCTTACCGCAGCCCCCAGTCCAGAAGCCCAAGAACTGGCCTCAGTCAAGAGGCCCCGCTCCTTCCTGCAGGGTCTGGACCTACCATCGCTCCGTTGGTCCGAGCCCGTGAGCCCTCACTTGACACAAGCGACGCAGTCCCTGAGAGAACCAACGACCCGCTGACCAGCCGACTGACTGACGTGGAACTTCCGGGAGGCAATTCTCGCGATAGTGGAGGCCAGGCTCTTAGCACCTGCGCAAACGCGGCGCGGGGGCTGACGTTTTCCAACGGCCTCGCCAGTTTCCTAGGCAACGCGGCCGTCTAGTTGTTCCGAGCCGAGTTGGAGCAGCTAGAGAGGGCTGGGTGTGGTGTTTACCGTCGGGAGAAATCATCTGAGGTTCCTGAAAGAAGACGAGAACTAGAAAACAAAAACAGGAGAAAAAAAGAAAGAAAGAAAGAAATATATATATATATATATATATATGGGCCTATATATATATATATATATATATATATATATTAATTGGAAAAACGAGATGCTTAGTCCCTTTGGATGCTAACGGCAGGGGGAGCTCCCCCTCGGTGGAGCTGTGCCTTGAGAAGGGCTCTTGGCGTCCTTCCGACTCTGAGGGGAGGGATGGGGGAGAGAAGGTGAAGCAAGGCTCCAAGGCCTCGAGGCTGGAGTACGAGGCCCAGCGAGTTCTCTGCAAGCCCTGCCGAGCGCCGAGTGAGGCTGGGAAGCAATAGCCGGACTCGGGCGGAGCTTCAGATTCGTGAGGTTGGGAGGATGCCCGAGGAGATGGGGACTACTCCACCATGCATGATCACCCTTTACTGAGCATACACTACGTTATTCATTTATTTAAGAAATACTTATCGATCTTCGGCTGTGTGCCAGGAGTACTTTCCTCTCAAATCCTCATATCGAATCTGAAGTAGCTCCAGGAAGTGCCTTGGCGGAGGCCGGCAGTAAACGCTGGAGCCCGGGTTTCATCCCGGATTCCTACCCCTCTAAGTCCCATGCTCTTTGTACTACGTCAGAGTACCTTTTCCATAAGGTAGTTGAACTCTGGAAGGAGGACCTGAGCCACAGGGATCGAAAAAATTGCAACATATGAACGAGTACCTCTGGCCTGAGAGAAGCCTTCGCTTTTTAAGACCTCTGTATTTTCAGAAAGCTAAAATTGGGTCTCTGTAGAAACCCAAATGGTACACCCTGTAAAATTGGGTCTCTGTGTAGAAACATATTCAGAGGGAGCCATGGACTCTGCATCAGGTAATTTGGCTTTTAGTGAAAGCTTTGCTGCTAATGTGATCTCTTTATGGGCCTCAAAGTTCCTCATATTAAAAAAAAAAAAATTAGGTTGGGGTGCCTGGGTGGCTCAGTTAAGCGTCTGCTTGGGCTCAGGTCAGGATTCCAGATTCCTGGGATCCAGCCCTGTCCCAGGCTCTCTTCTCAGCAGGAAGCCTGCTTTTCCTTCTCCCTCCCGCTCTGCTCTCTTTCGGTCAAATAAATTAAAAAAAAAAAATTAGGTTGAATAATTTCTAAAGACCTTTCCATTTCTACTATTCTGTTTCTGTGATATTTAATAGTAGAAGAGCGGGTCTGGAACTGGATTTAAATGCCAGCAGTTTTATCTTATGAAATGTAAATTGAGACTACTAATTGAATGTTTACTCTGTGAAGCGATTGAGGATCAGAAGAATTAGTTGAAAGTTTTACAAATGCAAGCTATATCTAATTTACTTGAATAGTGGAGCTGCCAATATTTCTGTTTCTCGGATCCGCTTGCATTTGAGAAAGTATCTTCAGACTTGGCACACTACCAAGTAATACAAAATAAAATGACATCATCTCTATTCTCAAGGCACTCAGTTGGGAATACTTTATGTACCATGGGGCACCCAAGGATTTGTTTAGCTAGTAGTGATGAGAGCTGAGCCCCCAATTGTCACACTCACTTTGACTCTATCTTTTCTCATTTTGTCCCACTGCAGTTAACCAACATTAAGTCCTGCAGTTGTATCCTATAAATTCATTTTTTTTCAACCATTACATATTGAATGTGTATTATACGAGGTGCTATACGAGGTGCTGCCTGAAAAATAGACCTATAAAAATTTAGTCCTGGATTTGGCTGAGAGAAATTCCATTTTAAAGAAATAAGATTCTCACATATGAACAAATACATAAAATAACATTAAATATATGTGTATATTCCTATATTTTCAACTGTGGGTTTAAATCTTTTGTTTACTCTGGTTTAGAAGAGACTGGAAGGTTAGGAAAATAGCTCTGGGGAAAAACAAATATGGATAAGCTTAGCAAATTAGTAAAGGGTTTCCCAAGAGGTTGATTGCAATTGGTCAACAGATCTTGAAGTCTTACCTGGTCAGTTTCTAGGATGACTGTTTCAACCCTGCCTTTTTTCTGCTGCTGGGAGAATTCCAAATAGAAGTTCAGCCAGCAATGCCTCTATCAGTACTCTGTATACACACCGTGCTCTCCCCATTCCATTCCCACCCCTTCATAAAAACTTGAAGTGAAAATAATTCCTTGAAGAAAAGTCCAGTTGGTATTTTGAAAAAATAAAACTTTCTCTTCCTTACTCTTCCTCTTCTTCCCTCTACCTCTGTGCACACACATGTATGTGTGTGTGTGAGATCACATAGCAAAGTGGTGAGTAGGCACACGAATAATAACCTGGCTTCACTCTTCAAAAGGAGGTCAGTTGTGTATAAATAATGAAATAATGTGCCAAATCTGAGTACGCTGAGAAGGACCAGTATTCTGGAAATAAAATATCTAACCTGGGGTATCTGTTTCATAAAGGAGGCATAATTGGAGCAGGACTTTGAGGTAAAGAGTATGAGGTATGTTTGAGAACCACAAAAAGTCCAGTTTGCTTGGTATTTATTTAGAAAGGCACTGAGGGAGAAGACTGGAGAGGAATGATGGAGCTAAAACCTGAAGATTCTTAAATAGGGAGGAATTGGACTTTGATTCAATAAACAATCTGGAATCATTTGGCCAGAAAAGAAACCTGTTCATATCTGCAATCTGTAAGATTTACTTTTGTTCATGCATATGAAGGAAGGGATTGAGACAGTGAAATACAACACATGTTTAAGAGACGTGTGAAAATGACAGTAACTATGAATAAATTTTATCGAGTGCCCACAGTGTACCTAGCATTGGAATATGCACTTTGCTTACTATGATTCATACAGTAATACTAAAAGACATTATTTTCTCCCAACTTCTAGATGAGAGACTGAGGTCCAATTGGTTAAGTAATATCCTCCATTCCACACTGTTCAAGAATGAGTGACAGACTTGAAATATGAATCCAAGTGTATCTCCAAAATGAGTGCTCTTTTTACTGGACTGGTATTTCTTCTCTTTTCACCAAGAAGCTAGAATCAATGAGATACACAAATGATTTGCATTTGTTATGAGCTAGTGTTGGGAGGCATCCTAATACTAATGTTTTGAGTCTAATGAACCTGGAGAACACATTTAATTAGAGAAGTGGAGCCCGTAAGTGACACAAAGAAGAAACAGAATAAGACATACAGGAAAACTGTATGCCACAAAAAGAAGAGAGGGAGAACATAATAGGTTGACCAACAGTCTAGATGACTTTAGAAAACTTAAGGAGGTTTGGTATTTGGGGGGAAAAAACAATTGCCAATAAATTAAATGATTATGAGGACACTAGTATTCTTCAAAAAAAGTGTTTTCAGTTAAGTAATGCTAAGGGAAGCAGGTTTGCAAGAGGTTAAGATATGCTTGGATGGTAAGGAAGTGGAAGTAGTGAATATAATTTATTTTACCAAAAGAGTAGTGTGAAAAGGGGCGCCTGGGTGGCTCAGTTGGTTAAGTGATTGTCTTCAGCTCAGGTCATGATCCTGGAGTCCTGGGATTGGATCCCGCATCAGGCTCCCTGCTTGGCAGGGAGTCTGCTTCTCCCACTGACCTCTCTCCTTTCATGCACTCTCTCTCTCATTCTCTCTCTCTCTCTCTCAAATTTAAAAAAAAAAAATCTTTAAAAAAAAGAGTAGTGTGAAAAGGCAAATGTTGATGTCTCGCTGATAGTGAATTGATTGTTTCTGTATTTAGGGTGTAGTTGACATTCCTTCATAGTAACACTCCAAATAGTTGTATGCAAGTAAACAGACCTTTGCAACGTGAGTAGGAACTATCCAAACAAATGTCAAGAGGGTATATACAGAGCATTTTAAGTGGAGGGAAGAGAGAGTTTAATTTTTCCAGAGAACTAAAAGTAGTTTAGCGTGTCTGAGCCAGATAGTAAGAAGGGGGAGGATTGAGAAATGGGACTAGAAAGATAGATGAAGCTCAGATCTTGAAGGTCCATGATTGCCAGTTTAAGGAGACTAGACTTTATCGAGAAGGCTCTAGGGAACCATTGGAGAATGTTAAGTAGGGTAATCTTCATGCTCCATTACTGATTCATCATTGCATGTCAGTTACTTTCCCTATTAAAGGAAATGTTAAGGTTATCAGCTGGATTTCTGCATGAAGTGAATAAGAAGAGTTTTGACCACATAATGACATACCAACCATCGGCAGACTAAATTGAGTTGAAGAACCACTGAGCTGTATTCTAGGAATGAAGCTTGTGGATGCCCAACACTAGAGGCAAAAGCTTTGATTGCAAAAGCATCAATTAACTACAATGTGCTGTGCATTTCATATGATTACCTTCTAAGAATTTATAAGTTGTTAAAACAAATTCACTCCATGTGATGTGGGCTTGGGGATAAAGGAATGTTCACTTTAGTCTATCTGAAAGCATAAAAATCTAAATTTTTAGTCCTGTTTTTGCTGTGGATATAAATGTTACCTTTTAAAAGAATGCATTAACTTCATGTTTAATAAAAAACTTTTAGAGGAGACAGTTTAAAATGAGCTTGGAATGAAATGAAGGAGGGGACTGCATAGATTGGAATTGCTAGACACTGTAAGTATAGTAGTAGAATTTTGGGAGTTTGTTGTTTAGTGACCTCCATAGTGTTCCACATGTCAGAACATTCTCTACTCCACTCTTCACACAGAACACTAAGACCACCAATGTTAAGTCTTGACCAACAGACTCTGGAGACCTCTGTCTCAAGGTTGTCTTGTGGGGAGCCTTTCCTGGTCTTGGTTACATTACCTGCAAATAGTGTTGGACAAAATGAACTCCAAAATTCCTTCCCACTTCAAGGTTCTTCCAATTTTTTAGTGTGATTCTGTGTTCTTTTCAAATAAGGAGGGCAAAAGGATATAGGATGTATTAGAGACCTGTGTTTTTACTTTATGCATCAGTGCAGTAATCCCACATATTTCACTTTCAGATTCAGAATAGGCTTCCCTTTAAATCCCTTCCCTTTAAATCCCACATATCACTTGTTCTCTGGAAGCCATATTTGATCAGGAAATTTTGGATGAGGGTTCATTATCCTTTGAATAATACTGTACAAACCTGAGGGTCATAGGGCTTAGGGCAAGGAGCCTGATGGATGTGATGGGACTTGGAGCAGAGACCCAATTGTGCATGGTATGCCGAGGTCCTTGGCGAACATCTTTGGAAAACCAATACTTAAACTTTCTTTCCAGAGAAAAGATTTTATAAAGTTTTACATAAACAAGTTGATAGGTTTAGAGCAATTATGTTTCCTTAAGAATTATGTCCTTGTAAATGACAGTGCTGCATATAAATAAACGAATAATAATGACAAATAGCCTGGATATCTGGCATGTAGCAGTTACCTTTAAATTAATTGAAAAAAAAATTTAATGTTAAAGTGAAATATCTGGAGTGACAAGGCACTGCACGGTATAATTTCCATCAAATTGCCTTATTCCACTTTCTTCTAAAGAATTTGTCAGCTCAAGTTGATCTAAGGGCATTACTGAATTTGAATTCAAATTGTAGTTCAAGCCCAAGGTTTAAAAAATGAAGTCCTTGGGCTCTGAGCTCCTGATATGCTTTTGTACCTGAAGATGATAATCCAAATCATATTGAGCTGCACTACTACAGGACTTTTCATCTGATGTCAAAACAACTTCGCATTGATAGTCCTTGATCCATCACTAAAATCAAATAAATGGTACTAGTGCTAGGAAGAAGAAATTGTTTCTTTTGCTAAATATGGCTATACTACAGCATATTGTACATTGACAAAGAATGCAGATGTAACTTTATTTTTAAAAAGTTTATATATAAAGCAGATGTTAGCTAATTGGATCATATATACATTTTATTTACACACACATATTATAGGTGCTTTTATTTGTATTTTCTAACTTCTCTCATGAACTTACTGTGTGAAAATCTTTTATGCAAATATATAGCAAAGGAGCTTGTCATTAAAAGGAAGCCTATTCTGAATCTGACTATGAAACAAATAAATACCCCTTATTTTCTGCATAAACCTGGATTTTCATTTTATAAAGCCCATTTGAGGTACAACAAAATGATATAATCATATCAGGAATGAACAGTTTGCCAAAAGAGAATATGCAATCCCCGAACATTCCAGGGGATGTATGAAACAGGTTTTGCAAAAAGAAGTTCTCCACGGGGTGCTTGAGTGGCTCAGTTGGTTAAGCATCTGCCTTTGACTCAGGTCATGCCCCCTGCTCAGCAGGGAGCCTGCTTCTCCCTCTCCTGCTTCCCCCTGCTTGTGTTTCCTCTCTCACTATTTCTCTCTGTCATAAATAAAATCTTTTTAAAAAAAGTTCTCCTATGGATTTTTTAAAGGTGTATTCCTGATAAAACTAGACAAGGAAGCAACTGTGCTGGAAGATTTAAATGTGCAGAGGCGGAGTTGGTGCTGGGTGGCTCAGTCAGTTAAGCATTTGACTTCAGTTTGGGTCATAATCTCGGGGTTCTGTGATTGAACCCTACATCAGGCTTCCCACTCAGAGGGGAGTCTGCTTGTCCCTCCGTTCTTCCCCCGCTTGTGCTCTCTCTCAAATAAAACCTTTTTTTTTCTTCAAATCTTTAAAAACAAATAAACATGCAAGAGGGAAAGGTTGAGACAGGGATCAAGAAGGAGGAAGGATGAGAGATGCTTAAGGTAGCCCAGTGTTTTTATTCAGCTGCCATGTACTGCCAACACCTGTGTTGAGATACCAGCACAAGATGACAGCTACTTTGAATGTTTCCACCACCCTAGCTGATCAGGTCCCTCCCCTGGGCTTCTACAGATTCTAGCCACTAAAGGGGTAACAAGTTACACAAGGGGCCCCAGGACCCTGGTCTTGTGCAACAGCCGGCATCTGGTCTGATACTGGGAATCTTTTCTGTTTGATGAGTGCAGTGCTTTTGAGTACTGTCAGATATTTTGAGCATCAGTCCTGCATATAAAGTAAGGTTAAGGAACTGGTCCTCAATGCATCAATAAATGAGGAATCACTGAAAGGAGAAAGCAGGTGTTTTCCACCAACAAGTATCATATTCATGGTTGGGCAGATTATAAGGCAGGCTTGGTTCATCTTTGACAGCCAATTTCAACTTCTCAGGTACCCTTATCACTCTTTCCCACCAACTCTGTGTGCCACTACAGATCTTGTTCTGTAACTTTCTCAAATACTCTTCTGATGAACATCTCTCCTAGTCCATCATTTTAAAGAGTTTATTTATTTGACAGAGATCACAAGTAGGCAGAGAGGCAGGCATAGAGAGAGGAAGGAAGTAGGCTCCCCATTGAGCAGAGCGTCTGATTCGGGGCTCGATCCCAGGACTCTGGGATCATGACCCGAACCAAAGGCAGAGGCTTTAACCCACTGCGCCATCCAGGTGCCCCCTAGTCCATCATTTTAAAGTGCGATCAATCAACACTGGTTTTTCATGCCTCTCTCAGAGTGTCCAGAATTTTCAAGGGGGCCATAGACTAAGAAAAGGGATCAAATTCATTTTTGAATGGCGGTTGTGTGTAGAATTCCAGGTTAGCACTAATTTTCTTTGAGCATGTCAAAGCTGTATCAGTCTACCCTTTCCCCATGTGCTGTTCAAGCTCTGTTATCAGTTGCTCCTTTGAAGATAACTTTTTTCTCTGGTTGCTTTCCTGGATTTTCTTTATGTCTTAGTTTTCTGCAGTTTAATTATGGGCTGTCTAGGCATGGGTTTCACTCTCTTCTGCTTAGAATCTAGTGAATCTCTTAATTCTGTGAATAGATGTCTCTCATCAGTGCTGAGAAATTCTCAATCTCTCTGCTAGTTTCTCTTTCCTGGCACAGCAACGGTAGAACTTTGTACCGTATCCTCCACATCTCCTACTCAATTTTGTGTATCTTTTTTTCATTCGCTCTGTACTGCATTCTGTATAAGGTCTTCTGCCCCACCTTTCAGTTCATTATTTCTCCCTTATATTGTCAATGTGTCGCAAATATGATAACTGAGTTTTTATTTCAACTACTGCCTTTTTTTTTTTTTTTTTTTTAGTTTGGTTCTTTTTCAGATATGGGGTTTAACTTTTTATAGCCTCCTTTAATTGTTTCTAACATTGTCATTTATTTCCACAAACACATAGGCATAGTTGTGTTTTAAACCTGAGTCTAATAGCTGAAGTCAGTATGGGTTTATTTCTTCTCTCTTGTTTTGCTGATTCTTATTCCCTTGATGCTTGCTTATATTTGATTGAAGAATTAACTGGCCACTTTCCTTAAATTATTTATGGGTGTACTCCAAAGCCTGGTTTGGGTGTGCCCTCCTCTACCCCCAGATCCTTTATTTTGGTTTTGCCAGGCAACTGTGAGCAATAACAGTTGAGATATCTTCACACCAAATTTATGGCTTACAAGTTTCTGACTCACCCAGGTTAAGTGTACATACAGTACAAGCCCACAAGAGGGTGATCTGTGGCCACAACTTCTCAGAGACTTTGTTCCCTTTCTTTTTTTTTTTTTTTTTCCCAATTTATTTATTTTCAGAAAAACAGTATTCATTATTTTTTCACCACACCCAGTGCTCCATGCAAGCTGTGCCCTCTATAATACCCACCACCTGGTACCCCAACCTCCCACCCCCCCGCCACTTCAAACCCCTCAGACTGTTTTTCAGAGTCCATAGTCTCTCATGGTTCACCTCCCCTTCCAATTTACCCAAATTCCCTACTACTCTCTAACGCCCCTTGTCCTCCATGCTATTGGTTATGCTCCACAAATGAGTGAAACCATATGATAATTGACTCTCTCTGCTTGACTGATTTCACTCAGCATAATCTCTTCCAGTCCCGTCCATGTTGCTACAAAAGTTGGATATTCGTCCTTTCTGATGGAGGCATAATACTCCATAGTGTATATGGACCACATCTTCCTTATCCATTCATCCGTTGAAGGGCATCTTGGTTCTTTCCATAGTTTGGCGACTGTGGCCATTGCTGCTATAAACATTGGGGTACAGATGGCCCTTCTTTTCACGACATCTGTATCTTTGGGGTAAATACCCAGGAGTGCAATTGCAGGGTCGTAGGGAAGCTCTATTTTTAATTTCTTGAGGAATCTCCACACTGTTCTCCAAAGAGGCTGCACCAACTTGCATTCCCACCAACAGTGTAAGAGGGTTCCCCTTTCTCCACATCCTCTCCAACACATGTTGTTTCCTGTTTTGTTAATTTTGGCCATTCTAACTGGTGTAAGGTGATATCTCAATGTGGTTTTAATTTGAATCTCCCTGAGGGCTAATGATGATGAGCATTTTTTCATGTGTCTGATAGCCCTTTGTATTTCTTGATTGGAGAAGTGTCTGTTCATATCTTCTGCCCATTTTTTGATGTGTTTGTCTGTTTCGTGTGGGTTGAGTTTGAGGAGTTCATTATAGATCCTGGATATCAACCTTTTGTCTGTACTGTCATTTGCAAATATCTTCTCCCATTCCGTGGGTTGCCTCTTTGTTTTTTTGACTGTTTCCTTTGCTGTGCAAAAGCTTTTGATTTTGATGAAGTCCCAGAAGTTTATTTGTTCCCTTTCTTTTTAACTCTCTTGCCTTACTAATTGCCAAGGCAAGCTTTCTGGCAGCCCCCTGAGATTGAGGGGTAGGGGAGGCAGACTGAGGTCTGGCTTATCCTTAATCTGCATGTGTATTAATGTGGAGAAGTTGTCTGTAATACTCATCAGTTTCTGTGGGTCCCAGATCTTACTTGGCATCCACCCAGCCCCTAGGGCCCACAGCAGTGTTGACAGACACCATTATGGGTTTGGATCATCCAGGAGTCTTCTTACCATTTGGTAGCATCCATATATTGACCTGAAAATTCTTTATTGTGTTTTCAGGTCTTTGGTTATTATAAAATAGTAGTGTTTATTTAAATCCATTTGAATAACATTTTTTGTTTGTGTTTTTAGCAAGAGTGTTGATCTGAATAACCTAGCTCACTGTTGCCTGAAAGCTGTATAACAGTAACATCAAGGCTACATTTTTATTTTTATATTTTTTTTAAGAGAGAGAACATGTGTGTGAGTGGGGGTTGGGGGCAGAGGGAGAGGAGAGAGAGAGACAGTCCTAAGCAGGCTCCCTGGTCAGTGTGGAACCCAATGTGTTAGGATCTCCATGACCCTGAGATCAGGACCTGAGTGGAAATCAAGAGTCAGATGCTCAACAAACTGACTCACCTAAGTGCCCCCCAAAGCCCTTCCCAGTGTTCCTGAAAATTGACCTCATCTATGGGTGATGTGGCAGGGTAACATTTTGACACATCTGGCAAGACTTTTCCCCATATTTCTTCATATGCTATTTTCTTTAAGCATATCTCATCTTTGACTCTCCCACAGCCTCTGCTGAATCATCTGTTTCAAATTCTCCCTCCATTTCCTCTGCCATTGCCGTCCCCCTCACCTGGATCAAAATATGAGGGAAAGGTTAACAGCAGTTACCAGTATTCCCAGATTAGAGCAGGATCTTCCCCCAAGGACAAAAAAATGTACATACAGATACACTTTTTCATAATTTCAACAGTTTATGGAATCCATGTTAAAAACCCAAGCTCCACATATATGATGTAGACATCACAATTAAATTCAACAAACATTCTTGAAGACCTCTTACATACCAGAAATCATGAAGAGTTTTAGGGCTAGATAAAAAAGACACCATTCTTATCCTAGAGGTGCTTGAGCTTCTTATGATAATAAACTAAAAACATTGTCCTCACAAACATATCCAGGGTGATTACTCTTCAAAGGGATTTTATAAAATTATTTTGCCTGCTTAAAAAAAGCAGGAAGATTGGATGCACTCTAAATTCCATTTGCAGCAAGGGGAGTGGAAGCCTAGCTACAGGTTTTAGTGGCCTGTAGCCACATGGTCAAACAAGTGAAGAATTAATGACACAATATAATGATCACTCTGCAGGTGTCAGCAGCACTTACACAGAGCCCCTGTACCCTGGACATGGAAGGCCATGTTGCCATAAGAAGTTGGGACCAATGGCAGTGTAAGAAAGCATCCATGGGACACCAAAGGGAAATGCAAACTGTGCATTGCTACCAGGCACATTGTCTGCCCAAGACGGAATGTAAATTTTGCTTTTGGCATTAGGAAAGTAGGCATTACAAGTGTAGCCACATCTTCCAACAGTCAAGATTATTGTGAATAGGGCTCTTAATGTCTTATTGCAGCACTAGAACATTTTCCACAGATTGGATATGTTCCCCTTCTCTCATCCCCTAATGATCTCATTTGTAATTCACTGAAAAGCTAGGGTGTACAGTACCACCCTGAATGAGATTCACCAGTGAGCTAAGTTGGGATAAGTTCCTTAGCCTGTGACTACATAGTGGAATTGCATCATACACTTTAATTTATGCAAATTCAGCTATTTGAGCTCAGAAATAAAGATGGCTTAAATAATATTAGCAGCACCTCTCTCTTTCTCTTGGAATGAACACAAACTAGAAGTGAATCTGCTAGTCCTTCAAAATACCTCAGTTCCTCTGTATCTCCCACAATGACAACTGTTGCCTCAGTGAATGAGCGTCTAGGTAATTTTCCTATCCTACCTCAATAAATGTGATCCATCTGTTACCTAGAACTAACCCAGGAAGCAGTGATCAAGGCGGGGAAAGTGTTGTGTTTTTAGGTGCTACTACGGATACAGTGAAGATCCCTGCTGTCCAATAAACTTCACTACCTATATTGAGCTCCATGAAAAAGGTGAAAACCAAAGACAAAAGGAACATCCAAGACAAAAGAAGGAGGGTGGCATACCATTAGCCTTAGGAGATTAAAAGACTTTCTTGAAGGAGGAGACACTTAAGAATGTGCCAGATTATCTCACAGTTGACCATCTGTCACAGAGTTTGGTGCTTTTCATCCAATAACTCTGAGAGCATCTCCATTTTATAGATGAAAAATCTGTTGCACACAAAGGTTAAATAACTTGCTTAAGGTCACCCAATATGTGGTAGAGCTGGGCCTCAAACCAGGTGGGTACTGTAAGGTAATATTTCTACCTATTATAAGGATAATGTTAAGTTAACTAGGTTATTAGAACTTAATAATAAATGAGCACTCAGTAAATATTATTTATCTTCCCATCTGCTTATATTGTATCCCTCTATAGCTCCTAGCTTGGAAGCAAATGTTTAATAAAAGGGCCATGAAAAAGTGTGGTAGAGGATGGGTTGAGCTGTGTAGGGAAGCAAAAATGGTACTATCACTGGGACTTGTCAGTGGACTCAAAGCAAATCCCATGTAAAGATTTCTAAGGATATAATAAAATCAATATACACAAATCTGTTGCATTTCTATACACTTATAACAAATTATCAAAAGATAAATTAAGAAAATAATCTCATTTACAATCGCATCAACAAGAATAAAGTTCCTAGGGATAAATTTAATCAAGAAAGTGGAAGACCTGCACACTGAAAACTATAAGACATTGGTGAAAGAAATTGAAGAAACACAAATAAACTGAAAGATATTCTGTGTTCATGGTTTGGAATAATTGTTATTGATAAAATGTCCATGCTACCTGAAACAAACTACAGGTTCAATGCAATCCCTACCAAAATTCCAGTGGCATTTTTCACAGAAATAGAACAAATAATCCTAAAACTTTCATGGAACTACAAAAGACCCATATTAAGAAAGAAGAACAAAGCTGAGGCATCATATTTCTTAATTTCAAGCTATATTACAAAGCTATAGTAATCAAAATAGTATGGTATTGGCATAAAAACAGACCCATATATCAATGGAACAAAATAGAAAGCCCAGAAATAAACCCACACATTAATTTATGAAAAAGGAGCCAGAAACATACAATGGAGAAAAGACATCTCCTTAATAAATGCTGTTGAACAAAGTCGACAGCCACGTGCAAAAGAAAGAAACTGGACTACTGTCTTGCACCACACACGAAATGTAATTCAAAATGAATTTAAGACTTGAATGTAAGACCTGAAACCATGAAACTTTTGGAAGAAAACATAGGCTGTAACATTTTTTAGATTGGTCTTGGTGATAATTTTTTGGATTTGATCCCCAAAACAAAGGTAACAAAAACAAAAAACCAAACCAAACCAAACCAAAACAAACAAACAAACAAAAACAAATGGGACTATATCACACTAAAAAGCTTCTCACAACAAAGGAAAAAAGGAAACCATCAAAATACTGAAGAGTTAACCTACCAAATGGGAGAAAATATTTGCAAATCATATATCTGATAAGAGGTTAATATCCAAAATATAGAAACAAACCATGAAACTTCATATCAAAATAAAAACAAAAAGCAAACAAAAAACCAATCCAATTAAAAATGGGCAGAGGATCTGAATAACCATTTTTCCAAAGATGACATGCAGATGACAACAGGTACATGAAAAGAGGCTTAGCATCACTAATTATCACAAAACTATCGTGAGATGCCACCTCACACCTATTAGAACGGCTATTATTAAACTATCATCAAGTCTTGGCAAGGAGGTGGAGAAAAAGAAACCCTTGTGCACTATTGGTGGGAATGTAGTTTGGTGCAGCCATTATAGAAAACAGTATAAAGGTTCCTCAAAAAATTAAAAATATATCTACCATATGATCCCGCAATTCCACTGATGAGTATTTACCAAAGAAAATGGAAACACTAATTCAAAAAGATGATGCATCCCCATGTTCATGGCAGCATTATTTACAACAGCCAAGATATGGAAACAACTCAAGTGTCCAATAGTGAATGAATTGATAAAGAGACGGTGGTGGTGGTGGTGATGGGGTGTGTGTGTGTGTGTGTGTGTGTGTGTGTGTGTAATGGAATATTATTCAACCATAAAAAGAAAATCTTGCCATGTACAATAATATGGATGCATGGATGGACCTTGAGAGCATTATGCTAAGTGAAATTAGTCTAAGGAGAAAGACAAAACCATGTGATCTCACTTACAGGTTGAATCTTTAAAACAAACAAACAAACAAGTTCAACCTCATAGATACAAAAAAGAGATTGGTGGTCGCCAGAGGCAGGGAATGGGGTGGAGGGTAGAATTAATGAAGGAGATCAAAAGGTACAAACTTAACAACTATAAAATAAGTAAGTCCTGGGAATGTAATATGCATCATCATGGCTATAGTTAATAATACTGTCTTGTATATTTGAAAGTTGCTAAGAAAGTAGATCTTAAAAGTTCTTATCACAAGAAAAAGAACTCTGTAACTATGTATGGAAATGGATGTTAACTAGACTTATTGTGGTGATCATTTCACAGTATATACAAATATCAAATCATTATGTTGTACACCTGAACTAAAGTTGTGTGATGATTATACCTCAATAAAAAGGAGTAAAAACTTGGAAAAAAAAAAAAAAGATTTCCTGCTGGTCTTCTATTACTGAAGAGTTGAATATAAGATCTTCACTGGGACATCCAAACCTACTATATATAAATGTTTGTTGATTGATTTCCAAAAAATACTTATACATGCATGTGGTATTATATTATATAGTATATATTAATATACATGTATATAAAAATATATATTTTTAAATTTGGCTATCACATGGGAGGAGTTACTTTTATTTTTTTTCTAACTCATGTACAGTGGGTATTATTGTTTTGGCTGTCTGAATACCCTTCCTATTTGAGGGAATTCCCCATCCTCTGGCAGCTTGAGTTCAAGCATGGCCATGTGACCTCGGTACAACTCACAATGTGCTCCTGTCTATGCTGAATCTTGAGAGGCTGGTCAGCTGGTGATAATTCATGGTTAAGTCCAGTAAAATAGAGGGCATGCACCTGTGCAGCAGTCTACCAACAAGATGCAGAAGCCTGATACTCATGGCGCCTGCAGAGGCCATAGTACTGTGTTGAACAAACAGATTCTGTGGTAGGTTAGGCCTTCTTCCCCAGCCCCTGTGCTTCATCAATGCTAGAACTGATGTCTGTTATTTTGAACCAAGAACCCTGCTTAGTGTGGTGTCCAATAGCCACCCATAAACATAATAATAATAATTATGAATAGGACAATAAACATGAATAAATATGAATAGAACAAAAACATGGAGGAAAAGATGGTATGATGGGCTCAACAGTAATTTTGAAACCTGAAGGAAAGACCCAAATATCACACTGATTTTAACAATAGCTAAAGCAAGTTTGGGAAGCAAGTAACCACTCCAAATTGGCCTTGGGTTAGGTCATCATTTATGGAAATAACACTTCTTTCTCTCTAGATGTATGGGCAGCAAGAAAACAACCAGAGTCAATCATAAAACCAGGCCTGACCCTTGTCTCTGGGTGGTTCAGTTGGTTTCTTGTTTCATTTCTTATTTTATCCAAAGCCAGGTCAGACTGTCCGGGTGGAATGTTCATAAAAACCAAAACCTTAGTGTGAACATTTTCTTTAAGGTCAGTGTAATTTACAATCTGTCCAGAGAAGCTTTTAGAGATGTAGAATGTGATGTGGAATGTGACTGTAATCCACAATGCACTCTCATTATCCTTCCCTCCTATTAGAAATTGATTCTGGCACAGCTCCTTCAGGTGGAAAGTGACTCTGTCAGCAACTGCTGTTTCGTTTTTCACACATTTGTGTTCCCCTACCAGAGTATTAAAACCTCCTTAATGTTCCTTTAGGAAAGGTTAAAAACAGTTATCACCAACATTTGGAGTTTCATATCTCCCTGTTATTTCTACTGTGCTTTGCTCCTTGAGCAATTAGCAATCATGTGGAGTGGAAGATCTTTTCCTCAAATTACCTGAGCTTGACTACTCTGTATGCCAAGTGACCCTGAAGGAAAACATGCCCAAACAAGTCAGCCAGCTCTGGCTGTGGTTGGCAGCATTTATTTCCCTTTTCCCTACCCTTATGGATCTCCCTTGTACTTTAGGAAAAGATAACAATGTCACCAAATTATTGACACCTTGCAACTTGACTCCGGGCAGATCCAGAGAACAAACTGGACTTCTTCCCTAGATGAGTTGAAGCTGATAGAGAGGGTGGTCAGCTCATCTCTGTATGTGGTCATTAATATTCTGATAACTTTCAGGATACTGAGTAGTGTGATGATTAATTTTATTTGTCAATTTGATGAGATCACAGATGCCCAGCTATTTGGCTAAAGGTTTTATCTGGGCTGTCTGCTGACAAGGGTGTTTCCGTATAAGATTAGCATTTGAATCGCACTGAGTAAAATAGATTTCCCTTCCTAACCTGGGCAGGGATCATCCAGTTTGTTGAGGGTCTGAATAGAACAAAAACGTGGAGGAAAAGAAAATTTGCTCTCTGCCTGACTGCTTGGGCAGAGACATTTATCTTCTCCTCCCTCAGGCTGAGACTTACACCATGGTCTTAGGCCTTTGGACACAGATTAAATTACACCACTGGCTTTCTTGGGTCTCTGGCTTGCAGATAGCAGAACATGGGACTTTTCAGCCTCCATAATCAAATAAGTCAATTCTTATACACACACACACACACACACACACATCTCTCCTGTTGGTTCTGTCTCTCGAAAGAATCTCAGTGGATACAGATAGTATCTCCTAATAGTACCCATGGTGCTTACTTCCTGATGCCATGCTTTTCAAGCTGTTTAAATTCATGTATACCCCCTTTGTTTAAATATGAAACATTCTTTCACCCCCTATATTGAACATTCCATCTTTCAGAAGTAGATGTTAAGTTTAATTTTCTTTAAACTTACTCATTTTTAAAGTTTCCAAATATGGAAACATATTGAACATGACTTTTAAAAATGAAGTAGATTCCTTAGAGCTTTGTGTCAGCATCTATGGGGAGAAAGTACCTGGTTAACAGTCACAGATTATGACAAACATAATGGGTGGGCCCAACAACCATCTCAACCTTCTTAACGCCCTCCACTCTGAACACCAAGAAACTTTTCCAGCTTTTCCTGCAGAGAAGAATGGCCCTGTGACATGCTATCACAGCAGCGATATGTAAGTAGATGTCTGCTGCTTTGCCTTCCCAATAAAGGGACAGACATAGCAACCTCAGTCTTTTTAACGTAAAATGATAATAGCATCTAGTTCAGGGATTGCTACAAGAGTTATAAACATATCATAAGTGAAGATAAATTTTAAAAAATATTAACCCATTTTTGTACTTCATATTTCCTTTAACACTCATGCTACAATTTCCCCACCCCCTAATACCTTTATTCATGGTCAACTCTTTTATAGTTACTACCCTAGGGATGAGATGTACTGGTGAAAACAGATATACTACAAGGAGTCCCTTCTAGACACTGAGTTGGTAGGGGTGAGAAAAGGAAGGACTCGGGACATAGACTAAAGAATTCAACAATTTCAGATGTTTTAAAATGTGTAAACATTAGTACTTGACTTCTACTTCCAGAAAATTGAAGTAAATGTACTTTTCTTTATTCCTCTCCCTAAGTATAACAGACCAGCTAGGGACCTCAGGACCCAAATAATGACACAATGGCAAATTCCTTGGGTTGTCTTTTTATACTAAATATCCCAGATTTGAAGCTGAAGAGACAGCAACCGGGAAACACTAATGGCCACAAACAAATAATCAATCAATACACCAGGAAGAGGCAGCACAGAAAGGCAGAAAACTTTTAGATGATAACCTCTTCAGTCCAGTCAATCACCATAGAAAAAAACTGCTCCTCCACCCCAACTCATGTTAATAAAACTAAGTAGTGAGCCTAGACATCCACCTTCATCAAGCTGCAATGAGATGTCCCAACCCTCTTGCTGCAGTTGTGTCAGAGATCAGTAGAGAGCTGGAATATTTATCCTCACTAGATGATAAAGAGGGCCACCCCTCCACAGTGTCAGCAAAGACCATATGGAAGCCTAGTCTTCCACTTTGATCTGTCAGTAATGGGGTACCCCTCCTTCCCCCTAGGGTGGTAACAGAGGAGGCCTAGTTGAAAGGCAGCCATAAAGAAAGCCACCCTCTCCTCTACCATCATGATATTATTGGAGGCCATGTGGGGTACACCAATGAGACACTCTTACCCTTCCCAGCTAGAGAGGTATCAGTAGAGGCCTAGTGGCAAACTAGAACTCCTATCTCCACCTAACAGTAGCAAGAGTTTCTCCCACCCTGCTCTCAGATATCAGTGGAAGCTAAGTGGGGAGTCTGGGCTTCCACCTATATCTGGCAATAATGATTCCCTTCTCCTTTCTGACCCTCAACCACAAGTACTATCAGAGGAAGTCAGCTAAAACAGAAGGTTCAAATAAGATCAGGAGCAAATGTAATACCAAAATGCCCAGATTTTAAATGAAAACTGCTCATCAATTTTCTGTCCGGGTGGAATGAACCAGAACATTTCAGAGTGAATGGAAAAAAGACAATATATGTCAATATCAAGATGCTTGAAATGTTAGAATTATGTGACAAAGCATTTAAAGCAGCCATGATAGAAATGTTTTGTGAAAAATTATGAATATGCTTGAAACAAATGAAAAATAAAAAGAAAGTCTCAGCAAAGAGACAAAAGAAGAACATTTATATCATTATAGTTCTGGAAGGAGAGAGAAAACAGAATGAGGCTGATAAGGTATTTAAAGAAATGATGGCTGGAAACATCCCAAATTTACCAAAAGCCATAAACCATGAACAAATTTGAGATACTAAGACAACTCCCAACATGATAGACCCAAAGAAATCCATACCAAGAGTACATCATAGTCAAACTTTGGAAATTAAAGGCAAAGAAAAAAATCTTGAGTGCAGTAAGAGAGAAATGACATTTTTTGGGAAAGACAATTTGAATGACAGATTTCTTATCAGATACCATGGAGGCAATGAAAGCAGGACATTTTTCATATGCTGAAAGAAAGAACTAACAACCCAGAATCCTATGTCCAGCAAAAATAACCTTCAGGGGGCGCCTGGGTGGCTCAGTGGGTTAAGCCTCTGCCTTCCGCTCAGGTCATGATCTCAGGGTCCTGGGATCGAGCCCCACATCAGGCTCTCTGCTCAGCGGGAAGCCTGATTCCCCCCTCCCCCCGCCTGCTTCTCTGCCTACTTGTGATCTCTGTGTCAAATAAAATCTTAAAAAAAAAAATAACCTTCAGGATTGAAGAGAAGAATCAAGACATTCTCCAGTGAAGGAAAATTAAGAAAATTTGACCTACTCTAAAAGAATAGCTAAAGGAATTTCTCACAACAGAAAGGAAATCATAAAAGTAGGAAAGGTGAAACATCAGGAAAAGAACAAAAGAGACACACTGATCGTTGAAACAGAATGGAGAGTCATGCTTATTTGTTCAATTAATCATGATAAGAAGGTTGGAATATACAGTGGAGAAAATGTCTCTTTGATACATGGTGCTGGGAAAACTGGACAGCTACATGCAGAAGAATGAAAGTGGACCATTTTCTTATATCATACACAAAAATAAGCTCAAAATGAATTAGAGACCTAGATGTGAAAACATAAAAGTTCTAGAAGAAAGCACAGGCAGTAATCTCTTTGAAATCAACCATACCAACATTTTTCTAGATATGTCTCCTTACACAAGGAAAAGAAAACTGAAAATAAACTATTGGGATTAAGCCAAAATTAAAACAACAACAACAGCAACAAACTTTTGCACATCAAAGGAAACCATCAATAAGATGAAAAAGCAAACTACTCAGTGGGAGAAGATATTTGCAAATGATATATCTGATAAAAGGCTAATATCCAAAATGTATAAAGAACTTACATAATTCAACACCAAAGAAACAAATAATCTAATTAAAAATTGGTAGAGGACCTGAATAGATATTTTTTCAAAGACATACAGATGGTCAACAGACACATGAAAAGATGCTCAACATCACAAATCATCAGGAAAATACAAATCAAAACCACCATGAGATATCACCTCACACCTGTCAGAATATCTATTATAATAAAGACAAGAAATAATAAATGTTGGTGAGGATCTGGAGGAAAAGGAACACTTGTGTACTGTTGGTAGAAATGTAGATTGATGCAATCACTATGGAAACCAGTATGAAGTTTCCTCAAAAAATTAAAAATAGAAATACCACATATCCAGTAATTCACTAGTCGATATTTACCCAAGCAAAATGAAAAGATATATTCACCCTTATGTTTATTGCAGTATTATTTATAATAGCCAATATATGGAAGTAACCCAAGTGTCCACTAACAGATGACTGAATAAAAAAGATGTGAAATATATGCAATAAAATATTACTCAGCCATAAAAAGAATGTAATCTTGCCATTTGTGATGACATGGATGGATCTAAAGGGGATTGTGCTAAGTGAAAGAAGTCAGACAGAGAAAGACAAATACTACATCATTTCACTTACATGCAGAACCTAAAAAACAAGACAAATAAACAAACAAAAACCAAACGGATTCTTAAATACAGAGAATAAACTGGTAGTTTTCAGAGGGAAGGGAAGTGAGGCACAGGCAAAATGGGTGAAGGGTAGTGGGAGGAACAAGCTTCCCGCACGAAATGTTCAAGTCATTAGAATGAAAGGTACAGTATAGGGAATATAGTCAATAGTACTGTAATAGTGTTGTATGGTGACAGATGGTAGCCACTTGTGAACATATCTTAATGTACAGAGTTGTGGAATCACTGTTTTTTACACCTAAAACTAATATAACATCACGTGTCTGCTATACTTTAATAATAATAAAAAAATCTTTCCACAAAGATAAGTCCTGAGCCAAGCACTTTAACTGTAAATTTTACCAAATATCTAGTGAGTAAATAATATCAAAATTTCACTGATGCTTTGAAAAAAAATAGAAAAGGAAATATTTGCCAAATCATTCAATTTGGCCAGCTATTACCTTAATATCAAAACCAGAGTAAACTATCACAATTAAAGAAGATTATGAATCAAAATAACTAATGAATATAGATACAGAACCCCTCAAAATATACTAGCAAACTGAATTGAACAACATATAAAAATGATTAGACTATGACCAATTGGGATTAATTCATAAAGACAATGTTTGCTTAACATCTAAAATCAATCAATGCAATACACAATAGAATAAAGAACAAAATATGTCATTTCTGTAGACCCAGAAAAGCATTTGTCAAACCCAAAACCCATTTGTGATAAAAACCTAAACAAGTTTTTAGTAAACAAAAATTTCTGAGACCTACAAGAGTGCACCTATGAAAAAACCCATAACTAACTTCACACTTAATGGTGAAGACTGGATGTTTAGGAACAAGATAAATATATTTAATTTGCACTCTATTCAACATTATACAAGGGGTATTAGCCAGTGAAATTCTCAAGAAAAGAAATAAAATTGTACAGTTTGGAAATGAAAAAAACAAAAATTATTATGGCTAAATCAAGATGGAATTCCTTTAAAAAAAAATAAGTTCTATGCCCAGTGTGGAGTTTGAACTCACAACTCTGGGATCAAGAGTTGCAAGCTCTACTGACTGAACCAGCCAGGCACCCCCAAAATGGAATTCTTTAAAAAGTTCAAGTAACCCACATGAAGGCAGGAAAAAAGAAACAGTAAAGAGAAAAGCAGAGCAAACAGAAAACAAAAAATAAAATTGTGAACTTAAATTTTGACAGAGCAATAATCACATCAAATATAAATGATCTAAATACACTAATTAGACAAGGATTGGCAGAGTGGATTAAAAACTGACCCAACTATATGTTATCTACAAGAAATTCATTTCAAATATAATACAGGCAGATTGAAAGTAAAAGGATAGAATAAGATATATCATACATTAATCAAAAGAAAGAGGTAGTTGAATTATTTCAAATAAAATAGACTTCAGAACAAAGAAAACTTCCAGAGGCAGAGGGACATTATATAATGATAAGATCAATCCACCAAAAAGACAGGGAAGTCCTAAATTAATCGCAACAAACAATAGAGCCACAAAATATGGAAAGCAAAAAGTGATACAACTGAAAGGAGAATAAGACAAATCCACAATTATAGTTGGAGACTTCAACACCCCTTTCTCAACAATTGATGAAGCAACTAAACAGAATGTCATCAAGGATATAGAAGAGTTCTTGACTCAACACCACCATCAACAAACAGGATTCAATTAACATATACAGACCATACCATGAAACAATTCCAGAATACACATTCTTTCCAAATGTCCACAGAATATGTACCAAGATAGACCATATCTTGGGCCATAGAATAAAAAATATTAAAAGAATTTGAAATAATACATTCTGTTCTCTGACAACTGAATTGAACTAGATGTCAGTAACTGAAAGAGAACAGGGAAATCGCCAAACACTTGAAAACTAAATAATACACATCTAAATAATCAATGAGTCGTAAAAGAAGTTTCAAGGGAAAAGAAATGCACTGAATGGCATAAAAATAAAAATAAAAATAAAATGTATCAAAAATTTGGAAGGATTGCTGACAGGGAAATTTACAGCTCCAAATGTCTACATTAGCAAAGGGGAAAGGCCTCAAATAAATAATATAAGCTTTCATCTCAAGAACCTAGAAAATGAAAGTGAAATAAATCCAAAACAAGCAGAAGGGGAAAAACAAAACAAAACAAAGCAAACCTGTTCTGTAAGAACAGAAATCAGTGAATTTGAAACAGAACAATAATAGCGAAAAATTAACAAAATAAAGAGCTAATTCTTAGAAAAGATCAATAAGATAGACAAATCTCTAGTAACCTGACAGAAAAGAGAGGGGACACAAATTACCAATATTGGAAATGAGCAGGGGCTATTATAGACTTTTCAGAAATCAGAAGGAATACTACAAACAACTCTGCATAAATATGACCATATAGATGAAATGGATCAGTTTCTAAAAGAAGCACAAATTATCACAACTCACAACTAATATGAAATAGATAATTTGGAAAGCTTTATGACTATAAAGGAAATTGAGCTCATAATTTTGAAACTCCCAAAAAGGAAATCTCCAGGCCCAAATGGTTTCACTGGAAAATTCTACTGAATGTTTAAAGAGGAATTAATATTAATTCTACATAATCTCTTCTAGGATAAAGAAGAGAAGACTACTTCACTTTATAAAGCTAGTATTACCCTAATACAAAACTAGGCAAAAACAATACCAAAAGACTCCACCCTACAGACTAATGTCCCTCATGAATTTAGACTCAAAAATCCTCATTATAATTATATATTTTGGCACATATAATTCAGCCATACCTAAGATAATTACATGGTGAATTTGCTGTATAGCTATAGTAATAAAGACTATGTGGAATTGGGGGACACCTGGGTGGTTCAATCATTAAGCATCTGCCTTCAGCTCAGGTCATGATCCCAGGGTCGTGGGATCAAGCCCCGAATCGGGGTCCCTGCTCCACAGGAAGCCTGCTTCTCCCTCTCCCACTCCCTCTGCTTGTGTTCCCTCTCTCACTGGGTCTTCCTTTGTCAAATAAAAAAATAAAATCTTAAAAAAAAAGGACTATGTGGTATTGGAAGAGGGATATCCACATAGATAAGTGGGACAGAATAGAGAACCCAGAAATAGATGCACATAAATATGTCCGATTTTAACAAGAGTACAAAAATAATTCAATGGAAGAAATGCAGCACTTTCAACAAATGATACTGGAGCAGTTGGGTATTTATGGGAGAAAAGAAGAAAACCTCACTCTAAGTCTCATTCTTTCTATAAAAATAAAGTCAAAATGTATCATGGACTTAAAAGTAAAACATAAAGTTGTAGAGCTTTCAGAAAAAAATTTGGAGAAAACCTTCATATCTAGAGGTAGGCAAAGAGTTCTTAGACTTGAACCAACAGCAAATTCCATTAACAAAATTGACAAATTGGATTTCAAAACTGAAAACTTTTGGGCACCTGGGTGGCTCAGTTAGTTAAGTGACTGCCTTCGGCTCAGTTCATTATCCTAGAGTCCCGGTATCAAGTCCCGCATGGGGCTCCCTCCTCTGCAGGAAGTCTGCTTCTCCCTCTGACCCTCCCTCCTCTCATGCTCTCTCTCTCTTTCTCTCTCTCTCTCTCAAATAAATAAATATATAAAATCTTTTAAAAAAAAAACTGAAAACTTTTGCTCTGTGAAAGACCCTGTGAAGAGGATAAAAAAGACAAACTACAAACTGGGAGAAATATTCATATATCACATATCTGACAAAGGACTAGTATCTAGGATACACAAAGAATGCTCAAAACTCAACAGTGAAACAAATAACTCAATTATTAAATGGAAAACAACATGAAGATTTCACCAAAGAGAATATAGAGAAGGCAAATAAACATGTAAGAAGATGTTCATCATTAACCATTAGGGAAATGTAACTTAAACCCCCTTGAGTTCACTATGCCCTAATCAGAATGGCCAAAATGCTAATGAGAATGCAGAGCAAATAGACCATTCATGCATTGCTGGTGGGAATGTAAAGTAGAAAGACCACTCAGGAAAATGATTTGGTAGTTTCTTAAAAAAACGAGACATGCATTTACTATACAATTTAGTCATTGTACTAGGTTTCTATCCTAGAGAATGAAACTTACATTCACACAAAAACCTGCACACAAACATTTACAGCAGCTGTATTTGTAATAGCCTAAACTGGAAACAAGGCAGCTGTCCTCCAACAGGTGAATGACTAAACAATCTGTGGCACATACACACCATGGGTTACCAGTCAACAGTGAGAAAGAATGAATGATTGAAACATGTGACAACCTAAATGAATGTCCTGGGAATGAGGCTGAGTGAAAAATGCCAATTCCAAAAGGTTACATAGTGTATGACTTCATGGATGAAATGACAAGATTATAAAAATGGAGAACAGACTAGTAGTCTAGTAGTTGCCAGGGGTTAAGAATGCCAAGGATGAGAGGGAAATAGGTGTGGCTAAAAGGGTAGCATTAAGAATGCTGTGTATGGTGAAGTCCTGTATATTGACAGTATCAATGTTAATATCCTAGTTGCAATATTACACTACAGTTTTACAAGATGTTACCATTAAGAAAACTGTTGAAGTATACATGACATCTCTGTATTCTTTATTAAAACTGCATGTGAGAGGGGAGAATTCGAGAGATAAGTGACACCATAAGATGAAACAACATTGGAATAATTGGGATTCCAGAAGAAGGAGAGAGGGGAGCAGAAGGTATACTGGAGAGAATTATTGGGGAGAATTTCCCCAATATGGCAAAGGGAACGAGCATCAAAATTCAGGAGGTTCAGAGAACGCCCCTCAAAATCAATAAGAATAGGCCCACACCCCGTCACCTAATGGTAAAATTTACAAGCCTTAGTGACAAAGAGAAAATCCTGAAAGCAGCCCGGGAAAAGAAGACTGTAACATGCAATGGCAAAAGTATTAGATTGGCAGCTGACTTATCCACAGAGACCAGGCAGGCCAGAAAGAGCTGGCATGATATTTTCAGAGCACTAAATGAGAAAAACATGCAGCCAAGAATACTATATCCAGCTAGGCTATCATTGAAAATAGAAGGAGAGATTAAAAGCTTCCAGGACAAACAAAAACTGAAAGAATTTGCAAACACCAAACCAGCTCTACAGGAAATACTGAAAGGGGTCCTCTAAGCAAAGAGAGAGCCTACAAGTGGTAGATCAGAAAGGAACAGAGACAATATACAGTAACAGTCACCTTACAGGCAATACAATGGCACTAAATTCATATCTCTCAATAGTTACCCTGAATGTTAATGGGCTAAATGCCCCAATCAAAAGACACAGGGTATCAGAATGGATAAAAAAACAAAACCCATCTATATGTTGCCTCCAAGAAACTCATTTTAAACCCGAAGACACCTCCAGACTTAAAGTGAGGGTGTGGAAAGGAATTTACCATGCTAATGGACATCAGAAAAAAGCAGGAGTGGCAATCCTTATATCAGATCAATTAGATTTTAAGCCAAAGACTATAATAAGAGATGAGGAAGGACACTATATCATACTCAAAGGGTCTGTCCAACAAGAAGATCTAACAATTTTTAAATATCTATGCCCCCAACGTGGGCGCAGCCAACTATATAAACCAATTAATAACAAAATCAAAGAAACACATCAACAATAATACAATAATAGTAGGGGGCTTTAACACTCCCCTCACTGAAATGGACAGATCATCCAAGCAAAAGATCAACAGGGAAATAAAGGCCTTAAATGATACACTGGATGAGATGGACATCACAGATATATTCAGAACATTTCATCCCAAAGCAACAGAATACACATTCTTCTCTAGTGCACATGGAACATTCTCCAGAATAGATCACATCCTCTGTCCTAAATCAGGACTCAACTGGTATCAAAAGATTGGGATCATTCCCTGCATATTTTCAGACCACAATGCTCTGAAGCTAGAACTCAACCACAAGAGGAAGTTTGGAAAGAACCCAAATACATGGAGACTAAACAGCATCCTTCTAAAGAATGAATGGGTCAACCGGGAAATTAAAGAAGAATTGAAAAAAATCATGGAAACAAATGATAATGAAAATACAATGGTTCAAAATCTGTGGGACACAACAAAGGCAGTCCTGAGAGGAAAATATATAGCGGTACAAGCTTTTCTCAAGAAACAAGAAAGGTCTCAGGTACACAACCTAACCCTACACCTAAAGGAGCTGGAGAAAGAACAAGAAAGAAACCCTAAGCCCAGCAGGAGAAGAGAAATCATAAAGATCAGAGCAGAAATCAATGAAATAGAAACCAAAAAAACAATAGAACAAATCAACCAAACTAGGAGCTGGTTCTTTGAAAGAATTAATAAAATTGATAAACCCTTGGCCAGACTTATCAAAAAGAAAAGAGAAAGGACCCAAATAAATAAAATCATGAATGAAAGAGGAGAGGTCACAACTAACACCAAAGAAATACAAACTATTATAAGAACATACTATGAGCAACTCTACGCCAACAAATTTGACAATCTGGAAGAAATGGATGCATTCCTAGAAACATATAAACTACCGAAATTGAACCAGGAAGAAATAGAAAGCCTGAACAGACCCATAACCAGTAAGGAGATTGAAACAGTCATTAAAAATCTCCAAACAAACAAAAGCCCAGGGCCAGATGGCTTCCCGGGGGAATTCTACCAAACATTTAAAGAAGAACTAATTCCTATTCTCCTGAAACTGTTCCAAAAAATAGAAATGGAAGGAAAACTCCCAAACTCATTTTATGAGGCCAGCATCACCTTGATCCCAAAACCAGACAAGGATCCCATCAAAAAAGAGAGCTATAGACCAATATCCTTGATGAACACAGATGCAAAAATTCTCACCAAAATACTAGCCAATAGGATTCAACAGTACATTAAAAGGATTATTCAGGGGCGCCTGGGTGGCTCAGTGGGTTAAGCCGCTGCCTTCGGCTCAGGTCATGATCTCAGGGTCCTGGGATCGAGCCCCGCATCGGGCTCTCTGCTCAGCAGGGAGCCTGCTTCCCTTCCTCTCTCTCTCTGCCTGCCTCTCCAACTACTTGTGATTTCTCTCTGTCAAATAAATAAATAAAATCTTTAAAAAAAAAAAAAAAAAGGATTATTCACCACGACCAAGTGGGATTTATCCCAGGGCTGCAAGGTTGGTTCAACATCCGCAAATCAGTCAATGTGATACAACACATCAATAAAAGAAAGAACAAGAACCATATGATACTCTCAATAGATGCTGAAAAAGCATTTGACAAAGTACAGCATCCCTTCCTGATCAAAACCCTTCAAAGTGTAGGGATAGAGGGCACATACCTCAATATCATCAAAGCCATCTATGAAAAACCCACTGCAAATATCATTCTCAATGGAGAAAAACTGAAAGCTTTTCCACTAAGGTCAGGAACACGGCAGGGATGTCCATTATCACCACTGCTATTCAACATAGTACTAGAAGTCCTAGCCTCAGCAATCAGACAACAAAAGGAAATTAAAGGCATCCAAATCGGCAAAGAAGAAGTCAAATTATCACTCTTCGCAGATGATATGATACTCTATGTGGAAAACCCAAAAGACTCCACTCCAAAACTGCTAGAACTTATACAGGAATTCAGTAAAGTGTCAGGATATAAGATCAATGCACAGAAATCAGTTGCATTTCTCTACACCAACAACAAGACAGAAGAAAGAGAAATTAAGGAGTCAATCCCATTTACAATTGCACCCCAAACCATAAGATACCTAGGAATAAACCTAACCAAAGAGGCTAAGAATCTATACTCAGAAAACTATAAAGTACTCATGAAAGAAATTGAGGAAGACACAAAGAAATGGAAAAATGTTCCATGCTCCTGGATTGGAAGAATAAATATTGTGAAAATGTCTATGCTACCTAAAGCAATCTATACATTTAATGCAATTCCTATCAAAGTACCATCCATCTTTTTCAAAGAAATGGAACAAATAATTTTAAAATTTATATGGAACCAGAAAAGACCTCGAATAGCCAAAGGGATATTGAAAAACAAAGCCAAAGTTGGTGGCATCACAATTCCGGACTTCAAGCTTTATTACAAAGCTGTCATCATCAAGACAGCATGGTACTGGCACAAAAACAGACACATAGACCAATGGAACAGAATAGAGAGCCCAGAAATAGACCCTCAACTCTATGGTCAACTAATCTTCGACAAAGCAGGAAAGAATGTCCAATGGAAAAAAGACAGCCTCTTCAATAAATGGTGTTGGGAAAATTGGACAGCCACGTGCAGAAAATGAAATTGGAACATTTCCTTACACCACACACAAAAATAGATTCAAAATGGATTAAGGACCTCAATGTGAGAAAGGAATCCATCAAAATCCTTGAGGAGAACACAGGCAGCAACCTCTTCGACCTCAGCCGCAGCAACATCTTCCTAGGAACATCGCCAAAGGCAAGGGAAGCAAAGGCAAAAATGAACTTTTGGGATTTCATCAAAATCAAAAGCTTTTGCACAGCAAAGGAAACAGTTAACAAAACCAAAAGACAACTGACAGAATGGGAGAAGATATTTGCAAACGACATATCAGATAAAGGACTAGTGTCCAAAATCTATAAAGAACTTAGCAAACTCAACACCCAAAGAACAAATAATCCAATCAAGAAATGGGCAGAGGACATGAACAGACGTTTCTGCAAAGAAGACATCCAGATGGCCAACAGACACATGAAAAAGTGCTCCATATCACTCGGCATCAGGGAAATACAAATCAAAACCACAATGAGATATCACCTCACACCAGTCAGAATGGCTAAAATCAACAAGTCAGGAAATGACAGATGCTGGCGAGGATGCGGAGAAAGGGGAACCCTCCTACACTGTTGGTGGGAATGCAAGCTGGTGCAACCACTCTGGAAAACAGCATGGAGGTTCCTCAAAATGTTGAAAATAGAACTGCCCTATGACCCAGCAATTGCACTACTGGGAATTTACCCTAAAGATACAAACGTAGTGATCCAAAGGGGCACGTGCACCCGAATGTTTATAGCAGCAATGTCCACAATAGCCAAACTATGGAAAGAACCTAGATGTCCATCAACAGATGAATGGATCAAGAAGATGTGGTATATATACACAATGGAATACTATGCAGCCATCAAAAGAAACGAAATCTTGCCATTTGCGACAACATGGATGGAACTAGAGCGTATCATGCTTAGCGAAATAAGTCAAGCGGAGAAAGACAACTATCATATGATCTCCCTGATATGAGGGAGTGGTGATGCAACATGGGGGCTTAAGTGGGTAGGAGAAGAATCCATGAAACAAGATGGGATAGGGAGGGAGACAAAGCATAAGTGACTCTTAATCTCACGAAACAAACTGTGGGTTGCTGGGGGGAGGGGGGTTGGGAGAAGGGGGGTAGGGTTATGGACATTGGGGAGGGTATGTGCTTTTGGGTAAATTGGAAGGGGAGATGAACCATGAGAGACTATGGACTCTGAAAAACAATCTGAGGGGTTTGAAGTGGCGGGGGGGTGGGAGGTTGGGGTACCAGGTGGTGGGTATTATAGAGGGCACAGCTTGCATGGAGCACTGGATGTGGTGAAAAAATAATGAATACCGTTTTTCTGAAAATAAATAAATTGGGAAAAAAATAAATAAACTGAAAAACTGAGGGGAATCAGGAAGGATGGACAGTTAAATAGGTGTTCCTTATGTAAAAAAAAAACTGCATGTGAATTTATAATAATCTCATAATTAAAATTTTAATTAAAAATATCAATTCTTTGCTCAAATAATGTATTTTATTATTTATAAGACAACTGAGATTGTGAATTACTACCCTAGAAGTTTAAATAAGTATTTTTTTATTGAACTTTAAATTTTGAACTGCTTTTAGACTTACAGAAAAATTGCAAAATGGCACAGATTTTCCGTGTATCCTTCACATATATGCTCCCAATTGTTAACATCATACATAAACATAATATCAGAACTAGGAAATTTATGCTGATATAATATCATTAGCCAAATTCAAGACTCCAAACTTCACTAGTTTTTCCATTAATGTTCCTTTTTTTTTGTTGTTCCAATGTCCCATTCAGGATCCTACATTGCATTTAGTTATCATTTCTCCATGTTCTGTGACTAGTCCCAATTGTTACTCAGTCTTTCCTTGTCTTTCACAACCTTGATATTATCAGAGATCAGTTGTTTTGCTGAATGTTTCTCAAATCCAACCTGTCTGGTGTCTTCTTGTAACTGGACTGAGTTCTTGTGCTATGAAGCCATCTGAAAGCTTCTAGCTTCTAAAATTAGGAAGGATTTCTAGGGAAAGGGAGGGGTTGGGAGGAAATTCACAGCAACTTCTGAGTCCTATAGAAAAAGATCCTTCCTCTTCTGAACTTTCAGATGTGTCACCAGCAGTCTCAAATAGATTTGTACAACTCAAGAGT
Organism: Neogale vison; assembly: GCF_020171115.1. Taxonomy (NCBI): domain Eukaryota; kingdom Metazoa; phylum Chordata; class Mammalia; order Carnivora; family Mustelidae; genus Neogale; species Neogale vison. Next base: position 124,711,753 of record NC_058096.1, on the reverse strand, counting down.
GAAAGGAACCCATGTCCCTTTCCTGGACAGACAGGTTGGGGGGCCTCTCAGTCAACATGGACAGGCAATATCAAAAGTATCACATACATCCCCTTCATGCTGTCACCGCATCTGGATGCAATCAAGAGGCTGGACAGACCCTCCAAACTGGCTATTCACTTAGCAGAATAGGGGCTCAGACTAGAATCTATTTTAAACTATAGAAAAATGAAGGTTACATTTCTTAAGCCCCTGAGATGTGGCTTGGGATTTATACCCATTGGTAAGAACTGAAAAAATGACAGTGAATATTGTGAAAAACGGTATAAACGCACAGAAGTGTGTGGATGAGTATGAGTGTGTTTGTTCTAAGCAGAAAGAGCAGCATGTTCAAAGGCATGCTGAAATGGAAGTTGGCATGTGTGCTTTGGGAACTGCAGACCATTCATGGCAAAGTAACCAATTGGCTCTACTTGTCGGGGGCAGGGGCTCCTATCCATATTGTGTTATATTCCTTCTAGTACACAGTGATGGGTGTGACGCGCCAAGTTATGATGCCATAAAAACATCTTTTTGTGAAATGTATGAAATGCCATAACCACCCTCTGGGTAATGGTGCTGTGTGCCTTTGGTTCTCCAGACCACCACAGAGGGTGTGCTGTCTTTGACCATGAAGGGGAGCCCTTGGCATGTTTACACGTGTAGATGGGAAGACTTGCCTCTTCTTCTAGGTGATAAGCAGATGAAGTGAGAGCTCAGCCATTCTGCCACCAATAAAACTCCCCAAAACTTGGCTGTCCTTCCGGAACTGAATCTGTTCACATTTCCAGACTTAAGGAATGATAACATTTTAGACTAATGAGGTTCTTAGAGGGCCCAGCACCCTGAATTTACGAATGAAGAGACTGAGTGCAGAAAGGGAAGTGTAGCTTGCATTAAGTATGCCCAGCCAGCCAGTGACTGAGTCTTTGGGCTCCAGGTTCCCAGCCCAGGGTTTGCGGCTACTTTACCATGTTTCATACCCCTGGCCTCCTCCCAGAAAAGCACTACCTGCCCCTCCAGTCCACCTAAATCCTGTCTAGCTTCCAAAACCCACCTCATATATCTCATAAACTGACCTCCACTCGTGGCAATTCTTGTCGATACTATTAACTGGCAATTAAATAAGTATTATCTTAATGTTATCTTCTAAGGTTGTTCTGTCAGCTTTGCTTTTTTTTTTGCTGTTAATTAACTTTCAAGCCTTTATGCATTACCTTATCCAACGAAACTGTTTCATTCTTGAGCAGAGGCTTGTGTGTGTGCCTGTGTGTGTTCCAGTAACAAACAGTACCAGCACCATACTGCGCGTCAGGCGGATATGTAATAAGCGTTGGTTGATTTGATGCTGCTGGCACAAGCTTACTGTTGTGTACTATGTGACACAGAGGAGTGTAATATGAAGGCTAATAATATGGGTTCAAGGGTCAGTAGCCCAGCTTTGGCTGTGTATGAACTTGGGCAAGTTGCTTCAGGGTTTTTTTTTTTTTTTTTGAGGGGGTGCTTTTTAAGTTTTCATTTAAATTTCAGTTAGTTAACATACAGTGTCATATCAGTGTCAGGTGTACAATACAGTGATTCATCACTTCCGTACCACACCCAGTGCTCATCACATGTGCCCTCCTTAATCCTCATCATCCCCACCCACGTCCCCTCAGTTTTGTTCTCTAAGTTGCTTCGGTTTTGAGCCTCAATTTTCTTTTCTGTAATATGGAATGATGATAATTCTCCTGGGACCAAGAGGATTAAATCAATCAATCTCTCTCTGGCATGTAACATATATACCCGTGGTCACAGCCATAAACCTTCGGTTGTTGGCAGCTATTACTACTACCAACGTCATGTCATGGGTTGGAAATCACTGAAGGGCTATTAACTTCATGGAGCTCTATGGCCTTAAAGTAATCCTTCCGCAGTCATTTCAACATCTCATAGAAGGGTTACAACATCCAGGCAGGAGCACGTCCCCATAACTGTCACCCATTCTCATCCTTACCCTACTCTGATCCCCATAAAAAGAGTGGTGTGCATTTTATACATACATATACATATGTATGTATATATATTGTGCACACACAGCACACATATGCAGGACACCCCTTCCAAAACACCCTTCAGCTGGTAGCCGGAGTCTCTCTTTGCCTAAATGTTTTCAGCCACTAGGCGGTGCCTCAATTCTTCTCAGGGCGGCATTTTTGCTCGTTCCCACTGGGGAGTCTGCTCTAAAAATCTTTCTCTACCTACTGCAGAGTGCGCAAATCATTTCCTCAGCTGATTCAGATGTATTATGATGTGCTGGGAAACCTGAGCATTCTCTCACCCTGTGGAGATTAATTACCTTGAAATATTCATTGGATTAAATGTATTTAAACATGCACTGTTTAAAGCTCAGTGCTGCAAAATGCCATACTCAAGATATATATTATGGGCATTAAATAATTAACTTGAGTGTGTGAAAGAAAGGGAGACAGGGAGAGAGGGAGAGAGAGGGAGAGAAAGAGTGGGAGGATGGGGGAGACCTTGTTTTGTGCTAAGCCAGGGGTGAGACTAACAGTAGCTAAGTCTAAAGCTTTCCACAAATCAGCTCAATACCGGTTTCGCTATTACTAGAATGATGTGACCTTGGGCAAAATACTAAGCATCCCCAAGTCTCAGCTTCCTCATCTTTAAAAGGGAATAATAGTACCTCAGAAGTAGAAATTTTATGGGCTAAGACATGTAAAGAAGTGGGTACCCTGTCTAACTCATAGTAGGCACTCATACAAAACAAGATTCAGTGTTGTTTTTGTTTCTTTGGACCCAGAGATGGCCTTGATCCTGGCCCTGTCCTTCTTTCCCCATGCCAAGGTGCTCTCACTTAGCTCTGGGAGAAGCTCAAGAGTGGTGCTATTGGGTGCACAGACTCAGGATCTGGCTGCCCTGGTCCGTGGCCCAGCTCTAGTGCATAGAGCTCTAGTGCATAGAGCTTGGCCATGGACCAGGGCAGTCAGATCCTGTGCAAACTTAGGCAAGTCTCTTACACACTCTTGTTTCCTTGGGGTGTCTGGGTGGCTCAGGTCATGATATCAGGGTCGTGAGTTCAGGCTCTGGGTCTGGCTCCATGCTGAGTGCCTGGAGCCTGTTTGAAATTCTCTCTCCCTTTCCCTCTGCCCTCCCGTTTGCGCTCTCTTTCTCTCTGTAAATAAATAAATCCTTAAAAAAAAAAAAAACCTTTCAGTGCCTCAGTTTCTTTATCTGTAAAAGAGGATAATAAAAGTACCTTACCTGATAGAGTTGCTGTAAGGGGCAAATGAGTCACCACCTAGGGAGCGATGAGAGCAGTACCCACTGGTACAGTCTGTACTCTGCAGCTGTTGGTTATTATGATCGTTTCAGGCTCAATTCAGACCTTGCCTGAGTTTAATTCTGAGCCAGGCTTCACACCCAGTGTAGGGACTCAGCTTCCTCCTAGTGCCCTATCCTGCTTGGCTTGGTACCATGCTGAGACCTTGCACCTTCTAGAAGCCCCTATGTGGACCTGACCTTCACCAAGTGTTACCTGCTCCATGCTCTAAACCTAGCCTCCCCTCTGTTACTCATTCAATTCTACCCCTCCTAGTCCCTGATGTGTGGCTGCTATAGGAAATGGAGCAACCCAACTAATTCATAGTAAGATCCTAATGACTGAATACAAGTTCCAAGGGGACAGAAGGCTTGTCTGTTTTATTCACTACTCATCCCTAGTAGCTAGTAGGTTCCTGAACATAGGAAATGCTCTCTATATATCTGTTGCATTACTCTTTGGAACTGTGGGAACATAAAACCTTCATTGAAAGTAATGCATCTTGAATGGTAGGACTTGAGATGTCTTGACAGCTGAAGAGGAAAATGTTGAAGGCAGGGACTCCCACACGTGTCCTTGAGACAGCAGTGGCTAGGGGACCTTCTACTTCATTTACATATACAGCTGATTTTTTTCTTTTACTTTTATTTTGAAATTAATCTTGACTTACAAAAAAATTGCAAAAAAAAAAAAGCACCCCTCTCTTAGCTTATTCTGAATGTTAATGTTAACCTATTCCATAGCGCAGTGACAGAAACCATGAAGTTGGCATCGGTACTCTTCATGTTACTCTCTGTGCTAGAATTAGTATTAACTAAACCCCAGGCCTAACCTGAGTTTTACTTGCCCTTCCACTGACGTGGCTCTCACATTGCACTTACTTGCTACTCTCTGTGGTCTTCTCCAAGCTGTGACGGTTCCTCAGTCTTTCCCTGTCTTTGGTGACTTGCGGCTTTGCAAAATTACTAGTCCGTTATATTGTAGAATATCTGTCAGCTGGGGGTTTGCTGGATGTTTTTCACTACTAGATTGAGGTTATGGATTTTTGGCAGGAATACCAAAGAGGGATGTGGCCTTCTCAGCATGTATATTAGGGGATACATTATGTCAATATGTCTTATTACTGGTGATAATTAACCTTGATCACTTCGTTAAGGTGGTGTCTGCTGAGTTTTTCCAACATAAAATTGCCATTTCTCTCTTTTAAAAATGTCTTGAGGGAGATACTTTGAAACTATGCAAATACTCTCTTTCTCCTCAAACTTTCCCACACTAATTTGAGCATCCGTTGGTAGATTTGCCCATAATAATTATCATTGCAGTGTTTGCCTCGTGGTGTTTTTTTTTTTTAATCTTTCTCATTTCTTTTGCATTTACTTATTGGAATACTTCTGTAAGGAAGAACTGTCCCTTCTTCCCCATTTATTTATTTATGCAATTAAAATGTATATCAGTGCACCTTGACTGCACCAGAGTTGATACATCCAGCTACATCTGTTCAGTCTTCTCCCACCAAAATGACTAGGAGGAGGAATGCCCAACAGAAGAAAAATACAGAGGATGGACCTTCTGCAACAGAGCTAACGGCTATCAACATAGACAATATGTCGGAAAGAGAATTCAGGCTAACAATTATCCAGGCAATAGCTAGGTTGGAGAAAGCCATGGATGACCAAACAGAATTGATTAGGGCCGAACTGAAAGCGACCAGACAGGATGTTCACAATGTTAGGGCGGAGCTTAAAGCTACCAGGGAGGAGGTCCACAATGCTCTCAATGAGTTCCAATCCAATGTAAACTCTCTCAAAGCTAGGGTAACTGAGACAGAAGATAGAATTAGTGATCTGGAAGACAAACAGAGAGAAAGGATCAGGAGGAAGCCTGGAACAAACAGCTTAGATCCCACGAAAGCAGAATTAGGGAAATAAATGATGCCATGAATCGTTCCAACGTCAGAATTATTGGAATTCCTGAAGGGGAGGAGAAAGAAAGAAGTCTAGAAGATATCGTGGAACAAGTCCTTCATGAAAAATTTCCGAATCTCGCGAATGAAATCAGCGTTCATGTACTAGAGGCTGAACGGTCTCCACCCAAGATTATACACTCCAAAAAAACATCACGACACCTGATAGTCAAATTGAGAAATTATAATTGTAGGTATAATCTCTTGAAAGCCGCCAGGGCAAAGAGGCTCCTTACTTACAGAGGGAAGCCCATCAGAATAACGTCAGACCTGTCCACAGAGACCTGGCAAGCCAGAAGAGGCTGGCAAGATATATTCAGGGCACTAAATGAGAAGAACATGCAGCCCAGAATACTTTATCCAGCAAGACTGACATTCAAAATGGATGGAGAGATAAAGAGTTTCCAAGACCGGCAAGGCTTAAAAGACTATGCAACCACCAAGCCGATACTGCAGGAAATATTAAGGGGGGTTCTATAAAAGAGGAAAAATCCCAAGAATAGCATTGAACAGAAATATAGAGACAGTCTACAGAAAGAAAGACTTCAAAGGTAACTCGATGTCAATAAAAACGTATCTATCAATAATCACTCTCAAAGTGAATGGCCTAAATGCACCCATAAAACGGCACAGGGTTGCAGATTGGATAAAACGACAGGACCCATCCATATGCTGTCTACAAGAGACCCATTTTGAACCTAAAGATACACACAGACTGAAAGCGAAGGGGTGGAGAAGCATCTTTCATGCCAATGGGACTCAAAAGAAGGCTGGGGTAGCGATTCTCATATCAGATAAATTAGACTTCAAACTAAAGACTGTAGTCAGAGATACAGAAGGACACTACATAATCCTTAAAGGGACTATCCACCAAGATGATCTAACAATTGTAAATATCTATGCTCCCAATATGGGAGCAGCCAATTACTTAAGAAAACTGTTAATCAAGATAAAGAGTCATATTGATATGAATACACTAATCGTAGGAGATCTTAACACGCCTCTTTCAGAATTAGACAGATCATCGAAGCAGAAAATCAATAAAGAAACAAGAGCATTGAATGACACATTGGACCAGATGGACCTCATAGATATATACAGAACATTCCACCCTAAAACAGCAAAATACTCATTCTTCTCAAGTGCACACGGAACCTTCTCCAGAATAGACCACATACTGGGTCACAAATCAGGACTCAGCCGATACCAAAAGACTGAGATTATTCCCTGCATATTCTCAGATCACAATGCTTTGAAACTGGAGCTCAATCACAAGGAAAAGTTCCGAAGGAACTCAAACACCTGGAAGCTAAAGACCACCTTGCTTAAGAATGCTTGGATCAACCAGGAGATCAAAGAAGAACTGAAACAATTCATGGAAACCAATGAGAATGAAGACACTTCGGTCCAAAACCTATGGGATACAGCAAAGGCGGTCCTAAGGGGAAAATATATAGCCATCCAAGCCTTGCTCAAAAAAATTGAAAAATCCAGAACACACCAGCTGTCTCTACACCTTAAAGAACTGGAGGATCAACAACAAATCAAACCAACTCCACACATAAGAAGGGAAATCATCAAGATTAGAGCTGAGATCAATGAGGGAGAAACCAGAGATACAGTAGAACGTATCAATGAAACTAGAAGCTGGTTTTTTGAAAGAATCAATAAGATCGATAAGCCACTGGCTACACTAATCCAAAAGAAAAGAGAGAAATCCCAAATTCATAAAATTATGAATGAAAAGGGAGAGATCACAACTAACGCCAAGGAAGTAGAAACAATCATCAGAAGTTATTACGAACAGTTATATGCCAATAAGCTTAGCAACCTAGATGAAATGGATGCATTCCTGGAAAAATATAAACTACCAAAATTGAACCAGGAAGAAATCGACAACCTGAATAGACCGATATCTAGTAATGAGATTGAAGCAGTGATCAAAAACCTCCGAAAAAACAAGAGCCCAGGACCTGACGGATTCCCTGGGGAATTCTACCAAACCTTCCAAGAAGAAATAACACCTATTCTCCTGAAGCTGTTTCAAAAAATTGAAGCAGAAGGAAAACTTCCAGACTCTTTCTATGAAGCCAGCATTACCCTGATCCCCAAACCAGGCAAGGACCCTACCAAAAAGGAGAATTTCAGACCAATATCACTGATGAATATGGATGCTAAGATTCTCAACAAGATCCTAGCCAACAGGATCCAACAGCACATTCAAAAGATTATCCACCATGATCAGGTGGGATTCATTCCTGGGCTACAAGGATGGTTCAACATTCGCAAATCAATCAATGTGATACAACAAATTAATATGAGAAGAGAGAAGAACCACATGGTCCTCTCAATTGATGCAGAAAAAGCATTTGACAAAATCCAGCATCTGTTCCTGATTAAAACGCTTCAAAGTATAGGGATAGAGGGAACATTCCTGAACCTCATCAAATCTATCTATGAAAGACCCACAGCAAATATCATCCTCAATGGGAAAAAGCTTGCAGCCTTCCCATTGAGATCAGGAACAAGACAAGGATGCCCACTTTCACCACTCTTGTTCAACATAGTATTAGAAGTCCTAGCAACAGCAATCAGACAACAGAGAGAAATAAAAGGTATCCAAATTGGTAATGAAGAAGTCAAACTCTCTCTCTTCGCAGATGACATGATTCTTTATATGGAAAACCCAAAAGACTCCACCCCCAAACTACTAGAACTCATATAGCAATTCAGCAGCGTGGCAGGATACAAAGTCAATGTGCAGAAATCAGTGGCTTTCTTATACACTAACAATGAAAATACAGAAAGGGAAATTAGAGAATCGATTCCATTTACTATAGCACCAAGAACCATAAGATACCTTGGAATAAACCTAACTAAAGAGGTAAAGGATCTATACTTGAGGAACTATAGAACACTCATGAAAGAAATTGAAGAAAACACAAAAAGATGGAAGACCATTCCATGCTATTGGATCGGAAGAATAAACATCGTTAAAATGTCTATACTGCCTAGAGCAATCTATACTTTTAATGGCATTCCGATCAAAATTCCACCGGCATTCTTCAAAGAGCTGGAGCAAATAATCCTAAAATTTGTATGGAATCAGAAGAGACCCCAAATCGCTAAGGAAATGTTGAAAAACAAAAATAAAGCTGGCGGCATCACCTTACCTGATTTCAAGCTTTATTACAAAGCTGTGATCACCAAGACAGCATGGTACTGGCATAAAAACAGACACATAGACCAGTGGAACAGAGTAGAGAGCCCTGATATGGACCCTCAACTCTATGGTCAATTAATCTTCGACAAAACAGGAAAAAATATACAGTGGAAAAAAGACAGTCTCTTCAATAAATGGTGCTGGGAAAACTGGACAGCTATATGTAGAAGAATGAAACTTGACCATTCTCTTACACCGTACACAAAGATCAACTCAAAATGGATAAAAGACCTCAACGTGAGACAGGAATCTATCAGAATCTTAGAGGAGAACATAGGCAGTAATCTCTTTGATATCAGCCACAGCAACTTCTTTCAAGATACGTCTCCAAAGGCAAAGGAAACAAAAGCGAAAATAAACTTCTGGGACTTCATCAAAATCAAAAGCTTCTGCACAGCAAAGGAAACAGTCAAAAAAACAAAGAGGCAACCCACGGAATGGGAGAAGATATTTGCAAATGACAGTACAGACAAACGGTTGATATCCAGGATCTATAATGAACTCCTCAAACTCAACCCACACGAAACAGACAAACACATCAAAAAATGGGCAGAAGATATGAACAGACACTTCTCCAATCAAGAAATACAAAGGGCTATCAGACACATGAAAAAATGCTCATCATCATTAGCCCTCAGGGAGATTCAAATTAAAACCACATTGAGATATCACCTTACACCAGTTAGAATGGCCAAAATTAACAAAACAGGAAACAACATGTGTTGGAGAGGATGTGGAGAAAGGGGAACCCTCTTACACTGTTGGTGGGAATGCAGGTTGGTGCAGCCTCTTTGGAGAACAGTGTGGAGATTCCTCAAGAAATTAAAAATAGAGCTTCCCTACGACCCTGCAATTGCACTCCTGGGTATTTACCCCAAAGATACAGATGTCGTGAAAAGAAGGGCCATCTGTACCCCAATGTTTATAGCAGCAATGGCCACAGTCGCCAAACTATGGAAAGAACCAAGATGCCCTTCAACGGATGAATGGATAAGGAAGATGTGGTCCATATACACTATGGAATATTATGCCTCCATCAGAAAGGATGAATATCCAACTTTTGTAGCAACATGGACGGGACTGGAAGAGATTATGCTGAGTGAAAGAAGTCAAGCAGAGAGAGTCAATTATCATATGATTTCACTCATTTGTGGAGCATAACCAATAGCATGGAGGACAAGGGGTGTTAGAGAGGAGTAGGGAATTTGGGTAAATTGGAAGGGGAGGTGAACCATGAGAGACTATGGACTCTGAAAAACAGTCTGAGGGGTTTGAAGTGGCGGGGGGGTGGGAGGTTGGGGTACCAGGTGGTGGGTATTATAGAGGGCACAGCTTGCATGGAGCACTGGGTGTGGTGAAAAAATAATGAATACTGTTTTTCTGAAAATAAATAAATTGGGGAAAAAAATAAAAAGAGAAGGTATACTTTTAAATTGAAAAAAAAATAAAATGTATATCAGTTGGAATCATGGATATTTATTTTATTTTATGGATAATAATCCAATATTTCTTTATCAGTTTGTCCCAGTTTTAGCCAATGAGGGTTGCCTTCAGTTTGCCTGTGTGTCTTGTCATGTCCCCATCCTTTTCTGAACCTTTCAGTGAGGTCATATCTGGTAACTGTAGAGACCACCTGGGCGTATCTGCCATTGTACTCTGGGGGATAATGTTCAAGGAGCAAAGCATTATCAGGGGTAGATGCCTGTCCTGCTCTCTGCCAAGGTACCAGGCTGTCTGTCCACACTTCTCAGTCTTTGTTTACCATGAAATTCCCATAACTGCACATTTCCTTCCCCCTCTGATTCCTGGGGGTCAGCCAGTCACTAGGAGGCTGGGGTAGGATCAGGAGGCCAAGCTCTCTCTACACTCTGCCAGGTGTCATAGAGGGGTGGCCTTCTCTGTCATCTCTTTGCCACTAACACCCAGGCAGGCAGTCAGGATTAGTTTGGGAAAGCAGATCTTTAGGTTATTATTATTGCTGTAGTTTTATACCTGTAAGAAGTAAAGCATCTCCCTTTTCAGCTGCGTGGTCACCCAGAGCTTTTAAAAAAGTGTAGGTACAACTTATTTCTCCTTTCTGCAGTAATGAATGTAAATGAGGCTTGTTAAAAGGTGCTGGGACACTTAAGTAGGAAACAGTTTCCTCTACAGAGAGAGGAATAAATGAAAGGATATCATTAGGAAACATCGAGACATATCCAGAATGTGGATGTTCTACCAGAAAATTGGCCTGGACTCACTAAAGTGGTGGAGGTTTTATAGATTGAAAGAAGGTAAAGAGACTTAACAACCAAATACAATGCATTGATCTCTGATGGGGTCCTACTTTTCATGAAAATCATTTGAAGACACTTGAAATTTGAATTTGGACTGGGTATTAGACTCCAGGGAATTACTAATTTTCTTAGGTGTGATAATGGTATTATCATTCTGTAGGAGAACATTCTTGCTTTTAGGATATACATGCTGAAGTATTCTGGGAGAAGTGTCTTCAGATCTGTAACTTTCAAATAATTCTGAAAATAAGTTCGTAGAGTAAAGCAAATGTGGCAAAACGTTAACAGTTGTCAAATGCAGGTGTATAATAGAACAGTGTTTCTCTTTCAGTGTTCTGTAAGCTTGAAATTTTTCAAAATAAAGTCTGAATAAAAGCTATTTATAATCTTGTTTTACATCCTCTATTTATTAAGGAAACAACCCTTCCCTTTTTATTCCCATTAAAATGGCAAAAGTCAGTTCCATCCTGCTGAAATGATCACATGACCAGGTGTTCAGAAACTCCCATTAACACAGTCAAGTATCCAGCCTGGATCTGTGGAGAGATGGTTGGGATGCGGAGTAGAGCTCTGGTCTCTGCATATCCCATCTTAAATCCCAGCCACTCTGTTGTTTGATCACTGACCATGGCTAAGGAACATAACATTTCTGGGCCTCAGTTTCCACAACTGTAAAATGAGAACAGTAACATGTTATTCGTTTTGAGAACCAAGGGTTCCATTTGTACATGCCATATAATATGGATATGGGTGTCACCACCGATGATGGAGAGTATAGACCCACCACAAACAGTTGTTGATGTGTTAAGTACTAAGGGCCATCTTGTGATGGACTGTTGGCCATCCAGTCCTCCTGGAGTGTGCAGGGATTATAGAGATGATAGCTCAGGCCCTGGGAGCTAGAAGTTGGCTGATGGAAGAAAGACTGAGGGGACAGACGGAAATGAGATCTGTCTTTAGGGATCTCAAGATCCTTTTAGTAAATGAGATTATATCCACAATCACCATACCTTCAAAACTTTTGGGCTACGAACATTAGCTTATTAAATGTGAACGTTTAAAAATAGCTGACAATACTTTAAAATTCTGGTTCTACATAGCTGCTGCTGCTTCTTTTTTTAAATACAGAAACCTCAATAATAGGAGAGTTGACAATTGAATATCTTTATGCAAAAACATGATCCTTGTCTGTTATGTGACATTACATGAAAAAGATTAACATGGAATAGATCATAGACTTAAATTTAAGAGCCAACTAAAAAACTTCAAGAAGAAAATATAGAATAAAACCTTAGTGATCTTGGGTTAGGCAAAAATTTCTTATATAGGACACAAAAAAGCATGAGTCATAAAAGAAAAAGTATTAAATTGGACTGCATCAAAAGACAGTGTCTTCAAAAGCTACCATTAAGAAAGTGAAACAGCATGCCCCTGACTGTTAGAAAATGTTTGTAAAACATGTACCTAACAAAGGACTGTCTCTAGAATACATGGCAGATTTCTTATAACTCAATAATGAGAAGATAAATAACCCAATTAACAAATGGGCAAAAGAGGGGCACTTTGGTGGCTTTTCAGTTGTTGGTCTCCGCTCAGGTCATGATTTCAGGATCATGGGATGGAGCCCCATGTCAGGCTCTGGGCTCAGCAGGGAGTCTGCTTGAGATTCTCTCTCTCTGCCTCTCCCCCTGATCTCTCTCTCTCTCTCTCTCTCTGAAATAAATAAATGAATCTTTAAAAAAATGGACACTTCAGTAAGGAACATGTGCAGGTGGCAAATAAGCACATGAAAATATGCTCAACATCATCAGTCAAAAAACACAGAAAGATGCCACCACACACTTACTAGGTAATTCAAATTAAAGAGACAGTACTAGAGTTGGTTGGTGAGGATATGGAGCAAGTAAAACTTTCATATACTGCTGGTGTAAATGCGAAATGGGAAGATTACTTTAAAAAATTGTTTGACGATTTCTTATAAAATTGAATATACATTTAATAGAATTCCTGGAAATTTTACCCCTAAGTATTACCCAAGAGATGAAAGCACATGTTCCCACAGAGGCTTGTATGTGAATGTTCATTGAGCTTTATTCATAAAGCCTCAAACTAGCAGCAATTCAAATGTCTATCAGCTGGTGAGTGGAAGAACTATGGTACGTCCACATAATGCAATGCTATGCAGCAATAAAAAAAAGGAATGAACATGCAGAACATGGATGAATCCCAAAAACACGTTGAGAGAAAGAAGGCAGACACATAATTATGTAATTTCACTTACGTGACCTTCTGGCACTTTTAAACAGAGGTATTCTGGGAAAAATAATCTAGTGGGGATATAGAAGTGACTTGACTTGCAGAGATTCCCCAGGGTGGTGGACATGCTAGGAGGCGTGTGCTGCAACCTTGAGCTGACTTTGGGGGATCATGGGCTGGGGGATTAGAGAGAAAGCATGAACATCAAGGGCATTATACAGAGATGTGGTTTTTCATCTTGGCTCTGCTAAGGATGAACTGTGTGCCACGGAGCAAGTCATTTAACCTCTCTGGGCCTCAGTTTTCTCACCCATAAAACAGAGACTAAAGTTCTGCACCCAAGGAAAGTTAGAGGTTAATTAGTTATAGGTAAGATATCTTACACCCAGAATAGAAGTATGGTTCTTTGAAGATTAATTTCCTCCCCTGTTGGTTTCTTTCCCTTTGCCCCTCATTGATATGTGTCTTGCCCCTTCTCTCTGCTTCTTTTCTGTAAGAAAGGTAAGCACGAAATATGTCTAAACTGGGTCAAAATGTATATTCTGGTGAGCTTTGCCCCAGTGCCAGGCCTCAGTTGGGTCTTTCTCCAGCCACCTTGACCACTGACATCCTATGTGACCTGGGCAAGTCACCTTTGTTCTCTGGGCATCTTCTTCAAAATGAAGGGCTTGGCCCAGACTATTGCTCTGGGCTCCAATTTTAACTCCTTCACTGTAGGAGTCTAGTTCAGGACTGAAGAAATGGCAGAACTCAAGAAGCATTTGCTTATGAAAGTCTAAGGAAACAGGTGGATCCTCAGGTCCAGAGGGGAGTGGAGAGGGGGGCTTTAGGAAGAGTAAGTCTAGAGCCTAGAGGAGAAGGATGGTAAATTCAGACTGGTTCCTATTTCCCTTCCTGCTCAGCTCCCTACCCATGAAACCATTGCGAGGTGGGTGGAGGCACTGTCCTTTCTTAAAGGAATCATTTCTCCGGATAGGGGCCCTGAGTGTTCTGAATCAGAGGTGCTGCCCCACTCTCTTCCCCAACACAGCAGACTCATTGGTAGCTTCCAGCAACTGGTCCCTGCAATGAAAAATGAGGTGCCAGCCCTTGCTTTTGTGGCAATGAGGGGTGAGGCAAGGTCGGAGTACTTGGTGTACTTGGGGTGTCACTGCCTGTGCAGGCTCAGCACAATCCCCCCACTGCTCGACAGCGTCCACTGCATGGAGAGGAAGTGGCAGATTGCAGCCATTGGGCTTGTGATCTTGGCCTCCGAGAGGATCCTCTAAGTAGGGTGCTGAGCAGCCTCGGAGAAAAGAGCCAAACAAGAACCATCAACTTCCCTGGTCTGAGGGGTGATTGATCCCACCCAGACAAGCCCCTTTTCTTCAAGCCATTCTTTTTTTTTTTTTTTTTGAGATTTTATTTATTTATTTGACAGACAGAGATCACAAGTAGGCAGAGAGGCAGGCAGAGAGAGAGGGGGGAAGTAGGCTCCCTGCTGAGCAGAGAGCCCGATGTGGGGCTCGATCCCAGGACCCTGAGATCATGACCCTAGCCAAAGGCAGAGGCTCAATCCTCTGAGCCATCCAGGCACAGATTGGCCTGCAGTGTCAGCCCTGAGCTGTTTGTAAGGTAGGCCAATATTTTGTCTCCGATGGACATGGACTTTGTTAAAAAAAAAACATGCAGTCACCCAGGCCTAGTTTCAAACCCCAGTTCTTCTCCTTCAGACAAATGACTTAGCTTCTGTGAGTATTACTTTCTCATCTGAATAATGAGATTAACAAATCTACCTGGAGGAGTTCTAGGGAGAAGGGATAAAAATGAATGCAAAACATGCAGTGCAGTGTGTTGTACATGGTAGACATTCCATAAATGGGAATTATTCTTACAATTGTTTTAGGATCTCGTGCACTGGAAAGGATTGCATACCCCAGACTCTTTTGGATGCAACAAGGTTTATTTTACTAGACCAGTAGCTCTCAGAGTGTGGCACCCTGATCAGCAGTATCTGAGAACTGGTTAGAAATACAAATTCCCAGACTTCACCTCATATTTTCTGAATCAGGAACTCCAGAGTAAGGCCCAGTGAGCTGTTTTAATAAGCCCTCTAGGTGATTCTGATGCCTACTCAAGTTTGAGAACCATTGCAGGTTTGTTTTTTTTTTTTTCAAATTTGAGCATAAAGAATCTAAAATGGTGTCATACAGTATATCAATTGGTTTCACTTTATGCCCCAAATTTGAAATAATACAAATCCCCCAAAATAAATATACCATCACGATTTGCATCATTTCAAAGCTGGCAAGAAAATGAATTTTGAACAGCATTTACACTGTATACACTTGGTAGCGCCATCTTGGTTCATATCAGTTGGGATGCTCTCAGCAGCAGATAACAGAAAATCCTAACTAAAGTGGATTTAAGAAATAAGAACATGTATTAGTTCACATGAAAGAATTCCACAGATGGCCGCATCTGGAAACAGTTCATCAGGCACTTGGCTGCTCTGCGATTCCGTTCTGCATGCTTGTATGTGTTGGTTTACTTTCAGAATGGGGGTATTGCGAATGCAACAGTCCTAGATGTCACACTCAGACTTGTCAACACTGCAAGGATGAAGCTTATTTTTGTGATCTTTCCTTAGGAACAAGGAAACCTTTCTTACAAGATCCTGGAAATCTTCCCCTCATCTCATTGGCTGTTCCTAAACTATATGCCCACTTCTAAACCCATGCCCACAAGATGGGAAGAACACAATTGGTTTATACCAATCTTTGGGTGTTGTTACGGGTTTAATTGTGCCCCCCCCCAACAAATTTACCTGTAGAAGTCCTAATTTCCAACTTCAGAATGTGACTTTATTTGGAAATAGGGCTACCACTGATGTAATAGGTTAAGATGAGGTCATACTAGAGTAGGGCAGGCCACTTGTCCAGTATGACTGCTGTCCTTATAAAAAGGGACAAAGACCTACACACGGGGCAAATGTCATGTGAAGCTGAAGGCAGAGTTTGGGGTGATGCTGTAGAAGCCAAGAGAGCCAAAAAATCACCAGCAAACCACCAGAATCTAGGAGACAGGCAGGGAACAGATTCTTCTCCACAGTGGTTGGAAGGACTAACCCTGCAGACATGTTGATGTGGGAACTCCTACCCTCCAGGACTGTGAAACAATAAGTTTCTTTCATCTAAACCTCCTGCTTTGTGGTGCTTTGTCATGACAGCCCTAGCAAAGCAACAGAGTGGTAGGACAGATGTTGGGGAGTCGATTGCCACAATCACTACACCTGCTCTCGGGTAATCAGTGTTATGCTAATATCTTTACCTCAAATACACCTAAAGTGTGAGAAAAGCAGTATCATGAGAAAGTGCCCAGCTGTGGGATCCAAAGATCTGGGTTTAAACTGTATCCTCAGCTAGCTATGCGACTTTGGGCAAACCACTTGGGCTCTCTGAACCACTAAAATTTAAAGTCCACCACTGAGCTATAATATGGGGTTCAATTGTTGGCATGGAAATATTCAGACATTCCCCTTTCCCGGCCCACCAAAGAGGATTACACCCCCCCCTTTTCTACCTGGTTCCATTTTGTCCCTGCCTCTATCCTCTTTCATCTTACCTCCTCTCCAGGGGACTTTGAGATTGTTTCTATAGAACTAATTGGGTAGAGAAGGACAAAAGAAGACAGTAGAGGGGAAAGAAGGAAGAAATGGAGAACTTGGCCCCTAGGGGAGGAGGTTAGTCTGCAGAATAAAACATTGAGAGAAAAAAGAGAGGAGGTGAGAAAAAGAAAAGTTGAGAAGGTTGAAGGTAAAGAGACATAGTTTTGAGGGTCTTTTGGCTAGTGAGGGGCTTCAGAACAAGTAGAGGGTAAGAGAATTAGGAAACAAAGGAAAGAGATTTCCAAGGAGATTTGCCAGTGGTATAGATTAGATCCACCTTTGTGTGTTTTTAAAAGCTAGTAAAGAATGTGTAATTCCTGAGCTCTAGAGAGAGAATAAAGTTGGATCACAAACTCAACCTCCTGGAATACTTAACAACAAAGTCTAAAATTAAAATGAGCTTTCCCCTGCCAAAACAAAAACACAAACAAAAACAAAAGTGAGCAAGCAAACGAACACCCCTAGCCACAGCCAATCAAAGAAAAGGGTACAACTTCTGCTGTCCAAAATGTGGTGCTCAGGAAAAGAGAAAGAGAAGTCTCACTTGATTTGCCATGACTTGTAAACTTTTCCCATAAGCCACTCAGAAGTCAGTGAAAAAAATTCCGAGAAATCACACTACTATGCCCCAAACTAGAGCCAGAAGGACTAAGGTAGGGCTGCCAGCTTAAATACAGGATACTTAGTAAAATCTGAATTTCAGATAAAAGATGAGTAGTTCTTCAGTATACACCCCATGCAATATGGAGGACATACCCATATTAAAAATGATTAGTTGTTTATCTGAAATTCAAATGTAACTAGGAGTCCTGGTATCATTACTATTATTATTTTGATAAAATCTGGCAACACTAGACTGAGGTAATGAGCAGATATTCTGTAGAAACCCCCCCAAAAAAACCCTAAATCAATAAAAACAACAACAGCAAAACCCCTCAAGCAGAAGTCTCTAACGATTCTAGAAAGGTCTCATTGGCAATTGGACTCACCATTTCATGGGCTCCTCTCTGAGTGGAGATACCACTATCACATCTCAGGTAGCTGCCTTGCTTTAATAAAATCCCACCGGAGAAATAAAGTTGAAATTCCCCGGGGTTCCACATGATTCCTATGTGAATTCTTCTTCCTATTGCACCCTCAGGTATAAAATGTGGAGAGATCTGCATCACCCTAGCCACTAGAACTTGGAGAAGACATACAGGCTTCGGGTATGGCAAGATAGAGTTCATAAAGAAAACCTTTTCATCTTGCCATTTGCGATGACGTGGTTGGAACTAGAGGATATTATGCTGAGCGAAATAAGTCAATCAGAGAAAGACAATTATCATATGATCTCCCTGATATGAGGAAGTTGAGAGGCAATGTGGGAGGTTTGGGGGATAGGAAAGGAATAAATGAAAACAAGGTGGGATCCAGAGGAAGACAAACCATAAGAGACTCTTAATCTCACAAAACAAACTGAAGGTTGCTGGGAGGGAGGGGGGTATGGAGAGGGTGGTTGGGTTATGGACACTGGGGAAGGTATGTCCTATGGTGAGTGCTGTGAAGTGTGTAAACCTGGAGATTCACAGACCCCTGGGGCTAATAATACATTATATGCTAATAAAAAAATTTTAAAAAGCCTTTTCAGAGTTATCTCCATTATAATGAGCAAAAAAACAAAAACAAAACAAAACAAAAAAGAATGTATCACAAGTATGAAAGCAAGCAATACAAAGAAGACAAAGAGATGAAGAATCCTACCTAGAAGAAAACCCAATAAATGAAAGAAAATTCCCTCTGGCCATTTGGAAGCAGCTGTTTCTGTCCAGCTGGCTGTTCACCAGGTTTTTATAGCAATGGAATAAAAAGAAAGAAAAGAAGGAAAAGGCTTAGATCTTTGATTAACGCTCTGCTTTGGGGAATTGATGCTTAAGGCAAAAATCAAAGAACTGCCCCAAACAAACAAAGCAACATGTATAATAGAGATGTTTGTTCTACTGCTGTTTATAAAACAAAAATGATTTATATAGTCAGAAATTGGTTAAGTAAGTGGTAGAAATTCATACCGTGGAATTTGCATGGAGTGTTAAGAATTGAAAATAAGATCTTTGTTTTCTATCTCTAAGTAAAAATAATTAGGTTATGCAGCAACATGTAAAGGAAAACCTCTTTGACAATCAACAAACCTATGATCATGTGCTTATGTTCATAAAAGTGCCCACAAGGGTGTTTTCCCAAGATGTTATCAATGGCTTCCATGTCTTATGATGGGATTTCTAATTTTTCCCCCTTCTCTGCACTTTGCCTTTATTGAGTTCTTTTTTCTTTCACATAATACATGTACTGATTTTATTTATTTTTTAAAAAACCTTGTACACCCTTTTGCTTTTCTTGAGCTCAGGGGATTTTCAAGTTACCTGATGTACTCTGGGATGAAGTAGACCAGGTAGAATGTGACTAGGTCACATCCTTTGTAACAAGTGGCCAACACCTTGCCTGGCCTCAAGACAGTTCTGCAGCCCCATACCCTTGGGAGTCTTAGCAACAGCTGCCTAACCTGAAGTTCCCAATGACCAGCTAGGTTAGGCATCTGTTGGAGCATGGGACTTGTGGCAGATGAATTGTTTTGGAAAGCAGAATGGGGCCATGGAAGAATGGGAACCCTGCAACTTATTGACTAGGCAATCTTGGGCAATGATTTCTCCCCTCTAGCCTCAGTTTCCCTGTATAAAATGGGGTTAATGAAACCTACTTTACAGGATCATCATGGCCATCAGATAAAATAATACATGTGAGAGATACTCACTGAACTTCAGTCTCCCTTTTCTTTCTTTCTTTTTCTTTTTCTTTTTTTTTTTTTAAGATTTTTTTTGTTTGTTTAACCAGGGAGCCTGATGTGGGACTTGATCATGGAACTTCAAGATTATGGCCTGAGCTGAAGGCAGTTGCTTAACCAACTGAGCCAACCAGGCACCTCGTCTCCATTTTCAAAGACTTTCCACTATGCTGTTAAAATGAAATGTTCCATTTTATTGATGGTTGGAACTTGGGTTGAGGGCAAATTTATTTGGAAATGTTTATGTAAGGATAAATGCCCTCCCTGCCCTCTAGTCTACACCCACAATCTAGCCTTTAACACACTTTAGGATTTCACTACTGGTGAGAGTCTTACAACTCGATTATTTGTTTCCAGAACTTGACTGCCCTGTGCATTCTCTTATTTGATATGTGGGGAACAAGAGAATTCTACTGTAATTTCCACGAATAGAACATGATTAAACAGTTGTCAGGAAATCAGAACAAAAGGGAATGCTTTGCACTCAAAAGACTTGCAATCAGTAACGGAAGGTCAGAATGGCTTCTGAGATGGACATAGGGTTTCCACTGCCTCCTGCAGGGTGAAAGACCCTTGGTCCCCAGCTTTTCATCTCCAGCTTTGGGCTCAATTAAACTGCAGAGTCAACCTGCTGCCCTGGGTTGACACCCAAGTTGAGTGCATTTGGTTACTTCTACTTTATTCAGAACAGCAATTTAGATTTTAAAAATAATTAAGATGAGTTAACCAGTCTTACAGGTTGTCTTCAGAGGCACAGTCTGTCCTAGGGTATAGTGAAAACTTTCTTTCTGAAGTCTGCTTCGCCCAGGAAGCCAGCAAAATGGGATTGCTCCCTGGATCGGGGTTTTGGAAAGAATTCTTAAAACAGAAAATATTTTGTGGCAACTCGCATATCAAAGCAGTGATATCAAATAGCTGAGTTCCAGTTCAGACACCAACCACGTGGCCATGGACTTCAGGATTAATCAGAGTATATGACACATCTGCATGTCTTCCAGGCAATTTCTCCCTCAGATGACAACATCTGTATTTTTCACTGAGGTTAAAGTTTAGGAACAATGGATATACAAGTGAACCTAGTTATGTGCTTAGGCCAGGGGGTTCAGAATTTAAAAATGCAGAAGGATCCACATCATAACTTTCCCAAGTCAGAGTCCCCCACCAAGTAAATCTCACCTGTTGGGTGGACATTCATTTGCACGGGACTTGACAAAATCTTGACCCTCACAAACACCGTGGATGTGGGGGAAGGCGACTGAGAGAGCTTCCAGGGGCTGTGTCTTGGGTTGAATATAGTTAGGAGGTGATGACGCTAATGAATCAACAACCAGTAAACATTCAAACATTGAGACCAAGCTCTTCATTATTTTGGTCATTGGTAGCCATGGGATTAGTAAGTAATCTTATATTGTGAATGAGAGAGAGAGAGAGAAGAGAGAGAGTGTGTGTGCGTGTATATGCAGGCATGCTCACACGTTAAGTGGAATAAGAGAACAGAAATAAAAGATTCTAAACAATTAACTGCCCAATTAGCTGTCTTCACAATTATGGGAATGTGACATTTAGTGAAAAACACAATGATCATTTTAAACTAAATTGCCCATTTTGAAAGTGTTCTCCTGGCTCAGTCGCCATGCCAACTGGTTCTTACAGTGGTGCCATTGCTTTGGAAAGGCAGGCACAATAGTCTCCCTCACACCAAGCCCAGTCTGCTGTCTTAATCAACAACACTGAAACTAGGGAGGGGAAACATTGTGGTTGGGAACAGGCAGCTTAGTGAGACTCCCTTTCCCGTGATTTCTCAGGCTTGAGGGTGGCCTGCCTGAACTTCGCATCTGAGGTAATATTGTTGGGGGGTGGGCAGTAATGCAGGGCAGGGCTGGGAAGACTGGCTGATTAGGGACGTTGTGCAAACAGCTAAAGGTCTCTTTCCAAAGCAAAGTGGTGTGTGAGCAAAAATGAAAGACAAGTGAAAATGAACAAAATTCTCAGGTTCCAAAGACTCAACAACACGACTAATGGAGGTCTGGTTGGATTCTTTCCAACATTTCCTACTGGCTTCCAGTAGGGAAGGGGACAGAGAATCAGAATGTTCTTCTTTCTTCCCCTTGTTTTCATAATATTTGGTCTCATGGACTGACTTGTGTGCCCACCTAGGGACCATCCCTAGGGACACAAGGAACTTGTTTCTTTTCTTTCTTTTCTTTTTTCCCCATTATTCGCTCCTGGCACCATGACCCCTACTGTGCACATACGCTCTGCCCAACCATAAAGAGAGCACAGACCTGAATACAATGGGGTCCAGAGTTCCCACATGTATCATTTTCATTGCCCTGAGCTCAGAAAGAAGGGCCCTAGGGGAACCAGGATTTGAAGGGCACTGAGACCTCCTCCTTGATAAGCCTCTTCTGCCTTGGGTGGCAGCTCAGATCCCAGAGCCTTGGGACAGCTTTGCACTCAGTGAACATTTAACAAATGCGAGCTTGTCTGTATAGAGTTCCTGAGAGAGCCCCATCGGCCTGCACTTCTGCTCTCCTGCACAGTGAAGTGTGGAGTTCATAATGGTCATATTGTAGCACATGGACCAGCACTTGCTTCAGAAAGAAGGGGGCTTTTGAATCTGGGTTTACTGAAGGCTCTGTTGTTTCTCAGCTGGGGGAACTTAAATAGGTCACTTAAATGTTACTTAGCATCAGGGAGTCTGGTCTATAAAATGGGGAGAAAAAAGGTACCTATCCCATTGAGTCACTATGAAGACTAAATAAGCCAATTCATGGAAGGGGCCTAGCACTGCTAAATACTCCAAAATGGTAGACTTTGTTACTATGTATTTATTATTTTTTTCAAAATGGTGGTTCAGTGTCAAAGCTGGGATGTCAGAGAGGATCCATCAACTCCCCAACCTTGTGCAGACTCTGGGACTTGAAGCCAAGGCACAGGGACTGGGCCTACTCTTCACATGGTCTCTAGTAGAGCCTTTCCAAAACTGGATCTCTAATGCATATCTCTTGTACTACCTGAAGGCCTTTAGTGGCTGACTGAGCAATGTAGGGTAATCCAAATCAATAATAGTTTCCCTCTGGAGCTGGGTGGATCCAGAACAAATTTGAGATTCATTTAGAAAGGAGGTGCCTGGGTGGCTCAGTGGGTTAAGGCCTCTGCCTTCAGCTCAGGTCATGACCTCAGGGTCCTGGGATTGAGACCCACATTGGGCTTTCTACTCAGCAGGGAGCCTGCTTCCTCCTCTCTCTCTGCCTGCCTCTCTGCCTACTTGTGATCTCTCTGTCAAACAAATAAATAAAATATTTAAAAAAGAAAGAAAGAAAGAAAGAAAGAAAGAAAGAAAGAAAGAAAGAAAGAAAGGAGGTAGGGGAGAGCTATGGGTTGGGTAGGCAAGCAACTTCTCAACATGTTCTAGCAAAGATGTACCTCACACTGGCATATGGGAAGCATTCCCAGGTTTTCAGGACTGTGATGTCCTCTAGCTTCATAAACACCTAAGGCAAACTTGAGAAGTGAGCAAGGGTTAGTCTATCTACTTGCCAGAAAAGGGCTCAGGGAGATTAAGAAACTGACTCAAGGTCACACAAATGGTGGAGCAGCAGCAGCACTTTCTTTACCTTCCCTGCCTACTCAAAACTTGTTTATGGTCAAGAATCCTTTGACACCAAGAGCAAGAGGGAGTCCAGTGGGTGTCTGATTGCTGTTGCTAGGACTTCTAGTAATATGTTGAACAACAGTGGTGAGAGTGGAAATCTTTGTTGTGTTCCTGATCTCAAAGGGAAGGCTGTCAGCTTTTCCTCATTGAGAATGATATTCGCTGTGGGTTTTTCATAGATAGATTTTATGAAGTTGAGGAATGTTCCCTCTATAATAATACTGGCTTTACAAGGCTGTGAGGCTCAGAAACAAATTTGTGAGGAGAGGGAACGTGCCCGCTTTGCTTCCCACTCTCTCCTCAATGCCAGCCCCCGCCCCCAGATCTGGCACATAGACCGTATGTGATCAATGAATGCTTCTTGAATGACTAGGTCAATGAAGAAAAATGCCTGGCACCTATCCCAGGCACTGGTACTCATATGGGCCCCACAAACACCTGTGCATGTCAGAGACACCAGCAGGTATCAGATGCTGTGAGCAGGACAATTGCCTCTGCCCGGTGGAGTCTGAGACCCAGGAGGATGGGAAAAATGCTGAACAAGAATTACAAATCATTGCACAATTGCAAGTGCACCAGTATTGCAAAGGAAAGTTTAGAGTCACCCGCATGCTCACAGTCATGCACACACACACTCACACACAAGCACACCCAGCTATGGGCAGGTGAGAGCAAGTGCCCAGCGGTCCAGAGTGTGGGATTGTGGTTAGCCAGGGATCAAGGCTCTGGAGAAGTTTTCATTGCTTTTGAAGCTTAAAACCATAAACTTTGACAAAAGAAAACATTTCCATTGAACTTGTAAATACTTAATAGGAGTTAGAAGTCATTAAAGCTAATCAAATAGTCTCTTTTGTTCCGATTCAATATGCACATTCTTTTATCAACTTCATCGTCCATTGAGATTGGGATTCAGGGGGGCACCTGGGTGGCTCAGTGGGTTAAAGCCTCTGCCTTCAGCTCAGGTCATGTTCCCAGGGTCCTGGGATCGAGCCCCGCATCGGGCTCTCTGCTCAGTGGGGAGCCTGCTTCCTCCTCTCTGCCTGCCTCTCTGCCTACTTGTGATCTCTCTCTGTCAAATAAATTAAAAAAAAAAAAAAAAGATTGGGATTCAGGTTTGTCTGCATCCAGAAAAGGTCACATTTGCCCAAGGACTGATGGAGAAATGGAGGGAGGCAGCCGCTCCCACTGAGGAAGCCAGTAAGAGATGGAACTCTATGAGGATGCCCCACACGCCAGCCCTGCCATGGCCTGGCTATCCCCGCAGACGTGTTTCCTCCCTATTCTGCCAAGACTCCATTTCCTTGTGTGTGAAGATCAGGTGTTACCACTGTGTGAGGGCATGTTGAAGATTAAGGGAACTACGGTATGTGCGGAAAGGTATACCTAGTTCATTGTGTGCTACAAAGAGGGCTTGTTTGATGGTAACCCCCACCCCTCTCTCCTTCACTACAGAGATGGCCTCTCTAAACTATGTTCAGCCTTTAAATCTCAGGTCAGGCGACAGTGCAGGTGGGCTGGGCCCTCCTCTGGGCTCCTTCAGCCCTCTGCAAGCTCAGTCTCATGCATCCTTGCAATGGTCTGAGTCTGACCTGGAGCTCATGGGGGACTGGGGCTGAGGGCCGCTCAGTGCCTGATTGCCAACAGACACCCTCCCCTCCCTTCCCTGTTCTACCCTGCAATCTGGGGAATATTTCCCAGCCTCCCTGGGAGCAGGTTCTGGGCAGTTTCTACCGGTGGCAGCACTGATGG
The DNA here is from genome assembly GCF_020171115.1 of Neogale vison. Lineage (NCBI taxonomy): Eukaryota > Metazoa > Chordata > Mammalia > Carnivora > Mustelidae > Neogale > Neogale vison. The sequence goes on along the minus strand of NC_058096.1, from coordinate 124,686,824 downwards.
AGGGTAGAAAGTGGGAAGGAAGGAGGAGCCAGGGTGCTTCTCTGTCTCTTCCTGCCTTTGATTTGAGGGTGTTTAGGGGCTGCCTCTCCTCTGATATCATCTCCTGCCATGGTCTGTCTCACCTGGCAGTCCTGGCTGCTGGGTTCTGATAACACCACTGTCCTCCCAGAGTTCCTGGTGGTACAGGCAGCTTCCTGCTGTGGCTAAGCCTCAAGTCGCTCCCCCATCTCCTGTCAACCTTCCTGGCTTTCCCAGCTTCTGCATAAGCAGTTCCCTGTATTGAATTCCCTGCAGGTGAAATGCCCAGCATGATTTTTTCCTGACAGGAGCAGACTGATGCATTCTGCGTTTCCCCACCTGGATGGGAGCTCTGATTGGCTAGATGCATTTTCCCATTGTCACTTTCCAAAGAAGGTGGGGTTTTTGTTTATCTTTCCAGGACTTGCCTTTGGTTCCCTCTCACCCTTCAAAACCATAGTGATCCAAAAGCATGAGCAGCTAATGTGAGGGCCAATCTCAGAAAAATCTAAGACCAAATCTTCAAAGTTCTTGAAAATTTGGTCTTGTCAATTTCTAGTTCATTTTCTCACGCCCCAGCTTCTACTTGGGTCCATTTATATAACAAGTGTAATCAGGGAGCCAAAATTAAATATCTATCCCCAACTTCTACCCTTCTAATCAGTCACAAATCATGAGTGAAAAGAGCTGGTTCAAGTGGAAGAATTGATTCCGGGAGGCCTGCTCTGTCCATCCATTCTGTCCCGCTCTGAGCAGAAGTGGGACTAAACCTCCCAACCAGGGAGGGTGAACAAGTCACTTCTGGCGACATCTGGTCTGCAGTGGAATTAGTCTTGGAGGAAACTGAGGATGCATGCTGAATTAAGAAGAATGAAGCCTGATTTCAGATATGACTGGGAAGAAACGGCATTAAAGGTTTCCTGAATATGCCGGTTGTCTGGATGCTGTTGGGTAGGTTTGGATTTCCAGGAACAAGAGGCTCCCCATGTTCCTACCAGGAACCGTCTCCTGACTGCAAGGTCTAGGCCTCTGGAGACAGATCTACCTGTTTAAATTCTGCCTGGGCTACTGACTAGCTGTAGGGTCTTCAGTGAATATTCAACCAGTCCAAGCCGCAGTTTCCTCATGTGTAAAATGGGTCCCTCTATTCTAGTCCTGGAAAGAGCTCCAGGACAGTAAGAGGAATTACTTAACAAAAGGTCTGTTACCCTCTCTTTGATTTAAGACCCAGGACTCTCCGCGCCTGTAAGTACACTTGCTCTATGTTGACTTGCCTAGGTGTACTGAATAGACCTTCCTGGGCTTTGGGGAGTGTGTCAGGACAAAACTAGAGAGAACCCCTGGGGTCTGTGTCAGTTCCTGTGAAACTGGCTGTGGCTGGTGTACGCTGGCCTCTTGCCTCATAGTTTATTCTGCCCCAGTCTTCTGCAGTTGCTCACAGCAGGTGGGGCTTCTAATTCCAAGCTGGGACCCCTCCCTCCCCTCCCTTCTTTCTCCAGCTCCCTTCTTTCCCAAAGCCTCCTCTCTATGCTTTCTCCTCCCCTCCCTCCCCTCCCTCCTTTTCCCTGCTCCCCTCTTCTCCCATCCTTCATCCCCCTCTTTTCTCTTTCTCCCTTTCCCCTCCTCACCCCGCCCCTCTCCTCTCCCCTGGGGGCATCAGCACTTTCTCACCTCAGAAGTGTGTGTGGCAGCCTGGCTGCTCCTCCAGCATTGGCCCAGGCCTTCCTCCCTCCCCAGTAACTGGAGGCTGTTGGGTTCCGGTCATAATGTGGAGCCATTGGAGGGTTGCAGTGGGCAACTGGAGAGAGGGCCTGCTGGCCTTGGCAATCATTGCTCTGCCCCTTCACATGCCACAGACCTAAGCCAAATGCACCATCTTCCCACCAGCTGTCTGGAAGATCATCCTTCCCTCACTTCCCCAGACTTCCACCTTTGTTGCATCCCCTCCTCTGTGAGCTTCCTGTAACCACTGCCTAGTGCAGGGGCTCCTAAATTGAAGCGCTTCTCGCCTTCTTCCCTGCCTCCCCCTGGCCACTCCCTGCTCCTGACCCCAGGCCCTCACTGCTTCTCTCCTGAGCTCCTTATGACCAGAGCCTCTGAGCAGGTGAACCTGAGTCCTTCTCCCCAGCTCCATCTGTCCTGCCAACAAGGGCTGGAGAATTTCTCCAGGCCCATGTCCCAGGCCATATCACTCTGTGCTCGGAAGACTGCATCAGCTCCCATGATCCTCTGGATGATGCCCGGCAAGACCCTCACCTCCGACTCTAGTCTGAGCCAGCAACCTTCCCGGCCCTGGCCTCCTTCCTTCCATTATGAGAAGGCTCTGCCCTCTCACCTTTCCCTGACCCTCTGTGTCATTTTCTGTCTAGCACCTTTGCACATGGCAGTCACTTCTCTGCTATGCCCTGCCTCCCCCTTTGCCCACCACCATCTTCCAGCCCAAACGTGCTCCCTGCCACGAGAGCAGAACCCTTCTCTTACAGGGCTCAGCATGTGCAGGCCCACGCAGAGAGACATGCAGGTGGCTCGCCTGCACTTTGCCCACCTGCGGAGACGGACTGGGTTTTGCATGAGAGTGTGCAAGTGTGGGTACATGGATGAACACACATTTAAAATGGACCGTGCTTTAGCTGAAAGAAGCAGGGTTTGTCATTGTGCCTGCCAAGCACCTGCAGATGACTCACGTGGGGACCTTGTTGCAATACAGTTTCCTGGGTCCTGCCATGACCTCAGAGACAGAATCTTGAAGGGAGAGGGGGCAGGAATCTGTGAGGTTTTTTTTTAAAGTTTTTTTTTTTTAAAGATTTTATTTATTTATTTGACAAAGAGAGATCACAAGTAGGCAGAGAGGCAGGCAGAGAGAGAGAGGAGGAAGCAGGCTCCCTGCTTCGCAGAGAGCCCGATGTAGGACTCGATCCCAGGACCCTGAGATCATGACCTGAGCCGAAGGCAGCGGCTTAACCCACTGAGCCACCCAGGCGCCCCGGAATCTGTGTTTTTAATCCATCCTCCTGTGATCTTCAAATCTGAGGACTGTGGAAGGGATGTCGGTCAGTGTTCAAACTCTCGGAAAGCAAGAGTTTAAATGAAGAGATTATTATCTCGTCATGCACACATGTATAAATAAGTGGAATTAGGGAGAAGAGTGAGTACTGGCTGCTGTTAGCCATGCTAACATCTGGCTCCATCTCAGCACTTCCTGTGACACAGGTCCCTGGTCCTCATTCCTGACCCTACAGAAGAGGAAATGGGGGTGCACAGTTGCACAGCTGGGGTAGAACAGAACAGGATTTGAACTAAGGGCTGAGGCTGAAGACTTCACTCGAGTGACTCCACGGTGCTTCCCATTTGTGAACTGGAATTTTTCACAGGGCAGGCTTTCTTTAACCTGCAGGATCAGCAAGGTCAGCTCCCCTGGTTCACAGCTCAGCCCAGGGTCTCTCAGGACACCCCTGGAGGCTGGCTTTCTGAGGTTCTGAGAGTCTTTCCCAGCAGCCCCACCCCGCCTCAGTGTAAAATGGGTTTTCAAAGGCGACCCCTTCCACTCTGTTCCTAAACAGCCTTGTGCATGCTGAGGGATGTGTTCCTGTCATGGTTTAGTCTTGAAATAGGCTGAGGGAACAGAAATAGGAAGCAGGCAACTTGCCCCATCTCCCCCACAGTGCACACAGGGCGGGAAGACAACCCTAGGCCCAGAACATCCGCCCAGCTTTGAAATGAGGACCTCAAACGCGACTGCTTCCGAGTGTAGGTGCATCTTTGTTGAAAAAGAAGGATCAGTAGAATGAACACAGCCACCATGGGTCTTTTGCACCACATGTCGACCAATCCATTCACTTACTCGTCATTTGTAGTGAACATATACTGGGAAAATTGCACTTGGAAATGGGAGATTCAAGTTATATTGTTTGTTACCTGTAATTGAAAAAGTGCTCTGCCATGTAAGAAACAGTCAGTGTTTCCAAAACACTGTGCAGGGGTGCAGTGCTGTGCATAAGGGGGCCCCAGGTTCGTCTTCTATGCTGCAGGAATTTTCAGAGCTTTAAAAACAGGAATTCTTGTTCTGAATTTCTAAGAAGGAGATATAGTGCTCAGAATTTCCAAAGTTCATTTGACCATGAACCTTTTCACAGGGCAGGTGGGGGAATGGGTGGGTAACATCCCATAGAATACACTTTGCAAAACTTAGGATCAAAAGTTACTGAGGCAGTGCTGGGCTAGGGCAAGACAAAGAGAGGGCATCAAAAGGGGAACCTGAGGCTCCTGGAGAAGCTGCGGAGGAGCTGGGGACAAAGAGCTCACTTTATCAGTTTCTGCACCTGGTCCCTGGTCTGCCCCAGGAGATGGGCCTGCAGCTCCTGGGAAGTCTCCCCTCCTCCCCAGCATCCATATGGGGGCACCTCCTCCCTCCCCCATCCCCATACCTCCCCAGTCAGCATGAGACTCCATCCATGTACTTCCCTGGCTTTCTTGCTGCCAGAACACAGCATGGCTGTTGGGGAGAACAGCTTGCCAAGAGGCCCAGTCTGCCTAGTCACCAGGGCTTAGGCCAAGGTTGGCCCTGGTCCACATGGCCAGATTACAGCTTTACTCTCTGTCCTCAATTTCATTTAGGATGCTCAGAATCAATGAATGATCTGTTCATTCAAGTCACACTGGAGTGGGCCAACACCACACGCTACCTTTCTGGGAATAAACCTGCTTTTCAAAGGTAATGCTCGCCTAATGGTGGGATTCTAGGGCCTGCTACAGAGGGCGGGGGAAGGAAAGGGCTTTGACCTGTAGGGCCTTCCCAGAACCCCATGAATGATCCACCATAAATATGTCCCTGATGACCACTCTGCTCTCCCAGGTGCACTATTCCATTTGTGTATCCAGCAGGAAAACACAGTTCTGTTCAGAGTAACAAACCTAATGTTCTGGAAGCACCAGGAGGCCTCAGAGTTACTGACCCATCACTACTTAGCATCCACCCATCTGGACCCCTGGGCTTTAGAGGGAGTAACTTTACATAATGACCAGAGCTAGCAGAGACCTTGCTCCTGCCATGGGTCAGGCCAAGCTCCAAGCATTCCGTACGCACTGACTGGCTTCCCCTCACAGCGACCCCGTGGAGGAGAGGCTATTTTTTGTCTTTTCCATGTTACAGAAGAGAAAAACAAGGATAGAGGGGCCAAATGATGCACCCATGGCTACCCAGCTAAGTGGAGCAGCGAGACTGGAACTCAGGCTTCCTGTCAGAGCTTGGGAGTCCTCTGCAGGAGTGTCACTCTGCCCAGTGCTGAAGGGGAGAGGGCTGTGCTGGACTGAGTGCAGCTGGTCCTGCAGACCTGCAGAGACCTTTACAAGTGACTCTTCCCAAGCTGCTGAAGGCAAAGCACGAACTAGAAGCCATATGTGTCTTAAAATAAACTCTGGAGAAATATCTGTGTTATCCAAAGGAATGAATTTCAAAGGGCAATCGTTAAGAATGAGAAGGGGATGCTAACTTTACCAGACAATGTCTCCAGGTAAAGTAATCCCCCAAACAAACAAATTAACAAAAAACAAACAAAAATAAACAAAAAGATAAACAACAATTACAACAACAAATCTTCCCAGAGAACCACCAACCAAGCCATCACCACTTTGCTTATAGATAAAACTGACAGTTCTAGAAATAAAAGAAAATAGGTATAAAGGGCTTCAAAGTATGGGAGTGATTTTTGTTTTTTTCATTTAATGCTAGGTTTCAAGGAAGGAAGGATATGTCTGTCAAAAGTTACACATTCATTCTATTTAAATCCCCTCCAGATTTCTTAATGGGCTCTGTCAAGAGTGGGAAGGTCCCCAAGGCTGCTTCCCAAAGCCTATAGAGAACGCTTGGTGGGGAGTGTGGAGCCCAGACTCAGCGGCCCCACTGTGGCCATTACTTCTTCTTGAACACTTGATGGCATACCTGGTCACCGCAGGTCAGCTCCTGCAAGGTCAGAAAGTGGGTGAGTGACTCACAGGCCAGGCCTCCCTGTGCCCTGCCACAAATCTTGGTGTCTGTGAGTTGGGGTGGGGGTGGGGAAGCTGGAGTACAGAGGACACTTAGTTGTTCTGGGCAAAGTGCATCTCATAGACCCCATCAGCTGGCATGCCCTGCAGGTAGCAGTAATTTGATTTTGACACTTGAATTGAGCTTGAACAACTATAAAAATGAAAAATGCAAAGAAATTACCCTCTTGGGCGGGATTTTTCCTACTCCCGTGATTAAAGCAACATCTCCTAATTTATAAAAGGCAGTGAAGCTGTGAAAAAGGAAAGGATCTAGTGGGGAGAAGGGTTTGGAAGGCAAGAGTCTGGGAATACATAGGCTGGTGGGCTGTCACTCTGTGCTTTCTGGGCATTCTGGCCTCTGGTCACTAGAATGTTGGTTGGTGGCATCCCAGGTAAGGACAGGATGACAGGGTGTGGGCTGCAAAAGGGCCTCCCCTGGCCCTGCCTCTACAGACAAGATGCAGCTTTTGATCCAGATGGAGGGAGCCCCCAGGCCTTACCTGTACCTCATGACTCCTTGAGGGAGGAGAGAAAAATATGAGTGTGGGTATGGCCGCAAAATCATTACAGCTGACAATGAATCCATTGTCTTAGCCACAGGGACCACTGGGGATTGTACTACAATTAAAAAAATCCATCATCCAAACCAGAGCAGGTAGGGAAAACCGTCAATGGAAAACATGGTGAATGCTTTCCATTTATCACCAGTTGACAATGCCTCCGAAATAAAGATCTCAGGTGAGGCCAGTCTGGTTCTGAAGGGCACAATGGTGACCTGAATACTGACACTGGGGCCAAGTGCTTGCCTGACTCCAGAGGTGAAGTCATGACTGACTGAATGAAGAGCCATTTAACAAATGAGTGACTTAATGCATGAAGGAGTGAAAGATTCCTCACTGTTTGAATGCTGGGCACATAAATGGCCTTGAAGATTGAAGACTGAAAAACGTAGCTATCTAGACACATATAATTTATTTCAGGAGATCAGCCATTGTTCCTACTACTCTGTTCTAATACTAAGTTAACTTAAAATATTTCAGGATTAGGTGGATACACCTGCTGATGAGAGGCCAATGCCTGTGGTCTGTGAGATGGTTCCCAAGCCCACCTGTCCCTATCCATCCTGCTCCCGCCCCTCTTCTTCCCGGCTCTTATAATGGTGAGGAGGCCTGGAGCTACCCTCCTTTGGGCCATCTTCATTCTGGGCCTCACATTTCTCTTTAGCTGGTCTTTCATAGGTTGTGTGCATTTCTCCTTGGACCTCGGCTTCCTAACTCAGCAGTTTGAACCCTCATTTTAATTGCAGTCGTTCACAGAAACAGCCATATAGATTTCTTCCTGGAGTCCCCTGAGCCAGGTGGGAATGGCTTTCTGACAATATGGCCACACGTGTGCGGCTGGAGCTCAGGGGAGGAGTGCAGGGCCATTTTTCTTGTCAGAGCACCTGGGGAGGTGAACCTGCAGTTTGTGGAAGCACCAGGGAAGGGCCCCGGGCAGACCCTGGGACTTACCAGGTGCAGCTTATCCCCTTCAACCCACTGCCTCCAGCCACGGTTCTCCTTCTCCCCCTTCTGCACGCACACAAGGACATCACCTTCCCAGGTGACCAGCGTCTGCAATGACAGTTTCCCAGGCAAATCAGATGGATGGTCCTGATGGGGACGGAGCAAACCTAAGCCGGCAGCTGTGGTTCCTATGGCCATTGCCAGGCTCCTGCTTGTCCACAGGGCAGAGCCTTCAGCCGAGATCTGCCAGACTCTCCACATATACCCTCCATTCCCACCAAACCAGCTCATTGTGGCTGCTCCTGTTCTCTTTTAAAGAATTCTAGGGGTGCCTGGGTGGCTCAGTCAGTTAGGCATCTGTTCTTGATTTCAGCTCAGATCATGATTTCAGGGGGTCATGGGCTCAAACCCATGGCTTTTTGCTGAGCAGGGAATTTGCTTGAGGTCCTCTCTCTTCCTCTCCCTCTGCCCCTGCCCTCGCTCATGCCCTCTCACTCTCAAATAAGTAAATAAATCTCTAAAAAAAAGAATTCTACTCTCCTATTTTACCATATGGTGAAGATAATATTCCAAATCAATGGGGGAAAAGACGACGCATTTGACTATAAATGATGTAAAATTTCTCAAAGGACAAAATAGCATAAAGTCAACAGATGAAGAACAAACTGGGAAAAATAATTGTAATGCATATCAAAGACCTGATTTTCTTCTATATAAAGGGCTCCTATAAATTAATAAGAGAAAGATCATTAACCTAATAGGAAATTTAAAAACGGACACAGCCAACAGCTTACAAGAGAGGAAAAAAAAAAACAACCTAAAACCCAGCAGATGGCTTTTAAACCTAAGAAAAGATATTCAACCTTACTCATAATAGGAGGAATGCAAATTAAGGCTGTTTTTGAGATACAATTCATCATACGGTCAGAGATCAAAGAGTCTGATAACACACTGAGCTAGAGGAAGTGTGGAGAAGCAGGCACCTCCATTAATGGCTGGTGGGTATATAAATTGGTATGAATTCTTTTGCGGGGCAATTTTATATTACCTCTTGAAATATAACATTGTTATATCTCTTTGACCTAGAAATTCTGCGTCTGGGAATTTTCCCTACAGGAAACACATGGTGAGGACTGCCTATTGTGGGACAATCATATAGGCAGAGAAGCCACCTGACTAGCAGGGGACCACAACAGATGGTTCCAGGGCCATCCTCATTATCCAGAAGCAGAAGGGTGGCCCTTCTCCCAATCCTGGACTTCCTGCGGGCAGAATGCAGACTGGCTAGTAGCACAGGCAGGTGGGGGGGTGGCTGCAGAAGGCAGAGTTCATGCTGGATGGCCAGAGTGAGCTGACCAGCAAGTTAAAGAACCCCAAGAGGCTCAAACTCCTGTGCACAGATCATGCTTACAGATTATATCCCCCAACTCCTCTGGACCATTTGTCCAGAGCACCGCCCTTTGGACCATTTGTACTACCCCTAGGTGGTTCTCCAGGGCCACCCACCTCTGAGCCCAGATGAGGACCGCACATGCGCCTCCTGAAGGATGATGTCATTCCTATCCAGACAGTGGTTTTTTTTTTCAGTCCTGTCCTTTCTCGGGGATGACCCTGATGCCAGCTGGTTTTCTTCCAAGTATGTGCAAACTGTGTTACGCCTTTGTGAACAATATTATGCTAAGGATCAAATGTTTGCTTTCTTTTCTATCTTGTAAACCTAGCTGGTGACGAACTGACCAGTGCTTCTTTATACACTGTCCTTGCACATTCGGATCTATATTTTAGGACAAATTTGTTTCCTACGGATTGATATATCTACCTCCATCTAAAATAATATTTGACCTTGACCATATGATATATTTTATGTACAATAAAACATTTTACTCCTCATTTTACTCCTCAACACATTGCAGTGTTGTTTGTTATGACAAAGGACTAGAAGCCTCATAAATTCCATCAGTGGGTGGCTGGTTTAAGTCTGTGTGGTTCAACCATGCCATGCAGCCCTTGAAAGAAGAAGGCAGTTCTATACCTATGGAGGAGACCAGTCTCCATAGTGTATAATGAAGTTAAAAAAGCTAGGAGGATGGCCATGTGCATAAGACAAGGTGGGGGGAATATGTATGCATGCCTATGTTTGCATATGTTCTCTTGCAAGGAACTAAAAGAGCCCTTAAAGGTGATTTTCTTTGCAGAAAGAACTGAGAGGCAGGGGGCCAGTTTGGGAAGGAAATTTCAGTTTTTACTGCATGTATTAATATTTCCTAAATTTACTTAACAATAAAATTCTACATGTTTTCTAAAGAAAATAGGTCTCCTCCTTCTTTGGAGCCATCTGAAGCCTCACATCTTTGAATGTCTTGAGGAAGCTTAATTCACAGGTTGCTTTCCTTGCTCCTCTGGGAGGAAGATGTTGTTTGGAATATTCCAGAATTCCCTCCCAAATAGATGAGAAAGGAATATTCATTTGTCATTGCCCATTATTGGTGTTGGGACTCAGTTCTCTCCCAAAAGTATGAAAAAGGATGACATCTTATTTGGGCAAAAACTGTGTCTTCTAAGCCTCCCTCCCCCAGCCCACATTGCCTTGCACATCCTAATACATATTGACTGAACTAGCGTCTATTTCTCCCATTAGACAATAAGCTCTGTGAAAGAAGAGGCCATGTTGGTTGTTTATTTCTGCAACCCCAGTCTCAGCAGAGAAGGTGCTTGGTGAGCAATGTTGAATGACTCTGTGACTGAGTTATTTTGTTGAAATGGAATCTTGAAGTAAATCCACATGGGAGAATAAATGAGCCTATGTATTCTTCATTGATGATGATTCTTGACAATGACTCAGCCAGCCAGCCTCCTTGCCTTGATTTCTATGGTCCCACTGGAATGCACACATGACCATCAATATGGACACTGGATGGTAACTGTCCATCTACTTGTCTGCTTCCTCATGAGACTGTGAGATCTTTCATGGCAGAAAGGGCTCTAATTCATTACTTTACCCATAGCTCCTGACCCAGGTCTCTCATGTAGTAGGGGGTTGGCAAATTTGTAGAAGGAACAAAAAAGAAAAATGTTGGTGCACAAGGACCTGTCCTAATATTTTCTTTTAATAAATCTCACTAGGCAGCAAGATTAAAAGTTATTCTGACCCTGAGTAAATTGGTTACTAGTGAATGATGGTAATACATACAATATTACAGCCTTACTCCTACATAAAACAGACAGTAAGAAGAGAGAATGGTTAAATGAACTAAAATTCCACAATTCAATTTCAGTTGGTGTCCTTCATCCTTGTGTCAGAGGAGGTTTTGAAAAAGGCTCAATTGACTTGAAAGATCTTGAGATTGAGGGGATGGAGATAAGTGAGAAAAACCATTGCTTCTGAGTCAGAGGATAAAGAAGACACACTGAACAGAATTAAAGAAGGAATCTGGGCCCACACTGCCATTTCCCTCTCTCAGTGTCCAAAATTAACAGTTAAAAATAGCCTTGTATAGGAAATTAAATAAGGTACTGTCTCAATGTTAAATTTATAGAAGTGGATCACTACACTGTGATTACATGACAGAATATCCTAATTCATAGGAAACACTGAATTACTTAGAGATAACACATCAGATTGTTCAGGAAAAAAATATGTATACAATAGCAAGAGAGCATGTACAAAAGATAGAGCAAATGGGGCAAAATGTTGACAGTAGGTAGCTCTCGGCAAAGAGTATACAGATGTTCTTTGCTATTTTCATGCAACTTTTCTGTAAATTTGAATCAGTCCTCTGAGAGTTTTCTTTTTAAGGAAAATAATAGTTCTTTAATTAAGCACATTGAAGGGCACCATGAACATGTTTAAACCTTCCCAGAACACTTGTCCTTGCACAAGAGTGATTTTTTTTTAAGATTATTTATTTATTTATTTGACAGAGCGAGATCACAAGTAGGCAGAGAGGCAGGCAGAGAGAGAGAGAGGAGGAAGCAGGCTCCCTGCTGAGCAGGGAGCCCGACGCAGGACTCGATCCCAGGACCCTGAGATCATGACCAGAGCCAAAGGCAGCGGCTTAACCCACTGAGCCACCCAGGCGCCCCACAAGAGAGATTTTTGGCAGCACCCATCCCTTCCAGCAATTCCAGGTGGGGGCCTCCCGGAGAAGGCTGCAGCTCCTGGGCTCTCATGGACACCACAGTGGCATTATTTGTTTTAACTACCATCATGTGCCTGCTTTTCCCTGCCCTGATTGTCCGCCCCAATTACTCATTGTTTTTAATTGAGATATAATTCACATGCGATAAAATTTACCTTCTTAAAGTACAATTCAGTGATTTTTAGTATATTCACCAAGTTGTAAAACTCACCACTGTCTAAATCCAGAACATTTTCATTGCCTCCCAAAGAAACCCTGCACCGATCAGCAGTCTACTCCCCATTCTTTCTGCCCCGGGAACCACTTTTTGTCTCTAGGGATTTGCCTAGTAATTTTTAAAAGATTTTATTTATTTATTTGAGAGAGAAAAAGATAGCAACAGAGATAGTGAGAGAGAGCACAAGCTGGGGGAGCAGAAGCTGGGAGGAGAGGGAAAACTCAGGTCTCGATCTCGATCCCAGCTCCTGGCATCATGACCTGAGCCAAAGGCAGACACTTAACTGACTAAGCCACCCAGGGGCCCCTAGGGATTTGTCTACTCTGAGTGTGTCATATAAGTCCTACAATATGTGGCCTTTGTGTCTGACTGCTCCATTTCCCAAGGTCATGCAGGCGTGTATCAGTGTTCCATTCCTTTCTGTGCCTGCATGCTATTCTAGCACATGAAGATCTGTTACTTCTTTTTAATTTTATTCTGGGTAGCTTGTGTACTTTTTGAAAAGGGCTTTAAATCCTCTTAGAAACAAACCAGGGTAAGTGAAGAATATATCATACCCGCAAGAAGGAGGAAGGGGGGATCCCTGGGTCCTTCAAAGTGTTGACCCCATGGTTAACATGGTGGCACCACTCCTGCTGTGGGATGGCATAGATATGGGCACTTTAGGGCCTTACTGTGCCTCTGCTACAACCCAACCCCACACCCACACACAGGTCTCCTCCAAATGACCGAATGGAGAGGTTCTCAGAGGGGATCGTGAGGGTGACAGAGACGTTGAGAAGTAGCAGCCTGGAGAGTAAGAGCATGAGCACTACAGCAGCACACGCGCACACACACACACACACACACATACGCATGTGCATGCACACACATGCAGACTCACATGTGCTCGTTTGTGCACATGCACACGGACGCACAGCTTGTGTGCCCTCAGCTGTGCCACCACATGCGGCCACAGACATTAATCAGAGAGAGAGACTCACCTGCTCCCTATCATCCTTTTCCAGCTGAGGGTTCCAGTCAGATTACAACAAGTAGGGAGTCCTGAGGACATTTGCTTTGGTTGTGATTCTCATGGGAACACCCTTTTGCTGGAGACGGGCAAATTCTGTCCTGGGGGCTTCTCGGGCCCCACCAGTCTCGTGTGTGTGTGTGTGTGTGTGTGTGTGTGTGCATGTCTGTGTGTGTTTGTGTGCGTGTGCGTGTGTGTATAAGCCCCAACTTTTTGTTGTGGGTCAGGCAGAGATAAGAAGTGGGAAGTGAGATTCTCTTTCTCTCTGCAGGACTCAGAACTGACTCTGGGGAGAGGACAGGGCTCCAGTGGGGGCGGGAGTAGGGAACAGAAGGCAAAGAGACATGAGAGTAGGTGTTGAGAGGTAGAATCCTCTAATGCTCAGGACTGAAAGGATGTAACTTATTTTAGGAAGAGAGAGTTCTCTGCTATCAAAGGTGATGAAAGAAGTCAGAGAGAACAGGCCTGCTTTTCCACATCCAGAATGGAAAGGTGAAGGAAAATGAATCATTGTGAACAGATGAGGTTAGAACAGCAGAGTGATGCAAAAATCCAGAGACAGATTTCCCATTCATTCTGGTGTCTGAGGGACTGGCCTTCCAGCCACACAGTTCAGAGAAGACTTGTCGATCCATCAACCCTTCAGGGAGGGGATTCTACAAGGGGCTGTTCCAGAGCCTGGAAGCTTCAGCTTTTATGCCAAGATTGCTCTGATGGAAGCATTTCTAAAGTGCTTTTCATTTCCCACTTTTCTTTAGCAAGGAGCACTGAATATAATTCAACCTTGATGTGATGGCTGGGATTATCAGTGCTGCAGGACAACTTGATGGAGAAATAAAATGTGTCCTGCTCTCTTGGCTTTACAGTGATCACCAAAGAATGATGACAGCTTTCCTCCCCACTGCAGAAGAGCAGCCAGAGCTCCCTTGCTTTGAGGGAGATTTGAGACCTCTGACTTTGGATTAGCTCCTGAAAGCACCAGAGAAGAGTGGGAATCTGGAGTGAGTGGGGCTCATGGTGAAAAGGAATGGAAAAGGTGGAGGATTCTGTTTCCTTATGGCACTCTGAGGGGCTGGCCCACTGCTCGGCTAAGGACACAGATACCTGCAGATAGGATATGCAGCACTGTCCTCCCTCATTTTGGGAGCCAGGACAGAGGTCCTGGTGGCTGCACTGGCATGGAGAGAGCAGGTACTGTAAGTATGCAAGCTACCCATGGACTTTGTATATGTTTATACACAGTTGTATAAACTGCATGGGCCTGGACAGTGAGCAGTCAGTGGCAACCATGTTAAATGACAAACCAGAAGTCTTCCCAAGTTTCCTGGACTGCATAATCCACCAGATTCTTACATGATGCTAAGACTGAAATTGGGGTGGGCAGCACCTGGGTGGCTCAGTCAGTTAAGCACTTGCCTTTGGCTCGGGTCGTGGTCTGGGGGTTCTGGGGTTCAGCCTTGTGTTGGGCTCCTGCTCAGCAGGGAATCTGCTTCTCCCTCGCCCTCTGACCCTCCCCCATTCATGCTGGTGTTCTCTCTCTCTCTCTTTCTTTCACACGTACTCTCAAATAAATAAATAAAGTCTTTTAAAAAAAAAGATTAGGATGCGGGAATCCTTAAATATGACTGAGATTGCTTTTCTCGGCATTCCTGTTTGTGGGGACTGACCAAGGGAGAATCGGATTTAGATAACCAAAGATAGGTGCACTGAGTGTGAGTGTGGGCACTGCAGTGATTGGACACTGGATTATGATACTACGTGGTGACACAAAAGGCGAGGGGGACCTGCTGTTACCCTGCCTCCCCTGCCCCCTGACCCCAACCCCACTTCTTCCTGCTGCTGTGATTCTGCCTTATTTACAAACAGCTCCTCTGGGCGAGGGTCTGCTTCTCCTGCAGAGTCCAGTTCCTAGGCCTTGAGATAACCCCCCACAAGTGTACTCAGAGTTGTCTGCTTACTTTCAGGGTCCTCCCTATAATATCCGAGCAGTTCAAGTGGCTGGAAATCTGGGCTTTTGATGAATGGAGGATTTCCTCAATTATGATGTGAGTTAAGGTGGTGCTGGAACAGAAGCCATCAGTGTGCTAGAGATTTCGCTAAGTGACTTGCACTGGGAAAACCTTGACCTCTTTACTCTACTGACTTTTTCTGATTAGCATTGCATTTTTCTTTACTGGAAGAGATTATGCTGAGTGAAATAAGTCAAGCAGAGAGAGTCAATTATCATATGGTTTCACTTATTTGTGGAGCATAACAAATATCATGGAGGACAAGGGGTGTTAGAGAGGAGAAGGGACTTGGGGTAAATTGGAAGGGGAGGTGAATCACGAAAGACTATGGACTCTGAAAAACAATCTGAGGGGTTTGAAATGGCGGGGGGGGGTGGGAGGTTGGGGTACCAGGTGGTGGGTATTATGGAGGGCACGGATTGCATGGAGCACTGGGTGTGGTGCAAAAATAATGAATACTGTTTTTCTGAAAATAAATAAATTGGAAAAAAAACACAAAACAAAACAAAACAAACAAACAAGTTAAATTAGTTGGGACCAACCAAAATTGAGGTATTTCATATAAAAAGTGTGAGTTCTCAACATCTCTTGAAAAGAAAAAAGCAACCTATTAACATGAGGGCCCCGTGCTCCAAGGCAAGGCCTGGCTGGTGCTGAGTGGGGCTGCCCCTGGGATGAAGAGCTGTGCTACCCAGCTCTCAAAATCACTGTCACTCCCTATGATATTGGCCTTGCCCACCAAGCCCACGTGGGCATAGGAGCTGGCCTCCCACCCCAGGTCCTGGAAAGGTCGGCAGTCTTCTGTCTCTCCTTCACTTATAAGCTTAGTGTAGAAACTGACTTGTTTCTTCCTGCTGAGCTGCCAATGCTTGCTTATTGCCAGCATCAAGTCACTCTGGTCCCCTCTCCTGATCCCTCTCTGGTTGTTTCTGTCATATTTTCATTGTGAAGCCAGATGGCCGGCTTCTGGACAGAGTACATGAGTTGAAATGGCCAGGCTAGGTCCTCACCTTAACAGTCCGGTTGTCCAGGCCCTTCGTGCACTCCTCAAACTCCACTCCAACAGTGAAATTCAGCTCATAGTTGCGGAATGTGCTGTTGGTTTTTGTCTTGAAGTTATCGCCGTCTTGTTCAATGATCTTTGTCTGAGTCAGACGTACTGCGATCTTGCGGGTGGCAAAATCAATATCTGTTGGCAAAGGGAGTTGTGGAGGTTATGATGTGCTCAGCCAGACTCATTCATTTCTTTAACAAGGCCAAACATTCAGGACCAGAGACACAGACCATGGGCAGCCCACGTTTCTTTGCTCAAATGGGAAACAAGAGTTGTAGTACACAAAGCCAGTTTGCGCAACTCAGTCAATTGTCTGGAAATGTCGGGTCTCTCAGTGCCTCCTCGGGAATCTTGACGGGAGGGGGAGGTAGCAGACAGGGCTCGCCCTGAGCTGCAACTCTCAGTAGGTGTGTGCATTCAAACACACATGCACACACACGCACACATTCACACACACAAACCCTTCCCCCAGAGAAGTTCCATTCTATTTGACATATTGGATTTCTTCCTAAGAGTATGCTGAATAAAAGATTTCATGGTTTAAGAGAAAAAAGACCACTTTAAAATAACCATCTAGATCATGGGTAAAATGGGCCTTTTGTTAATGTACATGACCTCTAAGGACACATACGCACCTCAATTTTTAAAGCAGATTGGGGGTATACTTAGCTGGGTTGTTCTAGTCAGTCATGGGCCCCCAGGACAACTTTAAGCATATTCCACACACTTAATTAATACTTGTGAAGAGATTTCTTTGTTGCTTTTAAGGAAAATATGAATGATTGTTCATATTTATATTATTGGGAAAAATTTAAAACAAACCAAAGCAGAAAGGAGAGTACAAGGAACTCCACACAATCTTTACCCAGTTCGACCATTATCAGATTTTGCCACATTTACTCCATTTAGATCTTTACTTTGTCTTGATTTTTTCTCACAAAATTCTATAGAAGATTTTTTTTAATCCACAGCTTAACTAAGATACAAGTAACAAAAAACATTGCATCACTTTAAGTGGTATGATGTAATGATTTGATACACATATATGTTGCAAAATGTTGACCAACAATAAGGCAGTTCTTTTTTAAAGTTTAGCATGCATCAGAATTTCCAAGAGAATTCATGCAAAGAAATCACTGGGCCTTGGCCCATACATTCTGACTCTGTAGGTCTTAGAGCAAGACATGAGTTTGCATTTCTAATAAACTCCAAGGTGATGTTCATATTATTGGTCATTGATCACACTTTGAGCAGTATTGCTATGACAGATTGACAATTGATACATCAGTAGTATTTGTTTTCACATATAGTTTTGATTGAGACTAATGGCAATGGATGTTTGAAGATTAAGCTCACTGGAGAGCCCTTTAACTATTTTTTATCTTTAACTGTATCTTCATTTTAAAAATCAGGAGGAAGTATTAGGAAGTATTTTAGTATTTAGTATTAGGAAGTATTTTAAAGGAAAATGTACTCATTTCTCAGAGACTATTAGTAAGCAAAAGGGAGTGTGCTTTTCAGTGGGTACTTCATTTACTAAGCTTTGAATTTTATAGTTTGAAGCTAGGTATGGAGCCAAACTTCTCGCTAACTTCTGGTTGTGTATAAAATGTCACCCAAGCCAAAAAGTCACTGTCCTGTGGAATAAGTTTTTAAAACAGAGGATAATTCTGGAACCTGCCACAAACATCATTAAGCTCTTAGTATCTAGCTAAAATCATATTGGATCCCCTTTATGTCTGTGAATTCTCCAGATATTTTTGGATGCCAATCTAAATCTTTAACTTTTTTTTTTTTTTCAGAAATTCCACTTGGAAGTTTTTAAAAGTACTGACATTGGTTCTATCATAACCCAAAGATAATAATGACCTCAAGAGTAAGAACAATTCAGATTAATTGAGTGTTCTTTCTCTGAGAATCTTAGCCCCATCTCTATGGTAGGGGCAGTAAAACTTCACACTGTGTGCTTTCTGTCAGGGGATAGATACTATTGTTCCCATGAGGAAGACCAGCGGTTACCATCAACAGTTTAGGAAGCTCCTGGCAATATGGAGAATTGATACCTCTACTGGCCTACCCTCACCCTTTCTGCTGCCCTTCCATTGTAGCCAAGCATCACTTCCCTCATCTTCTCTTCCCATTACTTTCTGACTCATCTTCTGGATCTCTTTAGTTACTATAACTCTTCTCCTCCTAAAGGACCAAGAAGAGACTGAAGTTGGCTGTTTGGACGTCAGTGTGGACCAACAGTTTGGCCACAGCTGGGAACCCACAATGGTATTATATCTGCATAGGGAAGTGCTCTGGATTGGCGTTTGGATCTGAAATTGTATAGTCAGCCTTTATCATAACAGGAATAATTTCAATAATTTCAACATCAGGCAGCCCAGAAGTTAAAGAATTACATACTCATTTCCTAAGTTGAGAAGAAAAACAAGTTCAAGTTGTCATGAGCTAGTGCACGAATGCTAGTGTCTTGCTGAAATATCATTCATGACTATTGGTTGAGAACCTGTCATGTCTAAGAATTCACCAATGGGTCCCATCAGGATCCTGTGGGAAGATATAAAAACTACAGATTTCTGGGTCTTACCCCAGACCTAGAATCTCTGCGTGGTTTTAGATCTTGGATTTCTTCATCTCCAAATCTCTGTTTGGAGAGATTTCTATGGTTTAAGAAATTTGAAAGCCATGACTTAAGCACCTACTCCTCAAGCCATAGGTGATGACATGGAGGCCCAGAGAGGTTAAGTGACTTGTCTAAGCATACATAGCTGAAAAAGCAATCACAAGGTTTGATAATTGGGTAGATATGTGTGGAGAGATCAGGTTGGGAGGAGAAAACATGAGTTTTTAGTTTGGGAGTCAAGGTGCGATCCAGGAAAGTCAAAGAGAGAATTAATCTTATGGGTAACATTGGAACGGAATTTTAGGTCAGATGACCTGGAGGTTACTCTGTGTGGAGCCTTGGTAATATTTGGAGTGGTAATTAAGACACCTTGGAACCAAAGAGCAATATGCCCCCAGGGTGGAACCACCCTTGAGAAAGTTTACCCAACAAACCCATTAGGTAAGCATTATATTATCTCCATTTTACCAATGAGGAAACTGGCTCAGAGAAGCTGTGGCACTATTCCTGGGTTGTATAGCGAGGAAGCGATAAAGGTGGAATTTGAACTCAGAATGATTTATCTCCAGGGCCAGCATAGTGCTCCACAAGCTCTGGGCTGGCCCATCTTGTCAGAAGGTCAGACTACCCAAGTCTGTGCACTTTCTGTGGCTGCTCAAATACCAGTAACTTCTGAGTGACACTTCTTTACAATTCCCCTGGAGCTGCAGGGACTTCTAGATCCAGCTGGAGGACACCTCCCTCTTTGGGGTAGTATATGTTTCCCTACACTCTAATGTACCATCTTCACCAAATGTTGTTGTTTTCTGGGCTTAGGGTTCCCTGTGAAATCTGAGCTGAATCCGTCACACTCCAACTCCTGGCCTTTTTCTGATAACTCATTTAGCTTCTGCTTTGTGGCTTAAGGAATTGTACCTGGGGACATGCAAGACACAGAGCCTGCAATGAGGCCATAGGACATGGAATTAGATAAAAGCTCTCTCTGATGCCCTTTGTGATTTGAACATTCTAGGCTAGCATTCATAGGTACCCCACTGCATTTGCCATGGTGCTCAGCTTCATAGGTCATCAGGTGGTCCAAAAAATGTGGCTCATGATCAACTGTTTGGAAAGTGAGGAGGTAAAACCAAGAGAAGCTGGTTTCAGAAGCTGGTTTCTACACTGAGGAACTTCAATCTAAGAAAGATGTTTTGCAACCCCTAAAGTGGGGATGCAGGATATGGACTTCCCCAGTCTTATGTGGCTGTAGGCCCACCCTGTGGTGGAACATCCCACCCAGCTGGTTTGGTGTTCCATAGAACATGATACAGAAAGGGCTGACAAAACCCTCCGGCTTTCTCTCAGTCACCTGGGCCCTGCAATTATAGAACTATATCCTGTTTGATTTTCTCCATTCAGTGCAACTTCTGGCCTGTTTGGAAGGGAAAAGACTAAATAGGACTAAGTGGTCAAGTATTTCTGTCTTAGAAATTAATCTTTCTTTAAGACTGCTAAAAGTTTTCCATATTTAGTCAGTATAAACACATACTTGTGACAGGCAGAGGGCTAGCATGTTACACTCCAACTCCTGTTTCTCTCCTTCTGCCCCAGAAACACAATCTAGTGAGTCAGGTGACACCTGTGTGTCCAGCTTCAGTCCCATGGTTGGACCCTTGAGTCCAGATCTACAAACAGGAGAAAGCAGTGGTCATAAGTGGAGCTATTATGAACTACATCAGGTTGCTTTGAGGATTAAGTTTGATGGTGTTTGTGAAGAGTTCTGCCCAGTGTCTGGTGGTTTGTGGTAATGGCCCCATAAATGGTAGCTGCTGCCATCATTGTAATCATCATTATGAAGCTCTTTGATCTCACAGTGTGTTGTGCTCCATATCCTTTGCATTTTCCCAGGTATGCCCTGTGTGTTTGCCCCCTAAGTCCCTGCAGCTCTCCTCCCAGCTCTGCAAATCTCAGAAGACCCAGTCCCAGTCCTGCTCTTGGCCACTTCTACTCTTTCCCTGCCTCCTTTCTCACCTGCTCTTCAGACCACACAGCTTTACCTCCCAGGAGAAACAGCCTGATAGTCCCCTCTGATTTTTTTTTTTCCATGGGGGTGATTTTTCTTCCCTCAAAAATCTTCCCTCTATGAGGATAGAACAATGCTGTCTTCTTGCTCTTTGTCCCCAGGGTTGGGCACGGAGTAGGTGCTCAAGAAACACACCCAGATTGTTTAATAATCACCATAGTTTAGGACAGTGGTTCTCACAGTGAGGTCTCTGGGCCAGCAGCATCACAGCACCTGGGAACCTCTTAGAAATGTAAATTCTGTATTCTTGGCTGCCTATTCTTCTCATTTAGTACTCTAAATGTCTTGCCAGCCCTTTTTGGCTTGCCAGGTCTCTGTGGATAGCTGTGATGTTATAAGTAAGAAATCTCTTATCCCAGCTGCTCTCAGGGTAGCTTCCTTGGCTCTAAGATTTGCAAGTTTCACTAGTATATGTCAGGGTATTGGTCTATTTTTATTAATTTTAGGAGGGGTCCTCCCTGCCTCTTAGACAGAAATGCTATTTCCTTTCCCAGATCAGGGAAGTTCTTAGCTATGATTTGTTCAAATATACCTTCTACTCTTCTCTCTCTCTTTCTCTCTCTCTCTCTCTCCACCCCCTCAGGAATTCCAATAATTCTAACATTGGAATATTTCATGGTGTCATTGATCTCTCTAAGTCTGTTCTCATGGGCTTCTAGCTGCCTATCCCTATCCTCCTCAGCTTCCTTTCTTTCCATCAGCTTATCTTCTAGATCACTAATTTGTTCTTCTGCCTCATTTAGTCTAGCTGTTAGAGCATCTAGTTTAGACTGCATCTCATCCAAAGGGCAGATTAGATCTCGTTTCTGTCCTTAGATATTCTATATTGTTGCTAATGCTTTTTTCAGGCCTACCTATTGACTTCATAATTACTATCCTGAAGTCTCTCTCTCACATCTTGCTTATATCCATGTCCATTAGTTCTGCAGCAGAGGACATTGTCTCTGGTTCTTTCCTTTGTTGGGAGTTCCTTCTAGTCATTATGTTGAGGGATGGTTGAGGGAATGTACAGAGTCCAAAATATCAATCACGGCCCAAGAAAAATGTACCTACAAAAAAATCTGAAGTGGTCAAAAGCTACCACAGATATGCCATCAAAGCCAAGATGATCCAAAAGAATAAAAAAGAAAGAAAAAAGAAAAGAGAAAAATAAGAGGGAGGGGTAGGGACAGATTATAATCTATCAGAGTGGCCAAAGCTAGGTGATCTGCCTGTTCCTGCTTGATTTTTGGTCTGTGTGTTAGAAGATACTATATCTCAAAATTGCAAAGAAATCAGAACTTATATATATCACGATAAAAATGAATAGAGTGAAAAATGGGCAGTATGGGGAATAAATCTATTAAACATGTATGTGAAAAAGAAAATAAAAGTTAAGAAGTGACTTAAAAACATAGGTTTGGAAAGGAATAAAGATGTGGTTCATACATACAATATTTTATACTATAGGAATATTACTCAGCCATCAGAAAGGATGAATACCTGCCATTTGCATTGACATGGATGGAACTGGAGAGGATTATGCTAACTGAAATAAGTCAAGCAGAGAAAGATAATTATCATATGCTTTCACTCACATATGGAATATAAGGAATAATGCAGAGGACCACAGGGGAAGGGAGGGAAAACTGAACGAGAAGAAATGAGAGAGGGAGACAAACCATGAAAGACTCTGGACTCTGGGAAACAAACTGAGGGTTACAGAAAGGAGGGAGTTGGGGAGTTGGAGTAACTGGGTGATGGATGTAAGGAGGACATGTGTGGTGATGAGCACTGAGTGTTATACATAACTAATGAATTGTTGAACACTACATCAAAAACTAATGATGTACTATATGTTGGCTAATTGAACATAAAAGAAAGTTAAAAATAGAGCTACCCTAAAAAATAAATATGGGAAAGATAAAATAAGATGAAATCAGAGAGGGGGACAAACCATAAGAGACTCTTAGTCATAGGAAACAAACTGAGGGTTGCTGAAAGGGAAGTGGGTGGAAGGGAAGAGGGCTGGGGTAACTGGGCGATGGGCATTAGGAGGGCAAGTAAATTAAAACAACGAAAAGAAATCCAAAAAAAGTGTAAATTCTGGGGTTTACCCTAGACCTGAGAGTTGGGCGCTGCTTGTTTTAACAGGACTTTCAAGTGATTCTGTACATGCTAAAGTTTAGAACCACTGGTATAGAAGAGGGAGGGTTAGGTCCAGGTATAAATTCTGCCCCAGATTTCCCAGCTATGTGTGTCGCTCTGTCTCAAATAAATAAAATCTTTTTTTTTTAAATGGGGAAAGAATGCTCATTTCACAATGTTATTTATTGAAGGATTCAGTTAAAATGATGGTATAATGCTTTACAAAGTACCAATGAGCTTGTGGGTATCCTGAGCACATTGGCCACCACCCCTTGGCCTTTTCTGTTTAGGTGAAACAGTGGCCAGATTGGCTTTCAGTCCAGAGTAAAATATTTGGTTCATATTTATGCATCTGTAAGGGTTCTGGACTCCGAAGGAACAGTCAGGATGGTGGCTGATCTACTCCCTCACTAGCGGAGCCCTGGCATTTTATCCAACCTGGCCAAACATTTCTCTGCATGGATCACCTTCCTCGCTGCAACTTTGGCTAGTGGGTAGAAACAACTTTATCTCCCACTCATGAGGTCCATGCTGTTTTAAACCATGATGCCAGAACAGTAGTTAGGAGATGAGAAAGAAAACCACAGGCCAATATTAACCAGGTGAAACAAAGAGGAGTGCTCCAGGCAAAAGGAGAACTGGGGATTACAGAAAAATTTAGGATGGCAGCGTTCCTCCAAGAGGTTGTGGAAGTCAAGGCTCAGAGAATTTAAGTGGTGGGTTCAGAGTTACCCATGGGACAGAGTTCCTGACAGATTGCCCACAAATAAATTCTGTTATCACTCACAACTAAGGCTCCCCTAACAAAAATTATCGCTTGTTCCTGGTTGCCTAGGAAGGTAGATCACAGCTAAAAATACCTATTGCGGAGAGTACTGGTTTATCCTGGTCACACCAGCCCCTGTCAATCTTTCAGACCAGTGCCGGGGGAACCTTATTAGAGGCTCTATGCAAATGGAATCAAGTATTGCTGCTTCTCTGGATTGAAAAATGGCTCAGCGTCTTGGCCACCCTTTAGCATTTGCACAGGCTAGTTAATCATGTCACCCCTGCTCCACCCCAGGGAAGGGAGCCAAGTGTTCTGCTGGTGGATTCGTGATATTTCTAATCAAAAGGAAAGGTTTAACTGCATCAGTAGAATACACACACACACACACACACACACACACACAGATTATAAAAACACTTCCTCTTTGTACTTTGCAGAGAAAATTATTTTCCTGATATGGTATTTTAACACCAGGGTTATCGAGTATGTTTTATCTGCTTTTCTGGATTAAAGGTATCTTCGAGTCTGATTTATAGCCAGGTGAAATGAATTTCTATCTCAGAGGAAAAGGTCCAAAGGCAAGCTATTTCTGAATAATATATGTGGCGTGTAGCTACTGCAGAAGAAAACAACAACACCGAAGTGACTTTATTAAAGCATACTTTCCATAACAGCATTTTGAACAATGTAAGTCATAAAGTTGAAATATGAGTATACTACTTACCATTACAATGCTTTGTAATATGCTTGTGAAAAAAGCTAAAGTGGCAGGCTAAAAGGGCAGGCACTCTTTGTAAATTAAAGAGAGAGACGCACACATATTCATCATGTGAAATCTGAGACCCATTTCAGCTGTTTCAGCCATGGCTTTGATGGGCTTCAAACCTGGACTCCTTAATTCTCATATCATCTGCACTCTTAGGCAACTGTGAGAAGCAGAGTGCAAGAGCAATTTTTTCTATGTCTTTTCCTCTGGATAACACATTTAGAGAGAAATTGGACTGGCCCCTGCCTGTCTCCTCCAGACTCTCATGGGCATCTCCAAATATGTTTAAAACCTTTCCTAGACAATGGAGGCAGCCTGCAGACCCTGGGGTGCCTCCCTGCTCCCTCTGCATTATTCCACTCCCACCCCATTCATACTCTAGTACTCACTATTGGGATGGAGGCAGGGGGAGATGCAGCCAATACAAGGGAGGAGAAAAGGGGCTCTCTCTCTCCTTCAGAAGAGCCTAGGAAAGGGCTGAACTGATCTTCACTGGGGGCATTTCTACTGCGGCATTCCCAGCACCTTCAAAAGTTTAAAAGTCCAATCAGGGAATCCTGGGTGGCTCAGTCCATTAAGCGTCTGCCTTTGGCTCAGCTCATGATCCTAGGATCCTGGGATTGAGTCCCCATCAGGCTCCCTGCTCAGCAGGGATCCTGCTTCTCCCTCTGCCTGTCACTCCCCTTGCTTGTGCTCTCTTTCTCTGTCTCTGACAAATAAATAAATAAAATATTTTTTAAAAAATTAATAAAAGTCCAACCAGATACCATGTAGTTCAAGTAAAGACTATGGCAATGTACATAACTTCTTTGACCTCTAAGCACTAGCAGAAATCCAAATTTTGTGAAACTTAACTTCTTCAGTCATCGGACATTTTTTCTTTCTCTCTCTCTCCCTCTCCCTCATTTGGTAATTAATTTCCACCCTGGGACTTTGAGTGACCCTTTGAGTTTGAAAACTTTGAGTTTCTAAGGGTGCTGCCTATCTACCATCCCAACAAACCTTGCTCAGAATGAAGTTCCTTCTCCCCTACCCCATGCTTAGTACCTGCACCTAGAACAGTGCTGTGGAAAGAACTGGGGTGGTAGAAGCAGGCAGACTGGTTTCCTGGCTGAGTAACATCATTGTCCAGCCACAGGTGACCCTGGGGAGGTCCTTTAACTTCTCTGGGCTCAGTTTCCTCATCCTGTGAAATGGAAAACATTTCTTCCATCTTAATCCCTATCATCTGAGCTATAGATTTGTATCAACATGCCAATTTTAATAATTTACCTGAATGTGTAACAGGCATCTGAAATCCACATATGCAAAACAGAAGTCTTAGTGAATTTTGCCCCACTCAGCACCCCTCTCCAAACTCACTCCTCCCCATGTCTTCTCTATTTCAGCCTATGGGATCACCATCTTCCCAGTTGTTCAGCCCTAAGCCTGGGTCATCTTCATTTCTTCCATACCCTCTGGTTTCATATTCTTCCACAAACCCTGTTGGCTTTATCTCCAAAGTATATGTTGAACCTGTCCTCTCTTCTCCAGGCCCCTGGGCACTAGTAGCCCAAGCCACCATCACTTCTTGCCTGAACAACACAGCTGCCTCCTAGGATGGGCCTCCCTGCTTCTAGTCTTGCCTTCCAGTGACTCATTCTCTACATTATAGCCATAATGATCCTTAAAGAATATAAATAAGATAGATTGTCTTCCATCACAAGGGCTCACCTTCCCCCTGTTTACCACTTCCCAACACACCAGCCTTTGTGTTTCTTGAACACACCCAGAACTTTTGCATTTGCTGACTCCTGTGACACAACTTCTCAACATTCAAGCCTTAGCTCACTTGTCACCTCCTCAGACAGCCTCCTCTGACCACCCAAAGCTCTTCACTCAAGAAGTCCTTTTTACTTTCTTTAAAGCTCTTGCCACTACCTTAAACTATTCACTTTCTCTCACTGTATGTACTTTAGGAGACAAGAAACTTGTCACGTCATTGACCACAATGTTGCCAGTGCCTAGAACAGTTCTTGGCATCTCACAGGTGCTCAATGCATTTGTTGAATCTGAATAAATTAAGTGAAATAATGTATATACATTTCTGATAAGATGCTTACCATGGCTTGATAATGCCTATCATGGCATGTGCTCCCCTCGGAAGCTGGACCGTGGCTCCTAAACAATCAGGACAGGATTTGGAATATTGTGGGTATTCAGGAAACCTTTCCTGGCAGAAACCATTCAGAGGGAGAGCTGCCTGACTTCAGCCTCTAAGCCTGCATCCTTTCTGGTAGAATTTTCCAGAGACCCACTAGGACTTTTTGCAGTGGCCTCTGCTCTTTTAAATCTGTGTATGTTTATTTAAATGAAAAGATGTTCTTCATAGAAGATGGCTCCCCTCACCTTCTTTTCCAAGAGAAGAATTGGATTTTTCCTAATAGTTACAATTTGTGAACCAAATAATTCCTAGATGACTAAACTGAACATTAACTGAGCATTTTTAAGACACACACATTCCATTATATGTCCACATCTTCGCTGATTAAAGTTACAAAATGGTGTTTCACTTTCTAGGCTCCTTCCCTGCCTGGTCCCTGCCCAGTCACCAAATCTAGTCTATTTCCCACTCCAGACTTTACCTTGCCCACCTTCTGGCACTGTTCTCACCGTCTTCCCAGGGCCATCACAACAACCTCTTTACTACTCTGAGAGTCCCTGCAGATCTATTCACCCCTGGCTGTCAGAGTGAGCATTGGTGACTTCTCTCTCCTCTGCAGACACTTCCTCTCCTTGTAGAATGAAGTCCATACGTGGTGGCATGCCACCTTCAAGATCTGATCTGTCACATTTCTGGTGCTCTTTTATCTCCTCCTTGCACTTCACCTCTGGCAATACAACTTGTTCTATTCTTTCTGCCCAACACCATGTTCTTACTGGCCTGGCCTTCACACATGCCTGCACAGTCATACCTGACTCCATTTCCAAACCCCACCCAGCACTTAGGAAGCCTTGAATGACCTGCATACAGTAGCTCCCTCCACCACATCACACATACATCTGCTTCCTGTTGCTCTACTCTTATGGACCCAAGGGATGGAATCACCCACTGTCCCACGAGTGACAGATTGCATTTACTTAAATGGCTGCAACAATAGTTCTCATCCTACCTGCTTTTCATACCATGTGACTTTGACATTCTTCTTACTGAAAGATGGGAGTCTCTGTATCATTCCCTCGAATGTAAGTGGGCTCATGACTCCTTCAACCCAATAGAATACAGAATGCTGTATGATTTCTGAGGCTGGGTCATAAAAGGCCATTCAGCTTCTGCCTCCTCTCTCTTTGGACACAGCAAGCAAGCTGTGAGGAAAACCAGGCCAGAAAATTACTATCTGGCAGATGAAGAAACTGGTTCTGGAAGGTTAAAAAGTTGATCAAGGTTAGAGAGCAAGCCTTAACTGGGCTGGCCCCTCTGATTTGGTTTCCTTACCTGCATGATATTGCTCAGAATTATACTTCTGAGCTAAGATCCAGACCATCTGCCAATTTATAGAATCAGTTTTCCATTCTACTGTCCACCCAGGGTACTAAACTCAGCACAGCAGAACCGGGGCTCTGGTAAGAGGATTTGTGCCTTCCCTCTCATCCCCCAAGGATTTGTGGTAAAATTCAGATAGCCAGCAGGAAAAAGAAAGAAAGCAATTCTGTGTTGGAAACATGCCTAGAGTACATGAAGAAAGTTCCAATCTCTATAATTTGTGTAATACGTCCCAGCTCTCCTCATTCACTGAACATTCTCCTCATTCACGGTAGAAATGTTCATCAAGCTAGAAGTTAATTGCACAGGAAATTCCACAATTCCTATTCTTGATGAGATTTCTCATCATCTTATCCAAATTATTAAGGCTCTCACCCCACAGGCAGCAGTGGGGAGGTTCCAACCAGGAGCTCCTTATGTGGAGAGCTCTAAAGGTGGAAAAATGATGAAGAGGTTGTTGCAAGATGAAATAAACACAGGAAGCCAAAGCTCCCTACCCGGTGCCTGGCCCATGGCAGCTGCTCCACACATCAGCTCCTCCCACAGGTTTCATGTGATTTCTGTTAGCCCCATGATAGATCCCGCAAGAGAGTTGACTCCGGACACATACTGATCAAGCCCTTGGCCTGGAGTCCAGTTCAAAAGTCAGGTAAAGCAGTGAGTTGTTTGATCTGTTGACAAAAGCCACTCCTAGCCTTCTGTGGGTCTGATATTCTCTGGCTGAGAAATTTTTTTAGACACTCCTTATCTGCTTCCCCACCACAAGCCTGATGCAAGAGCAATGCAGGGGCCATTCATGGATAATATCTGGTCCAACTGGTGATCTAAGAGACGGTGGTCAAAAGCAAAAGAGCTACTGTGTTATCCTGTCAAGTTTGGTTTTACTCCATGTGTGCATGTATGTGTTTTTGTGTGTGTGTGTACCCTCTATTCACATGTCTTTTCTCTGTGCCAGGTATTATGCTACGGACATTTCAGACATCATCTCATTTCTATTATTCCCCACTTACAGATGTAAATTCAGAGAATTTGTATGACTTACCTATTACTATATAGCTAGCAAATAAAGAGCGAGGTTTGCACACAGATCTGTTGATCTCCATGGTGGCACTGTCCAGATGGCTGGAACATAGTTCTCCCAAAGTTCCCCTCCTCCCCCACCACTGGTCTCTTCCTTACCTAGAGCCTTCATGTATCCTTCAAAATTGTCATTACTCTCCATCTCCCAGGTTCCATTCTGGTCCCTTGTCATGGTGATAGCCTCTGGTTCAGTGTGAGTGAGTGCTGAATGTCAAGGAGCAGACTGCAGGGAGAACCTGTTGATATGAGCTACTTTTATAGTGTAGTAGACCAGGTTTATGGCTTTGAGATAACAGGATCAAAGGTTATAAGCACAGCCCAAAAAAGATTTCCTTTCCTTGGCAAAGTTCAACAGGACTATGAGCAACCCAGATTCAGAAAGTCCAACGTGGCCAGCATGGGTGTCCCAGTGACCTCTTCCACATGCAGGGCTCCAGAGCAGCTTCTTTTTGGCTGGCTGGGTTCCCACAGAACCCTGGCCCCATGCTGAACACTCTTTCTTTTCCTTAAGGGAAACAAATACCCTGTGCCCACTCAATACTGAGCAGAGCCCAATCTACTAAAGGCAAGCCAGATCTGAAGGAGGCCAGATGGGAGGCATAAGGGAAGTGGGACTCTACTTTAAGACCCCAGGAACAAGCTGAGGATTGCCTTGATTAAAGTGGGGGACATAGCTGGCATTTGGACAAAGACTCTTGGTTCAGGCTGTTCCCCAAATTAGCTGTCACAGTGAGTCAGAAAATGAGTTGGTTTCTTGCTCTGATACATAATTCTGAGAGATGAGGCCCAAGCAGGGGCCACTATACTCTGAAGCACAGAAGTGTGAGCTAAGATGGATAAACCATGAGTCCCCCAAAGTAGGCCAATTTTGATTCTGGCACTTTGGAGTTCTAAAATATGTAATCATACGCTGTGAAATCTAAGCAATGGTTCTGTTTCTGTGTGGTTTGGGAGAGCAAAGCAGCACATCTATTTTTTAATAAATATACCGGGATCAGGAAGACACATGGTAAAAAACGGCCCAGCTGCTATCAAAAAACCAATGTAGGATAAAGGGAAGAGTAAAGGACAACTTCCTAAAAAGAGAAAATGAGTGAAGGCAGAAGAAACAGACAGATAACAAGCATCAGTCTTCATTATTTGATGTCCAGCCAGAAGCTGCTGTAAGCTGAGCACTTAGCCTCCTGGTTTGGAAAGGTAGGTATTCCTTTCTGAATTCAGATTCAAGGACTTCCACACAGCCCCTTCTATTCCCAACTGAATCTCCTATTAGGCCTCCCTTGCAAGAAAATATTAAAAAGCTGACCTGGGTATTATAGAGGGCACGGCTTGCATGGAGCACTGGGTGTGGTGAAAAAATAATGAATAATGTTTTTCTGAAAATAAATAAATTGAAAAAAAAAAAGCACATAAAAAAAAAACAAATAAAACAAAAACTGACCTGGTGGGGGAGATGGCTGGAGGCAAAAGTGGAATTGCTAATTGCAATAAGAAAAGAGATTTGAATTTTAATGGATGGGTGGAGGCATTCACTCTGTGTCAGACAGGAAGTTGAAAATAAGATGCTTGCAAAAAACTAAAACATTGGAAAGACTACTCTGCCAGTGAGAATGTGAAATACCCAAATCTGTCCAGAGACAAAGAGAAAGTTTGTCTATTTGACCTGGGATCTATGTGAGTTAAAAAGAAGTTCTGCCCTGCTCTCCCTCTGGTTTGGGGTTTGAGCTTATGCTTCCTGCTAGCCAATGTATTAGACATATGGAGTCCTGAACTTGCAAAATGTATAGGCTTCCAGAAAATAGTAAATGTGAAAACTGTCTGGAGGGACACATTTTCAAACTAGGCCAACCAGAATTTCCTGTGATGAAGTCAGCCAAATGTGAGGTCATCAAAATTTGTAAAACACACATGAAAATCCACCAAAAAGGAAACAGCAGCAGAAAAATACAGTCAAACTAAACTTTTATGAGCCTCAAATGGTAAAATTGGTCAGTAACAAACCATAAAATAAGTATGTTTAGAAAAATTTTAAAAAATGTAAAAGGATAAAATGACACTTAAAAAATAGATCAAAAAATAACCAGAGAGTAGTTGTAGAAATTTTAAAAATATAGTCAGTAAAATTTAAAAGGTAATAGGTGGATTAAAAAGCTGATTAAACACAGCTGAAGAGAGACTTCATAAATGAATGCTAGAGCTGAGGAAATTATCCTGAATGTATATAACACAGAACACATGGGTGGAAATTTAGAACATCAAAATAAAAATAAAACTCTAAAATATTCCAGAGAAAACAAAAAACAACCATAGATTACCTATAAATAAACAATACAATAATTGGATTGACATCAGACTTTTCAACAATTCTGATGGAAGACAACAATGAACAATATCTTGCAATGATGAGGGGAAAGACTTTTGACTAAGAATTCTAAATGTAAATGAACTTCATTAAAGGGTTTTAAAAACTAAAATACTTTCAGATATAATAGCCCCAAACTGGAAACAACCCAAACATTCACTGACAAATTAATAGATCAACAAATTGTAGTATATTCACAAAATAGAAAACTACTCAACAGTAAAAAGGAACATAATGGCATGAATAAACCTCATAGTTATGCTGAGGGAAAGAAACTTTGACACATAAGATTGTATACTGCATGGTTCCATTCTTGGGAAATTCCAGAAACAAACAAACAAAAACTAACATACAGTCATATAAAATAGATCAATGATTTGCTAAGTATGGGAATAAAAGGTGGGATAGGAGAAGGAACAAGGGAAATTTCTTGGGGAAGAAGGATGGAAATGTTCTATAGTTCAGGTAGTGGCTGTATGACAATTATTAAAACTAAAACTCTACAATTGAGAGCTGTTCCTTTTATTGTAGGTAAATTAAATTTTAATAAAAATTAATGAAATCATTTTTATTCATGCATTAATTCATGATGGTTTTGGAAAAAAAATTGGTAGCAACCCAAAATAAAATTCCTTATTATAACCGTATGGGAAATTAGCTGATTGAAATGAAGTAAATGTGTGTAAGAAGGCTATAAGTATTGATTGACTAGATGTTTCCAAGAAATATAAGTTTACATATTACTTGAAAAACAAGAGGAACCTCTAGAGCAGTGGTTCTCAAATCCTAGCAAGTGTCAGATCTATCTGTAGGGCTAATTAAAACACAGATTGTTGAGGGGAGTCAGGGAGATGGCAGCAGAGAATACTGAGCTCAGCTCATCCCATGGGCACACAGAAATAACATCTTTGTCTATACAGATTAACTGAAAATGACTTGAACTCTGGCAGAACAGACTTACACAGTTAATCTTAGAGAGAAGACCATGTTGAAAAGTGTAGGAAAGGTAGAGAAGCAGTTGGGAACCAAACTCTTCCAGTGAGACGAACCACAAGTGGGAAGGACATCACAAACACAGAGAAATGAGAGGGTAAGATCCAGTACCAGGCACGCCTGGCACTAGGGACCTGCACTGGGAAAATAAGCCCCCATAACATCTGGCTTGGAAACCTGCAGGGCTTAATTTCAGGAACTTTAAAAATCAGTGGGCTTAACTCTGGGAGAATTAGAAGGTGATAGGAAACTGAGTTCCTTCCATTAAAAAGCCAGCATAATAAATAACTCAGCCCAAGACACAGCACAAAAAGTTTGAAAATTGCCTGGGGTAGACATGAATATTTATTGACTAATTTTAGAATGTGTGCTGGAGAGGCAGGGACCTTTAGGAGATATCTGCAAGAAGAAAAGAATTTCTCTTCCCTTCTTCAAGCCTAATTAGCCTGATGTTTGTGGAAGCTAGCACTAACACTCTCTATCTACCTTACTAGCACCATGAGCCCTGACCCTGTGCTCCCCTGAAGAACCTACCCTAGTCGAACTGCCAGCTTCAGCAGGCATCCTCCAAAGCAGCTCCTGCCCTGTGATACTCTATTGGCAGCGCTGGCCCTGAATGGTGCCACCCCAAACCAACTCCTGCCCTGGGGAGGGAGGAAGATAACCCTACACATCAGCATTGCTGTTGTAGCAGATGGGCCTATTACCTCACTGCCCAGTGAGCAAGCCCTGCCCTTTGGTATGCCTGCAGCTGTGGCAGAGAGGCTAAGTACAAATAGTTAATCTGACTGCCAGCCCCACCTACCAAGAAGTCCTCAGTGACCGCAGACAGACCTCTCAACAACATAGATATCAAATCCTACCAAGTGTGCCCACAGTGGGCAAAGCAGGTGATTGCAGCCAGTTGGGCAGAAGGCAACTGCAGCTCAGTCACAACAGTAGGGTGCATGAAGCCCACACAGAGGATACCTCTGGAGTGCCTGGTTCTGGTGACCAGAAGGGACTGCATTATAGGGCATCACAAGACCTCTTTTTCACAAGGCCACTACTTTCAAGACCAGGTGATGTTGCTAACCTACCTAACAAACAGAGAGACAAAATGAATTGACAGAGGAATATGTCTCTAATGAAAGAACAAGGCAAAAACACAGTAAAAGAACTAAATGAAAAAACATAAGCAATATGCCTGATAAAGAACTCAAAGTGATAGTCATAAAGATACGGAACGTGAAAAGTAGATGAGTTCAATGAGAACTTAAACAAATAGAAAATATAAAAAATAACATATCAAAGTTGAAGAATTCAATAATTGAAATAAAAATATGGAAAGGATCAATGGCAGATTAGAGGACACAGATGAATGAGTCAGTAATCTCTAAGACAGGGCAATAAAAAGCAGCCAACGTGAATAGGAAAAAATAATAAGGGAGAGGAGTCAAGATGGCGGAGAAGTAGCACGCTGAGACTGCCTCAGCTAGCAGGAGATCGGCTGGAGAGCTTATCTAAAGATTGCAAACACCTGCAAATCCATCGGCAGATCGAAGAGAAGAAGAACAGCAATTCTAGAAACAGAAAAACAACCACTTTCTAAAAGGTAGGACTGGCGGAGAAGTGAATCCAAAGCGACGGGAAGATAGACCCCGGGGGGAGGGGCCGGCTCCCGGCAAGCGGCGGAGCAACAGAGCACAAAATCAGGACTTTTAAAAGTCTGTTCCGCTGAGGGACATCGCTCCGGAGGCTAAAGCGGGGCGAAGCCCACACGGGGTCGGTGTGACCTCAGGTCCCGCGGGGTCACAGAAGGATCGGGGGTGTCTGAGTGTCGCAGAGCTTGCGGATATTGGAACGGGAAAGCCGGCTGCAGAGACAGAGCCAACAGTAAGCTCGCAGCTCGGAGTTGCCTTGAACCGGTCGCAAGCTCGGTGAGCTCGGAGCGCGGCCGGAGGTTAGGCAGACGCGAGTTACTAGGAGCTGTTCGCTGAGGGCGCACTGGGGAGCGGGGCCCCGGGCTCTCGGCTCCTCCTGCCGGAGACCAGGAGGCCGCCATTTGTATTCCCGTCCAACGGAACTCTACGGAAAGCGCTCAGGGAACAAAAGCTCCTGAAAGCAAAGCCGAGCAGATCACTCAGCCCGGCCCCTGGTAAGGGCGGTGTAATTCCGCCTGGGGCAAAGACACTTGAGAATCACTATACCAGGCCCCTCCCCCAGAATATCAACAAGAAATCCAGGCAAGACCAAGTTCACCTACCAAGGAGTGCAGTTTCAATACCAAGGAGAGAGCAGCAGAATTCCAGAGGAGGAGAAAACAAACCACGGAACTCATGGCTTTCTGCCTGTGATTTTTTAGTCTTGCAGTTAATTTATTTTTTTTTTCTTTTTCATTTTTTTTCTCTTCTTCTGCTAAAATTTTTTATAACTTTTACCCTTTTCTTTTTTAACGTTTTTTAACTAGATTATCTTATATATATTTTGCTTTTTTATAATTTTCTTTATTCATTTTCTTTTTTTTTAATTCTTTTTTTTCTTTCTTTCTTTTTGAACCTCTTTTTATCCCCAAATCAGAAGAGATCCTAATCTCTTCAATCTTTTTTTTTCTTAATTCTTTTTTAAATTCTTGATTGAATTTTTAATTCAATCTCTTTTTTTTAATTCTTTTTTTCTTTTTTTTTCTTTCTTTCTTTTTGAACCTCTTTTTATCCCCAAATCAGAAGAGATCACAATCAGAAGAGATTGGGAGATCCCAATCAGAAGAGATTGGGAGATCCCAATCAAAGGAGATCCCAATCAGAGGAGATCCCTCACCCAATCGTGAGGGGGGAGAAATCCCCCCTCATGATTTGGGATCTCTTCTGATTTGGTTAAAGCATATTTTCCTGGGATTGTTGCCACCCTTTTAGTATTTTACTTGCTCCTTCATATACTCTTAGCTGGACAAAATGACAAGGCGGAAAAATTCACAACAAAAAAAAGAACAAGAGGCAGTACCGAAGGCTAGGGACCTAATCAATACAGACATTGGTAATATGTCAGATCTAGAGTTCAAAATGACAATTCTCAAGGTTCTAGCCGGGCTTGAAAAAGGCATGGAAGATATTAGAGAAACCCTCTCCAGAGATATAAAAGCCCTTTCTGGAGAAATAAAAGAACTAAAATCTAACCAAGTTGAAATAAAAAAAGCTATTAATGAAGTTCAATCAAAAATGGAGGCTCTCACTGCTAGGATAAATGAGGCAGAAGAAAGAATTAGCGATATAGAAGACCAAATGACAGAGAATCAAGAAGCTGAGAAAAGAGGGACAAACAGCTACTGGACCGTGAGGGGAGAATTCGAGAGATAAGTGACACCATAAGACGAAACAAAATTAGAATAATTGGGATTCCAGAAGAAGAAGAAAGAGAGAGGGGAGCAGAAGGTATACTGGAGAAAATTATTGGGGAGAATTTCCCCAATATGGCAAAGGGAACGAGCATCAAAATTCAGGAGGTTCAGAGAACGCCCCTCAAAATCAATAAGAATAGGCCCACACCCTGTCACCTAATAGTAAAATTTACAAGCCTTAGTGACAAAGAGAAAATCCTGAAAGCAGCCCGGGAAAAGAAGTCTGTAACATACAATGGTAAAAGTATTAGATTGGCAGCTGACTTATCCACAGAGACCTGGCAGGCCAGAAAGAGCTGGCATGACATTTTCAGAGCACTAAACGAGAAAAAACATGCAGCCAGGAATACTATATCCAGCTAGGCTATCATTGAAAATAGAAGGAGAGATTAAAAGCTTCCACGACAAACAAAAACTGAAAGAATTTGCAAACACCAAACCAGCTCTACAGGAAATACTGAAAGGGGTCCTCTAAGCAAAGAGAGAGCCTACAAGTGGTAGATCAGAAAGGAACAAAGACAATATACAGTAACAGTCACCTTACAGGCAATACAATGGCACTAAAATCATATCTCTCAATAGTTACCCTGAATGTTAATGGGCTAAATGCCCCAATCAAAAGACACAGGGTATCAGAATGGATAAAAAAACAAAACCCATCTATATGTTGCCTCCAAGAAACTCATTTTAAACCCGAAGACACCTCCAGACTTAAAGTGAGGGGGTGGAAAAGAATTTACCATGCTAATGGACATCAGAAAAAAGCAGGAGTGGCAATCCTTATATCAGATCAATTAGATTTTAAGCCAAAGACTATAATAAGAGATGAGGAAGGACACTATATCATACTCAAAGGGTCTGTCCAACAAGAAGATCTAACAATTTTTAAATATCTATGCCCCCAACGTGGGCGCAGCCAACTATATAAACCAATTAATAACAAAATCAAAGAAACACATCAACAATAATACAATAATAGTAGGGGGCTTTAACACTCCCCTCACTGAAATGGACAGATCATCCAAGCAAAAGATCAACAGGGAAATAAAGGCCTTAAATGATACACTGGATGAGATGGACATCACAGATATATTCAGAACATTTCATCCCAAAGCAACAGAATACACATTCTTCTCTAGTGCACATGGAACATTCTCCAGAATAGATCACATCCTCTGTCCTAAATCAGGACTCAACCGGTATCAAAAGATTGGGATCATTCCCTGCATATTTTCAGACCACAATGCTCTGAAGCTAGAACTCAACCACAAGAGGAAGTTTGGAAAGAACCCAAATACATGGAGACTAAACAGCATCCTTCTAAAGAATGAATGGGTCAACCGGGAAATTAAAGAAGAATTGAAAAAAATCATGGAAACAAATGATAATGAAAATACAACGGTTCAAAATCTGTGGGACACAACAAAGGCAGTCCTGAGAGGAAAATATATAGCGGTACAAGCTTTTCTCAAGAAACAAGAAAGGTCTCAGGTACACAACCTAACCCTACACCTAAAGGAGCTGGAGAAAGAACAAGAAAGAAACCCTAAGCCCAGCAGGAGAAGAGAAATCATAAAGATCAGAGCAGAAATCAATGAAATAGAAACCAAAAAAACAATAGAACAAATCAACCAAACTAGGAGCTGTTTCTTTGAAAGAATTAATAAAATTGATAAACCCTTGGCCAGACTTATCAAAAAGAAAAGAGAAAGGACCCAAATAAATAAAATCATGAATGAAAGAGGAGAGATCACAACTAACACCAAAGAAATACAAACTATTATAAGAACATACTATGAGCAACTCTACGCCAACAAATTTGACAATCTGGAAGAAATGGATGCATTCCTAGAAACATATAAACTACCAAAATTGAACCAGGAAGAAATAGAAAGCCTGAACAGACCCATAACCAGTAAGGAGATTGAAACAGTCATTAAAAATCTCCAAACAAACAAAAGCCCAGGGCCAGATGGCTTCCCGGGGGAATTCTACCAAACATTTAAAGAAGAACTAATTCCTATTCTCCTGAAACTGTTCCAAAAAATAGAAATGGAAGGAAAACTCCCAAACTCATTTTATGAGGCCAGCATCACCTTGATCCCAAAACCAGACAAGGATCCCATCAAAAAAGAGAGCTATAGACCAATATCCTTGATGAACACAGATGCAAAAATTCTCACCAAAATACTAGCCAATAGGATTCAACAGTACATTAAAAGGATTATTCACCGCGACCAAGTGGGATTTATCCCAGGGCTGCAAGGTTGGTTCAACATCCGCAAATCAGTCAATGTGATACAACACATCAATAAAAGAAAGAACAAGAACCATATGATACTCTCAATAGATGCTGAAAAAGCATTTGACAAAGTACAGCATCCCTTCCTGATCAAAACCCTTCAAAGTGTAGGGATAGAGGGCACATACCTCAATATCATCAAAGCCATCTATGAAAAACCCACTGCAAATATCATTCTCAATGGAGAAAAACTGAAAGCTTTTCCACTAAGGTCAGGAACACGGCAGGGATGTCCATTATCACCACTGCTATTCAACATAGTACTAGAAGTCCTAGCCTCAGCAATCAGACAACAAAAGGAAATTAAAGGCATCCAAATCGGCAAAGAAGAAGTCAAATTATCACTCTTTGCAGATGATATGATACTCTATGTGGAAAACCCAAAAGACTCCACTCCAAAACTGCTAGAACTTATACAGGAATTCAGTAAAGTGTCAGGATATAAGATCAATGCACAGAAATCAGTTGCATTTCTCTACACCAACAACAAGACAGAAGAAAGAGAAATTAAGGAGTCAATCCCATTTACAATTGCACCCCAAACCATAAGATACCTAGGAATAAACCTAACCAAAGAGGCTAAGAATCTATACTCAGAAAACTATAAAGTACTCATGAAAGAAATTGAGGAAGACACAAAGAAATGGAAAAATGTTCCATGCTCCTGGATTGGAAGAATAAATATTGTGAAAATGTCTATGCTACCTAAAGCAATCTATACATTTAATGCAATTCCTATCAAAGTACCATCCATCTTTTTCAAAGAAATGGAACAAATAATTTTAAAATTTATATGGAACCAGAAAAGACCTCGAATAGCCAAAGGGATATTGAAAAACAAAGCCAAAGTTGGTGGCATCACAATTCCGGACTTCAAGCTTTATTACAAAGCTGTCATCATCAAGACAGCATGGTACTGGCACAAAAACAGACACATAGACCAATGGAACAGAATAGAGAGCCCAGAAATAGACCCTCAACTCTATGGTCAACTAATCTTCGACAAAGCAGGAAAGAATGTCCAATGGAAAAAAGACAGCCTCTTCAATAAATGGTGTTGGGAAAATTGGACAGCCACGTGCAGAAAATGAAATTGGAACATTTCCTTACACCACACACAAAAATAGATTCAAAATGGATTAAGGACCTCAATGTGAGAAAGGAATCCATCAAAATCCTTGAGGAGAACACAGGCAGCAACCTCTTCGACCTCAGCCGCAGCAACATCTTCCTAGGAACATCGCCAAAGGCAAGGGAAGCAAAGGCAAAAATGAACTTTTGGGATTTCATCAAAATCAAAAGCTTTTGCACAGCAAAGGAAACAGTTAACAAAACCAAAAGACAACTGACAGAATGGGAGAAGATATTTGCAAACGACATATCAGATAAAGGACTAGTGTCCAAAATCTATAAAGAACTTAGCAAACTCAACACCCAAAGAACAAATAATCCAATCAAGAAATGGGCAGAGGACATGAACAGACGTTTCTGCAAAGAAGACATCCAGATGGCCAACAGACACATGGAAAAGTGCTCCATATCACTCGGCATCAGGGAAATACAAATCAAAACCACAATGAGATATCACCTCACACCAGTCAGAATGGCTAAAATCAACAAGTCAGGAAATGACAGATGCTGGCGAGGATGCGGAGAAAGGGGAACCCTCCTACACTGTTGGTGGGAATGCAAGCTGGTGCAACCACTCTGGAAAACAGCATGGAGGTTCCTCAAAATGTTGAAAATAGAACTGCCCTATGACCCAGCAATTGCACTACTGGGAATTTACCCTAAAGATACAAACGTAGTGATCCAAAGGGGCACGTGCACCCGAATGTTTACAGCAGCAATGTCCACAATAGCCAAACTATGGAAAGAACCTAGATGTCCATCAACAGATGAATGGATCAAGAAGATGTGGTATATATACACAATGGAATACTATGCAGCCATCAAAAGAAACGAAATCTTGCCATTTGCGACAACATGGATGGAACTAGAGCGTATCATGCTTAGCGAA
This sequence comes from Neogale vison, assembly GCF_020171115.1. Taxonomy (NCBI): domain Eukaryota; kingdom Metazoa; phylum Chordata; class Mammalia; order Carnivora; family Mustelidae; genus Neogale; species Neogale vison. Next base: position 124,646,837 of record NC_058096.1, on the reverse strand, counting down.
ATAAGTCAAGCGGAGAAAGACAACTATCATATGATCTCCCTGATATGAGGGAGTGGTGATGCAACATGGGGGCTTAAGTGGGTAGGAGAAGAATCCATGAAACAAGATGGGATAGGGAGGGAGACAAAGCATAAGTGACTCTTAATCTCACGAAACAAACTGTGGGTTGCTGGGGGGAGGGGGGTTGGGAGAAGGGGGGTAGGGTTATGGACATTGGGGAGGGTATGTGCTTTTGGGTAAATTGGAAGGGGAGATGAACCATGAGAGACTATGGACTCTGAAAAACAATCTGAGGGGTTTGAAGTGGCAGGGGGGTGGGAGGTTGGGGTACCAGGTGTTGGGTATTATAGAGGGCACAGCTTGCATGGAGCACTGGGTGTGGTGAAAAAATAATGAATACTGTTTTTCTGAAAATAAATAAATTGAAAAAAAAATAATAAAAATAAAAAATTAGAATATATTAAGGGAACTCAGCAACATCAAGTGTAATAATACTTATCTTACAGAAATCACAGAAGGAGGAAAGAGAAAGGGGCAGAAAACTTATTTGAAGAAATAATCACTGAAACCTTCCATAATCTGGGGAAGGAAACAGGTATCCAGGTCCAGCAAGTACAGAGAACCCCTAACAAGATGAACCCGAGGAGGTCCACACCAGACACATAATAATTAAAATGGCAAAAAGTAATGATAAACAGAATTTTTAAAGCCACAAGAGAAAAGATAACAGTTATATACAAAAAAAACCCCTGAGGCTATCAGCTAATTTTTCAGCAGAAACTCTGCAGTCCAGAAGTGAGTGGCATAATATATTAAAAGTGCTGACAAGAAAAAACCTACAACCAATAATACTCTACCCAGTAAGGTTATCATTCAGAAGAGAAGAGATAGGGTTTCCCAGACAAACAAAAGTTACATGAGTTCATCACCACTAAACCATCCTTACAAAAGAATGTTTAAGGGAATTCTTTAAGTGGAAAAGGCAGGCTATAACTGGAAGAAAATTATCAAAGGAAAAAATTTCACTGGTAAAAGCAAATATATAGTAAAGGTAGTAGGTTAATCACTTATAAAGCCATATGAAGGTTAAAACATGAAAATAGTAAAAATCAATTATATCTGCAAAAATTTGTCAAGAGATACAAGAAATTAAAAGATGTAAAATATGACATCATATCCATGAAACTTGGAGGGAGGAGAAAAAAATTTAGTGCTTTTAGAATGTGTTCAAACTTAAGCGACCAACTTAATATAGACTTCCATACACATAAGATGTTATGTATGTGCTCCACAGTAATCAAATCAGAAACCTATAATAGAATCAAAAAAATTAAAAAGAAAGGAATCCAAGCATAACAACACTAAAGGAAGCCATCAAACAACAAAAGGAAGAGAGCAAGAGAAGAACAAAGAAACCAAAGAACTACAAAAACAACCAGAAAACAATTACAAAATGGCAAGTATATACCTATCAATAATTCATCAAAAATGAACCAAATGCTTCAGTTATAAAACATAGGGTGACTGAATGGATAAAAAGGCAAAACCCATCTATAGGCTATCTACCCGAGACTTCAAAGACCTCAAATAATCATAAACATCTCTAAATTCTTCACAATAAATGGTCTTCAGACCTGAAGTCACATACAGATTCAAAGTGAAGGGATGAAGAAACTTACACCATGACTATGGAAGTGAGAGAAAAAAAAAAAAAAAGCCAGAGTAGTAATACTTCTATCAGACCAAGTAGACGTCTTTATTTTTCCAGAAAAGAGGTGACTATTAATGTTTATGGACATTAATATAGAAATTCATGCTATTTCAGAAAATTCTAGCTCTTACAACAGCTTTTTGTATCCTAAAACAGTAGTTTTCAACTGGAGATGATTTTGCCCCACAGGGGACATTTGGCAATAGGGACATTCTTGTTTGTTATAACTTGGCAGGGAGGGAGTTACTACTGATATACGGAATAAAGGCTAGGAATGTTGCTAAACATTCTATGATATTCAGGACAGCCTCCTACAACAAAAACTTATTCTGCTCCAAACCCTGTGATGATAACCTGGCCTCTGGGGATTATTATCTAAAGGGCAACAAGGATGCCTGGGTGGCTCAGTGGGTGAAGTACCTGCTTTTCAGCTCAGGTCATGATCCCAGGGTCCTGGGATTGAGCCCTGCACTGGGCTCCCTGCTTTGCGTGGAGACTGCTTCTCCCTCTCCCTCTGCACCTCCCCCTGCTTTGGCTTTTTATCTCTCTCAAATAAATAAAATCTTTAAAAAATAAAATAAAGCTTCCTAGATACTATGAAATCTGATTTCTTCTCAATCAATAGTAGCAACAGTATTTTAAGAAACTTAACACACTACAAAGTAGAGGTATACTATATAGTGTCTGTAAATGTGTCATTATAGAGTTCATCTAAGTATTCTGTCCTATTCGTTCCATGAGGGCAGGATTGAGGGCAGTCTTAATCTTTGCTGTATACTCGATGCCTGAGACATGATAGGCACATAAATGCTCTTTTAATAACTGAACAAGTGAAGGAGATTACTAACTGGACTTCTCTCTCCAATATAACATGATCACTGTAGCCAGTGGTGTTAGAAATTATGAAGTAGCTATGGTTCCAGACAGAGTTCTTTCTCATATCCTCTTTAAGAAATTGGTCTACATACTGCAGCTCATATCTCAAAGTTTAAATTCCATTGTTGATGTTGCCAGTTACGATAATCCTTTGCATCCTGATTAAGAATATCAGCAGTAAACTCAAGCTCCTGAGATGAATCTTTTAGGCATTCCGCTATCACTTGCCTGTGATACTAAACTTGATAATTTTGGGGCTCTTCCTCAATTATTGCAGTGATGTAGTTCATTTTCTCATGTAGATCCTTTTGAAGTGACTTTAAGAGAACTCTCCAAAAACGTCAGTGTATAGTTGGCTGCATTTAATGCAATAGCATCTCTGGTTAGTTTAAAAGCTCATTCACTCCTTTTATCAAGTCTCAAATAATCATAAACATCTCTAAATTCTTCACAATAAATGATCTAGACCCATGAACTGGGGCCATCATTCTATGGTACTAGATCTATATCAGCGCATTCTGTACTGTCCCTCTACAGGACATAGGTGGGTGAGTCTGGGCTCATCGGTGAGTCTGGAACCTGTTGTCTGTAGGCCACTGCTTCTCTAGGTTCAGCCATAGGCAAGCTGACACACATGGTATCAGTTGGATGCTCACGTAGGTTCTCTCCAGGGCCCACTCCTCCTTTTGAGGGAAATGGGCCCTGAAACTTGCATGTTTGGCCCGTGTTTGTTGTGGGAACTAAATACCACTAGATTTGTTCTTGCCAGAGTCCCTAAGTGGAAGGAGACCTGGAGTTTTTCCAGCCGTCACACAGAGCTGGGTCTTGTTTTAGATTTTTTGTAAATTGTTCCCTTTTCCCACTTTTGTGCCCAGAAGTCATTCCAGAAGAACAGGAGGTCACAAACCCTGATTGTTCCCAGGGCCACAGGGATCAAATTGTTTTGGTTCATATAGGGGTCCATTTTCAATCTCCTTGTCCTTCCCACACTCCCCTACACTTTAACTGCAGTTGGGAGGATGTAGGGAGCTGGCAAGAGTGGGTCACTCTAGACCACCTCTTCCCAAAGGAGCTGTCCCTGCCTCCCTTCCAAGGATTCTTGGGATGCCCTTGGCAATCCTGCCAGATGGAAACTGCTCCCCACTGAACTTTTCTTCCACCAGACCTAATGAATTTCTGACATTTCTCAGATTAGGAAAAATCTGTTTATTTATTTTCCTTCTTCCTGAGATTAGGGGATTATTTACTATCTTTCTCCTTGTTTTGTTTACTGCCATATCCCTAGTACCTAGCACATTGCAGATGAGGAATAAAAAAATATTTGTGCAGTGAGAACTGCTGGTATTGAATGTAAATGGGGAGGGTATTTCTGCAGCAGAAGCCCCAGTTTTCTGTATACTCTGTGAAAGAAGGCAGAAGCATTTTGACTACTAGTGATGCAGTAAACTACCAGCAATCCTTGTTTTTAAGACCTCAAATTAAATGAAAACATTGGTGATTTAATCAATAAGATATTCGTCCATATTCTCTCCTACCATTTATCAAATGTCATTTGATGTGTTAAAGTCAATGAAGATGTGTCTGTTCAAAACCTCTTATTACACAATGTTTTGTTTCCAATAAGTGACTTATTAACCTTTGATTAGAATAGCAATCATGTTTTGTTGAGCTTGCCAAGCACTTTTCCTTGCTTGTTTCACTTAATTCTCTCAGCAACTCTTTAAGAGAGGGAGTGTCACCAAAGTTCCACTATGAGGATGATGAATATGAGGCTGAGAGAGGTTAGATATCTTCCAAGGGTCACAGCTGTTAAGAAGATTGTGGATTTGAACCCACATACTCTTTTATCTGACCTATAGAGCTCTGTTTTCTAGCCAAGGAAAACAATATTTACTTTGTAAGGCAGTGTTGAAAATTAAATGGTGTAATGTTTGAAAAGAGTTTAGTGCTGTGGTTCTCCAATTTCGGTCCTATCAGAATTACCTCCATGAAGTTGATGAAAACAGAGGCTAGACCCTATGCTGCTTTAAGGATCCTGGACCTCTTTGTGCCTTATTAGCTCCCCAGGTGATTCTAATATCTGTGAAAGTGCAAGAAGCATTGATGCCGTACATGATATACACTGAACATGTGGGAGCTACAAAACAAACAAGCAGAGACAAAATGCCCATGAAGTCCAGGTACAAAAAGAGAGCAGAGGGTAGCCAAAGATGTTGGACACAGAAAGCATCAGAATTTTATGGTTTATCAGTGCCCTGTGTTCTGTAAGTGCTGCCCTCTGGATTTGGGAAAGGCAGGCCTCAGGAACAGGTATTAGTAATGGCCATGGCATGCTGGCCTGCAAGCCCATAATGACCTCAAGGCAGCCACTGAGGGCATGTCACTCTTTTAGGGCCAAAGCAGGTGAAGAGTACCTGGTAGTACTGCCCTTGACAGCCAGGTAGTTGCCAACCTCAGCCATGTATTTGAGTCAGATTGAATGTTTCCCAACTGGACACCCCATGAGTCCAAGCAAATCTCATCCCCGTACTGTTGGAGGTGGAATCCCAGACTCAGAGGGCCCACGGGGCCCTGCTGAGAAAATGATTGGTGCTCATCAGGCTGGGGTATGAGCCATTGGATTTATCTTCACTTGAGTCTCCAGGAAGAAGGAGACTTGGGAGTCCCCTTAGCTAGCAGGCATCACAAGGCCTAAATTGTGCCCCCTCTCTAGTTTTGTGCCAAGAAGTCAGGCTAGGAGAGCAGGGGGTCATAAATACCCATCCCTCCCAGGACCAAAGGGATCAAATGGCTCAGGCCCAGGAAGGGGCCCATTTGTAGTTCTTGTGTCCTACCCACCCTACCCTACCCTCTTATTAATAGGAGGAGATAGGAACTTGGCAGCAGTCACTCCAGACCACCTCTTCCCAAGGGGACCTGTCCCTGCCTCTCCCAGTGACCTTTCCTTCCATGAGACCTAGGGAATATCTAACATTTCCATTTGATATATCTTGCAAATCTTTTCAAATCAGCACATATGATCTACATCATTCTTATTTATCTATTCTTATTTTATTGCATTTTGGATAGGTAACCAACCTATTCACATGGCTTGAAACTGAAGTAGCATGAAAAAATACACAGTGGAAGTTTGATTCAGTTCCTGCTCCTGTTAAATAAGAAATCTTTTGTGTTAATTTCTTGTGTATCTTTCCAGAGTTTCTTTATGCACATAAAATCAAATATGAGGATATTTTCCCCTTCTTTAACTTTTTATCCAAAATATAGAATACAACAAACCGGATCCACATTTTTTTTTTTGCTTCTCTTAGCAAATTTTCATATTAATACACAGAGAGCTTTCTAATTCTTTTTGACTTCTGTATAGTATCCAGCTCCTTCCAAGTACCAAAATTAATTTAGCCAGTCCTGAGTGGATGGTCATTTGGGTTGTTTACTGTTATTTTTAATTATAAACAGTGCAATTCTGATCTATTTTGTGCATATGTCTTTGTACATATTACAGAAAATGTCAAAGTGGTTTTTAGTAGGTTGTGCCAGTATGTGAGAGTTCCTGCTTCATCACATTCTTGGCAACCCTGTGTATTAACAAATAATTTTTAAAAATCTTTGTCAATCAAATAGGTTTGTAAAAATGTATTTTGTTGTTTTAAAATGGATTTCTTTTAAGTATAATTGAGCATATTTTCAAATATTTGTGAACATTTTTCCTGTGAGCTGCCTTTTCATGTCCTTTTTGCATTTTAAATTGGGTTGTTAGATTTTTTTTTTTTACTGACTTAAAGGGCTTTTTATAAAAGCTTGTATGGAACCACAAATGACCCCAACCCCAAATAACTAAAGCAATCTTGAGAAAAAATGAAGCTGGTGGCATCATACTCACAGATTTCAAGATATTCTACAAAGTTGCAGTAATCAAAACACTATGGTTTTGGGGACGCCTGGGTGGCTCAGTCGATTAAACAGCTGCCTTTGGCTCAGGTCATGATCCAGGGTCCTAGGACTGAGTTCCTCATTGGGATCCCTGCTCATCAGGGAGCCTGCTTCTCCCTTTCCCTGATGCTTCCCCTGCTTGTGTGCACTCTCTCTCTCTCTCTCTCTCTCTCTCACATACACACACAAATAAAGAAATAAAATCTTTAAAAATAAAACAAACAAGCAAACAAACAAAACCCACTATGGCTTAGCATTAAAAACAGACACGTAGTTCAGTGGAATAAAACAGATAGCCCAGAAATAAACCCACACTTATATGGTCAATTAATCTATAACCAAGGGGGAAAGAATAATCAATGGGGAAAAGACAGTCTCTTCAACAAATGTGAAGTGCTGAGAAAACTGAACAGCCACATGCAAAAGAATGAAACTGGACCACTTTCTTACACCATACACAAAAGTAAGCTCAAAATGGATTAAAGATATAAATATGCGGCCTGAGATCATAAAACTCCTAGAAGAAAACAGAGAAGTAACCTCTTGGACATTGGCCTTAGCAACATTTTTCTAGGTATGGTTTCTCAGGTAAGGGTAACAAAAGCAAAAACAAACTATTGGGACTATACCAAAATAAAAAGCTTCTGCACACTGAATGAAATCATCAATAAAATAAAAAGTCAACTACTGAATGGAAGAAGATATTTGCAAATAACCTGATAAGGAATTAATATCCAAAATATATAAAGAAATTAACTCAATATCAAAAAAATCCTGAAATAATCCAATTAAAAACTTGGCAGAGAACACCAATAGATATTTTTCCAGAGAAGATGTTTGACAGTCAACAGATACCTGAAAAGATGCTCAACATCACTGATTATCAGGGAAATATAAATCAAAACCAGAATGAGATATCACCTCACATTAGTTAGAATGGTTAGGCCAAGAAACGATAAGTGTTGGTGAGGATGTGGAGAGAAGGGAACCCTCATGCACTGTTTGTGGGAATGTAAATTGGTGCAGCCACCAGAGAAAACAGTATGGAGGTTCCTCAAAAAATTAAAAATAGAAACACCACATGAATCAGTAATTCCACTTCTATGTATTTACCTCCCCCCAAAACCAAAACCCTAATTTGAAAAAATATATGCACTCCTGAGTTTACTGCAGTATTATTTACAATAGCCAAGATATGGAATGTGTGTAGATAAATAGATAGATAGATAGATATAGATATAGATATAGATATATAGATATATATAATGAGTATATACAATGAAATATTACTCGGCCATAAAAAAGAATGAACTCTTGCCATTCTTGGCAACATGGATAGACCTAGAGGGTAATATGCTAAGTGAAATAAGTCAGAGAAAGAGAGATACCATATTATTTCACTCATATGTGGAATCTAAAAACAAAACACAAAACCAAACAAAACAAATGAACAAACAAAAAATCAGATTCTTAAATACAGAGAACAAACTGATGTTTGCCAGAGAAGAGATGGTTGTTATGGTGGGGGAATGGGGGAATAGATAAAGGGTACTAACTAGGAGGTACAAACTTCCAGTTATAAAATAGATAACGCCTACCTTCTGGGGCATTTGGTACTTCTGACTTCTGTGTCCCACAGAAAGTTCTATAGGTAAATTAGATGGCTTCTCATTGGCATACTCCTTTGTGACACTTAGGTTGTTTTTTTTTTCCTACTTTACTAAGTCAATTACTACTCATCCAAACACTTTTCCATTTTTCCCATCATTCAACTGCTCTTTCACTTTTGTGATTTTATACCATCTTTATTCTTTTTTCAAAAGTTTTGAAAAGAGCAGAGAGAGTCAATTATCATATGGTTTCACTTATTTGTGGAGCATAACAAATAACATGGAGGACATGGGGAGATGGAGAGGAGAAGGGAGTTGAGGGAAATTGGAAGGGGAGATGAACCAAGAGAGACTATGGACTCTGAAAAACAATCCGAGGGTTTTGAAGGTGTTGGGGTGTAGGAGGTTGGGGAAGCCAGGTGATGGGTATTATGGAGGGCACGTATTGCATGGAGCACAGGGTGTGGTGCATAAACAATGAATTCTGTTATGCTGAAAATAAATAAATAAATAAATAAAATGAGGGTGGGACAAAATAGGTAACAATACATGGGTGATTCCAAATGTTAGAAAACAATAGATTGCTTATATTAAATCTGCATAAAAAATTAGAGTGTTAATGAAAAGAGACACAGTCTTTATTACAAAGCTGTGATCACCAAGACAGCATGGTACTGGCATAAAAACAGACACATAGACCAGTGGAACAGAGTAGAGAGCCTAGATATGGACCCTTAACTCTATGGTCAAATAATCTTCCACAAAACAGGAAAAAATATACAGCCGAGAAAAGCCAGTCTCTTCAAGAAATGGTGCTGGGAAAATTGGACAACTATGTGTAGAAGAATGAAACTAGACCATTCTCTTACACTGTACACAAAGATAAACTCAAAATGGATAAAAGACCTCAACGTGAGACAGGAATCTATCAGAATCCTAGAGGAGAACATAGGCAGTAACCTCTTCAATATCAGCCCCAGCAACTTCTTTCAAGATACGTCCCCAAAGGCAAAGGAAACAAAAGCAAAAATGAACTTTTGGGACTTCATCAAGATCAAAAGCTTCTGCACAGCAAAGGAAACAGTCAACAAAATAAAGAGGCAACTCATGGAATGGGAGAAGATATTTGCAAATGACAGTACAGAAGGTTGATATCCAGGATCTATAAAGAACTCCTCAAACTCAACACACACAAAACAGATAATCATGTTAAAAATGGGCAGAAGACATGAACAGATATTTCTCCAAGAAGACATACAAATGGCTATCAGACACATGAAAAAATGTTCATCATCACTAGCCATCAGGGAGATTCAAATTAAAACCACATTGAGATACCACCTTACACCAGTTAAAATGGCCAAAATTAACAAGACAGGAAACAACGTGTGTTGGAGAGGATGTGGAGAAAGGGGAACCCTCTTACACTGTTGGTGGGAATGCAAGTTGGTGCAGCCACTTTGGAGAACAGTGTGGAGATTCCTTAAGAAATTGAAAATAGAGCTACCCTATGATCCTGCCATTGCACTCCTGGGTATTTACCCCAAAGATACAGATGTCGTGAAAAGAAGGGTCATCTGTATGCCAATGTTTATAGCCACAATGGCCACGGTCGCCAAACTGTGGAAAGAACCAAGTTGCCCTTCAACAGACGAATGGATAAGGAAGATGTGGTCCATATACACTATGGAGTATTATTCATCCATTCAAGGATGAATACCCAACTTTTGTAGCAACATGGACGGGACTGGAAGAGATTACGCTGAGTGAAATAAGTCAAGCAGAGAGAGTCAATTATCATATGGTTTCACTCATTTGTGGAGCATAACAAATAGCATGGAGGACAAGGGGAGATGGAGAGGAGAAGGGAGTTGAGGGAAATTGGAGGGGGAGATGAACCATGAGAGACTATGGACTCTGAAAAACAATCTGAGGGTTTTGAAGGCATGGGGGGTGGGAGGTTGGGGGAGCCTGGTGGTGGGTTTCATGGAGGGCACGTATTGCATGGAGCACTGGGTGTGGTGCATAAACAATAAATTCTGTTACACTGAAAAGAAATTAAATTTTAAAGAAAGAGACACAGGAAAAAGAAAAAGAAAAGTTTTGATAAGTTTTTAAATGGGAAAAAAAATCAGTGGCTGTTCTGTCTAGCTCACCCATTCAAGTTGCATTTGGCTATGTTCCAATTTTGTAGAGATAGAGGTTAACATGTAGAGCTGATTGTGATGAAGGTGTTTCCAGTGTATAGCTGTGCAATTGATTCTTGATCATAGCAATGCAAATAGATTTGTCCAGTAGAGAATATAAATCTCTTTAAGTCAAACTATCATTTGAACCAATTGTGACATCTTACTGGTTCCCTCATCAATTGATGAGTTAATTTAAAATCTTTGCTCAGTGTTCATTTTATATTTGTATGAGTTATGGTTTCATCTTTTAAAAAATATCTTTTAACAATTTTGAAGTTTCTGCTGAGATGCACAATAGATTCATCTGACAGAGGCAGGTAGACTGTGTGCTCAGACAAGTATGCTTCATTAGCAGCTTAAGCAAGACACATTTTTTTTTTTTTTTGTCTCCTAGGTGAATCCCAAGTGTCAATAGAACTTTAACTTTGCCAACTGTATATTCTCTGGGTTTTTTTCCTCTATTAGTTTTGCATTTTGGTTTTGTTCACTTACAGTCCATCAGTTATACTACATTGGTGAGAGCAATAACTGGGCATTTGTCTTAATTGCCCAGCCATTTGATGGTTTTTGTAGGTAAGTGATAGATATCTATTCTTTGCTGGGTGAGAGAGGACAAAGAATCTGGTTTATTAGTCCTTTTTATTTGTTTTTCTTGTTGTTATTTGCTTATGTGTTTGTCTATTTGGAACACAGACTTTTTTTAAAAGATTGTATTTATTTATTTGACAGACAAAGATCACAAGTAGGCAGAAAGGCGACAGGGGGGGAGGGAAGCAGGCTCCCCACCGAGCAGAGAACCTGATGCGGGGCTCAATCCAGGACCCTGAGATCATGACCTGAGCCGAAACCAGAGGCTTTTACCCATTGAGCCTCCCAGGTGCCCCGGGAACACAGATTAATGAAAAACTTCATACTTACTAGGAAGAAGAACAGCTCTCTTTGATAGACAGAATGGTGATTTTCAAAAAAAATTTCTGTCTGTGTCATGTGACTTGTGACTAAAATTATAGAACTGAAACTATAAACTCTCTGTAATTTGGAAAGGCCTTTACCCTCAGTGTGTATGTGTGTGTGTGTGTGTGTGTGTGTGTGTTTTCCTATTTCTGGAGGGTATAAATAAATTAGAGTACAAAGTCTTTTAAATTAAAGGAATTTTATTCTGGTTGGTTTTTAGAATTAATAAGTAGCTATATAAAATCCTCCCAAATAAGATAATTAAACTTTGAATACTTTAAATGTGCTATAAAAATATGGTAAAATTATTCTTCCTGATGCTAAGTCAGAAACCTTTTAAAAACCCAAATTCACATAATTAAAGTAAATGTTTGATAAACAAGACCAGTTTACTAATGTGAGTTTAATAAAAACAGCTTTGTCTTTTCTGATTTATCACTATTAAGTGTAATTTAAGCAGTTTTTTCTATGTAGGTGTGTTTTTCTTAGACATTTACAGGTTTGCTGATCAAATAAGCTAACATTACTCCTACATAATGCTTAATATTATGAAAAATAAAAATTTATGTTTGACTAAATTGAATCATTATTCTGACAAATTTTTTAATTTCAACAGCATTTTTAAAAAAAACTATGAGCTGATATTAAATTAAATTAATTATTATGCGGCCAGTGGATATCTAGGTACTTTCTAAGTAGTATAGAGCACTGCCACATTGATTACTAAGCATAATTTTGCTTTTCTAATATGTTAAAAGAGAAGCTATAGCAATGAGTCATGTTAATGAATGTGCTCATTTTTTGCCACACAGGAATGCATGTGACTGTAAAAAATTGTATTATGAACTCTGCTAATCTGCTAAAATGCTTCATATGACAGAAAGTTCTCAATTATCTGCTCTCTAGTTTTCTCTGTGAAATAGAAGTTAATTACTTCAGTGAAAAGTTATAATTAATATGACTGGTTGCAACTGCACTAGGAGCAAAGACAGAGAAATACAACCAAGAATATGCTTTTGCTTTTCCATAAGCAGCGGTTCTTGGGATTTATGTGGTTACAATAATTTATATTTACTCCATTAAAAATAAAAACAGAAATATTTAAAATACTCATTTATGCATTAAATTGAAGATGGTGATGAATCATAGCATGTTATCAAAAATAGCATCTTAATATTATTACAGAATTAGTTTTGAACTTATAGACCCCTTGACATTTGTATTAGAATAAAAGTATAACCAGAATATTGAAAAGTATGGGAAAGGAAAAAACTGGGAAAGTATATTTTTTTATCCTGATTTATAATCCTTAGTCTTATAAGCTATGAAATGTGTTAGAATTTTTGCAAAGTTGGGCTTGCATCTTTGATTTTCTGATTAATGTCTTGACCTAAAATACAAATGTCTATTCTTTTTAAAGTGACCCACATTCTTGAGTGGTCCAGAACCGAGGGCTTCCTGGGATGTGGGACTTTCAGTATTACAATCAGAACAGTCCTGGGGAAGCTAGCAGGGTTGGCTACCTTATTTACTTTCTGTTTAATCTGCCTAGAAAGCAAAGTTTCTGTAACTTGCCTGAATAATCTTACATTCTCCATATTGAATTTTTTAAATTTTTTAAAATTTAAATTTTTCTAAATTATTTTTTTTAATTTTTAAAAATTTAATTATGTTAGTCACCATACAGTACTTCATTATTTTTTGGTGTAGTGTTTCATAATTCATTGTTTGTATATAACACATTGTGCTCCATGCAGTATGTGCCCTCCTTAATACTCCTCACTGGCTTTAACCCATCCTCCCACCCTTCTCCCCTCTGAAACCTTCAGTTTGTTTCCTGTTGTCCATAGTCTCTCATGGTTCATCTCCCCCTCTGATTTCCCACCTTTCATTTTTCCCTTCCTTCTCCTAATGTCCTCCATGCTATTCCTTATGTTTCACATACAAGTGAAACCATATGATAATTGTCTTTCTCTGCTTGAGCTTATTTCACTTAACATAATCTCCTCCAGTTCCGACCATGTCAATGCAAATGGTGGGTATTCATCCTTTCTGATAGTTGAGTAGTATTCTATTGTATATGTGGACCACATCTTCTTTATCCATTTGTCTGTTGAAGGGCATCTCCGCGCTTTTCACACTTTGGCTATTGTGGACATTGCTGCTATGAACATTGTGGTGCACATGCCCCTTCTTTTCACTACACCTTTATCTTTGGGGTAAATACTTAGTACAGTTGCTGGGTTTAGGATAGCTCTATTCTTTACGTCTTGAGAAAACTCCATACTGTTTCCCAGAGTGCTTCAACACTCTAAAACAAATAATGAAGTCAAAAACTGGGCAGAAGACATGAACAGATGCTTCTCTAAAAAAGACATACAAATGGCTAACAGACACATGAAAAAATGCTCAACATCACTAGCCATCAGGGAAATTCAAATCAAAACCACAAGGAGATACCACCTTACACCAGTTAGATTGGCAAATATTATCAAGGCAGGAAACAACAAATGTTAATGAGGGTATGGAGAAAGGGGAACACTCTTACGCTGTCGCTAGGAATACAAGCTGGTCCATTTTGACTTTATGCTCTTAACTATGAAAAGGAAGGAAAGCAAGAAAAAAGAAGAAAAAAAGTTTCCTTGCTTATGAAAGTGCTAAGGTTCTTTACAATCTTGTTTCTTCCCCATATTTATTTTTAAATGTTTTATTGTCACCTTGACTCAATAAGCAACCAAGCATTGTTTCTCAGGTACCTATGATCCTGTCTTAATCAAGTGTCTAAATCTCCTCTGACAACTCTTGATTTTTGCCTTCTAAAAATCAGGTCTGAAATATAGAAGAAAATAAATAAGACTTGCAGGAAATCTTTTACACCTAAAGTAGTCTTTGAGATTTCCCAGAGGGTTCCTGGAAAATCACAAAGCTTTGTTCTTTTACCTTATAAAAAGGGATGCTAGAAATAATCAGGTTTGGTGAGCTGCATGGGAAGAGTTGTTAATAATATCAGAAGAAATGCTCAGCCTTCCCTAGGTTAAATTTGTATAGGTAAGATGTTATTAATATAAATATTTCAGAAATTTTATGCTTTATGGGAAGTCTCTGGAGATTTTTCAATGCTTTACTTTCTGTATATGTTTAAGTTTGGGGAAAATACTGACTGGAAGTCTTATAAAAATAGTTCTGTTGAACTTTTCCTTATTTATTTGAGTCTTGGCAGTGTTTTGTCTGATGATACTGAGCAACAATACATTTCAATTATTGTTTAAAATATTGACTGCCACAGACTTTTTTTCTTTTTTAAAAATATGAATCAAGTAATTTTTAGGTCAGTGGGCCTCAATACATATTAGACCTAATTATAAAGTTGCATAGAAATATAGATGTCTAGGCCCTACTTCAACTTTTTACTTGATATTCTTCATATATTACATATCTGTTATATCTAAGGATTATGAGATGTTCTATTCTAAGAATTTTCCCTTTATAAAAACATATCATCCAATTTTATAAATCAGATGTAGCATCCATTGGCTTCTTAGCAAGTAGACTTAATGATTAATATAAGAGACATTTGTTTAAAGTTTCTTTTGGGAGAACAGGTTTATTATTTTTGTTTTGTATGCCACTAACCAAATGACTAAATATCCTTCCAAGTTGTATTATTCCTGCATTATTATTATTATGAACTCTCATCAGTCCATTTGAAAAATTTCAGTAATAAAATATCAATAGCTCTGTCATTTAAAAATAGTTTTTGTGTGCAGCAAAATGGTTCTAAGAGGGAAGTTGATAGCAATACAGGCCTACCTAAAGAAGCAAAAAAAAAATCTCAAATAAACAACCCTACCTTATACCTAAAGGAGTTAGAAAAAGAAGGACAAGCAAAACCCAACCCAGCAAAAGGAATGAAATAATAAATATTAGAACAGAAATAAATGATATAGAAAGTAAAAGAAAAAAAAAGAATAGTTCTATGAAACCAGGAGCTGTTTCTTTAAAAGATCCACAAAACTGATAAACCTCTAGCAAGACTCATTAAAAAAGAGAGAGCGAGAGGACCCAAATAAGCAAAATTATTAACAAAAGAGCAGAAATAACCACCACAGAAATATAAATAATTTTATCAGAATATTATGAAAAACTATATGCCTACAAATTGGACAACTTAGAAGAAATGGATAAATTCCTAGAAGCATATAACCTACCAAAACTGAAGCAGGAAGAAATGGAAAATTTGAACAGATCAATTACCATCAACAAAACTGAATCAGTAATATTTAAAAAAAAAACAAACTCCCAAAAAACCAAAGTCCAGTACCAGATGGTGTCACTGGTGAATTTTACCGAACATTTAAAGAAGAGTTAATATTCATTCTTCTCAGATTATTCCAAAAAATGCAAGAAGAAGGAAAACTTACAAATTTATTCTATGAATCTAGTATCACCCTGACACCAAACCATAAAATACCACAAAAAAAGACAACTATCAGCCAATATCTCTCATGAATTTGGATGCAAAATTCTCAACAAAATATGAGCAAACTGAATCAAACAATATATCTAAAAAATAATCAATATGATGCTTCACATTAATAAGAGAAAGGATAACTGTAGGATCATCTCCATAGATGCAGAAAAAGCATTTGACAAAGTACAACATCCATTCATGATAAAAAAAAAAATCCTCTGCAAAGTAAGTCTAGAGGGAACATATCTCAATTTAATAAAGGCCATATATTAAAAAAAATAAAAAACAACTCACAGACAACATCATACTCAGTGGTAAAGAAAACCAAGAGCTTTTCTCCTAAGGTCAGGAACAAGACAAGGATGTCCACTATCACTACTTTTATTCAACACAATAGTGGAAGTCTGAGCCACAGCAATCAAACATAAAGAAATAAAAGGCATCAAAATTCACAAAGAAGCAAAATTCTCTCTAAATGCAGATGACATTATACTATTTATAGAAAACCCTAAAGATTCTAACAAAAAACTACAGGAACTGATAAATGAATTTAGTAAAGTTGCATGATACAAAATCGATGTACAGAGATCTGTTGTATTTCTATGCACTAATAATGAAGCAGCAGAAAGAGAAATGAGGAAAACAATCCCATTTATAAATGCACTGAGAACAGTAAAATATCTTATTAACAAAAGAAGTGGAAGACCTATACTCTGGAAACTATATAACACTGATAAAAGAAAGGGGAACCCTCTTACACTGTTGGTGGGAATGCAAGTTGGTGCAGCCTCTTTGGAGAACAGTGTGGAGATTCCTCAAGAAATTAAAAATAGAGCTTCCCTACGACCCTGCAATTGCACTCCTGGGTATTTACCCCAAAGATACAGATGTCGTGAAAAGAAGGGCCATCTGTACCCCAATGTTTATAGCAGCAATGGCCACAGTCACCAAACTATGGAAAGAACCAAGATGCCCTTCAACGGATGAATGGATAAGGAAGATGTGGTCCATATACACTATGGAGTATTATGCCTCCATCAGAAAGGACGAATATCCAACTTTTGTAGCAACATGGATGGGACTGGAAGAGATTATGCTGAGTGAAATCAGTCAAGCAGAGAGAGTCAATTATCATATGGTTTCACTCATTTGTGGAGCATAACCAATAGCATGGAGGACAAGGGGCGTTAGAGAGTAGTAGGGAATATGGGTAAATTGGAAGGGGAGGTGAACCATGAGAGACTATGGACTCTGAAAAACAGTCTGAGGGGTTTGAAGTGGCGGGGGGCTGGGAGGTTGGGGTACCAGGTGGTGGGTATTATAGAGGGCACAGCTTGCATGGAGTACTGGGTGTGGTGAAAAAATAATGAATAATGTTTTTCTGAAAATAAATAAATTGGGGAAAAAAAATGACAAAAAAAAAAGATTCATTCCTGTTGTTAACTGTTAAAAAAAAAAAAAAAGAAATTCAAGATGACACAAAGAAATGGAGGGACATTCCTTGCTTGTGGGTTAGAAGAACAAGTATTGTTTAAAAGTCTATGCTACCAAAACAATCTACAGATCTAATTCAATTCCTATCAAAATACCAACAACCATTTTTCACAGAGCTAGACCAAATAATCCTAAAATTTGTATGGAACCACAAAAGACCCTGAAGAGCCAAAACAATCTTGAAAAAGAAAAGCAATGTTGGACATATCACAATTCCAGACTTCAAGTTATATTACAAAACATTAGCAATTAAAACTGTATGGTACCACAATAACAATAGACACATAGATTAATAGAATAGAACAGAAAACCCAGAAATAAAACCACAGTTGCATGGTCTATTAATCTTCAACTAAGCAAGAAAGAATATCCCATGGGAAAAAGATCTTCAACAAATGGTGTTGGGAAAACTAGACAGCAACATTGGAAGAACTGACATTGGACCACTTTCTTACACCATACACAAAAATAAACTCAAAATTGATGAAAGACCTTAAAGTGCAACAGAAAACCATAAAAATCCTAGAAAAGAACATGGGTAGTTGTTTCTCTGACACTGGCCGCAGCAGCATTCTTTTAGATATTTCTCCTGAGGCAAGGGAACAAAAGCAACCTATTGGGACTTCATCAAAATAAAAATCTTCTGCACAGCAAAGGAAACAAAACTGAAAGGCAACCTATGGAATGGGAGAAGATACTGCAAATGACATATCCAAAGGCCTTGTTCGTTTGGTCAATTTGTTTAATTAAGGCCTGGTAGAAAGGAAGACAGATTATTACCAAACCCATGCAAATAACTATAACGCCATAAAAAAGAGACTCATAATTTCTGAGTTCTAGGAATTCATAGAATTAGATATCACTTTTAACTGCTTCATTTTAGTTTATAAAAGCAGAGTCTACCAAATTTCCATGGGTCACTTAGAGCATAAGAAAAAATGACAAGGGCTTCCTTAAATATCTGGAAAATAGTGCATTAAAACAACATCAGTGATATTCCAAACAACCACAATAAAATCTTTCTCATCAGTTCATTCATTTCTGTATAATTAATTCTTGTTCCATTCCATATCTTAAATTCATAGTCTTATGAAGCCATCTATTTCTCAACTGAAAGTGTTCTGGAAATCCAGACTTAAGTCTACTGATATGGTCTGAAAGATGCCCAAGTGATTCCAGCTTAGATGCCTCTACCCAAGAGTTAATTCCTTGAAATGTCGATATTTGGAAGTACAGTTTCTATAGGGCTCTGAGACTTTCTTAAAAAAAAAAAAAAACACAGATTCTAGTCTGTGGCTTATAGGAGAGACTTCAGCAAACATTAGAGTAAAACAAAAACTATTTTTTGTTCTTATTTGTTGTTGTTTTCATTTCATTTAATTTATTCATCAGAACAAATGGCACTCTTTAATCCCTATCACCCCTGTTTCCTCCACCCACCATCCAGTTTCTCTAATAACCACCAGATTATTCTCTACAGTTAAGATTCTGTTTCTTGATTTTTCTCTCTCTTTCCCTTTGCTCATTTGTTTTGTTTCCTAAGTCCCACATATGAGTGAGATTATATGTTATTTGTCCTTTTGACTGATGGATTTCAATAAGCTTTATATTCCCTAGCTCTCTCCATGTTGTTGCAAGTGGCAAGATTTCATTCCAGGGAAAGGGGCTGAGTAATATTCCATTATATATGTATAATATATATACACACACACACACACACACACACACACACGTATATATGGAATGTGAATACATACATACATATATATGTGCATATATAGATAGATATCTACATATCTCTCTATATATATACACACACACGTGTATATATGGAATGTGAATACATACATACATATATATGTGCATATATAGATAGATAGATATCTACATATCTATCTATCTATATATCTTCTTCACATCTTCTTTATCCATTCATCTATCAGTGGACACTCGGTTGCTTCCACGGTTTGGCTATTGTAGATAATGCTACTATAAACATAGGGGGCATGTATCCCTCTGAATTAATGTTTTTGTGTTTTGGGGTAAATACCCAGTAGTACAAATACTGGATCATAGGGTAGTTCTATTTTTAACTTTTTGAGGTACTTCCATACTATTTTCCACAGTGACTGCACCAGTTTGTATTCCTACCAACAGTGCAAGACGGCTCCCCTTTCTTCACATCCTCACCAATGCCTGTGTTGTTGATTTTAGACATTCTGACAGGTGTGAAGTGATATCTCATTGTAATTTTGATTTGCATTTCCCCCCATCTGGATGTCTTCTTTGGAGAAATGTCAAATTCATATCTTCTGCCCATTTTTAAAATTGGTTGTTTTTTGTTTTTTGTTTTTTTGGTGTTGAGTTGCCTATGTTCTTTATACATTTTGGATACTAATCTTTTATGGGATAGGTCATTTGCAAATATCTCTCCTATTCCATAAGTTGCCTTTCAGTTTTGTTTATTGTTTCTGACTAGGCTATTTTCCAATTCTGGGAGATAGAAGTTAACTTGTAGAACTGATAATATTACAAACTTTTCCTGTCTATAGCTATGCAAATGACACCTTATCATGGCAAGGCAAGTAGATTTTTTAGATGAGGATATAAATCTCTGCTTTGTAAGAGCTATAAAATCTCTGCTTTTACAAATCCTGCTTTGTAAGAGCTATAACATCTCATTAGTTCTTTCATTAATTAATAAATTAAATAAAATATTTGCCAAGCATTTATTTTATGTTTGTATGAAGGTCATGATTTTGCTGTCTTTTAAAAAAAATTGTCCTGTAACATTTTTATTGTCATGGTAGTGAAATTTTGGTAAAGAGCAGTGATAAATTCATGTATTTAATCCACACTTTTAAACTGAAGGTTCTGTACTGGAATTCTAATTAATAGGTACTTTAAGTTATCAAACTTTTCTTTTCATTGGTTCTAAGGTTTATGTCATAGAAAGGTCTTCCCTACCCTAAGATTAATATAAAAAATAAAAAGAAAATCTCATGTATTTACTTTTAGAAGTTTTATACTTTCACTTTGAAGCCTAAAAACTTTTTGATTTAGCTTAATTAGTTTCCCAAATGTGTCATTGATTATTCCAGTACCATTTCAAATCATTTCCCCACTAATTAAAAATTCCATTTTGTTATGAAAATGGAAAAAATGTTCACATTCAATTTACATATTAACTTAGGAAGAATGGACATTTTTGTAATGTTGAGTTCTATACAAAAACAGGGTATGGGTTTCCATTAATCCAAATCTTATTTTATATTAAGTCTGAGTTTAAAGTTTTTGTCTATATATCTCTCATATTTTTGTTAGTTATTTCTAAATATTTTGTCTATCATTATTATTATAAATGGAATGTTTTCTCCCATTATATTTTCTAGTTGTGTTTTGTTTTTATATGGGAAAGCTACTGACTTCGGCATTACTTTTGTGTCCAATTACTCTTTTGAATTCTCTTATTATCTATAATAGTTTTTTTACTTGATTTGCTTGTATTCTTGTATTTTCATGTATACAATCATATCATCTACAAATAATGATAGTTTTTCTTCTTTGTTTCTGATTTTTACACGTTTATTCCTTTTTTTTAAGATTTTATTTATTTATTTGACAGAGAGTGATCGCAAGTAGACGGAGAGGCAGTCAGAGAGAGAGAGGGAAACAGGCTCCCTTCTGAGCAGAGAGTCCGATGCGGGAACTCGATCCCAGGACCCTGAGACCATGACCTGAGCCAAAGGCAGCGGCTTAACCCACTGAGCCACCCAGGCGCCCCACGTTTATTCCTTTTTGATTGTTGGCAATGGCTAATCCTTACGGAAGCGTATTAGTGGGTATCCATATCTTATTCTTGACTTCAGTAGAAATGCCTCTAAACAAACAAACAAACAAACAAACAAGATCTATTTATTTATTTATTTATTTAAGGTGCGGGGGAGATTGAGCTTGAGTGAGTGGAGGAGGTTCAGAGGGAGAGAATTTTCAAGCAGACTCACCGGTGAGCATGGAGCCCTATGCTGGGCTCCATCCCACAACCCATGAGATCATGAGCTGAGCTAAAACTGGAATCAGATGTTTAACTGACTGAGCCACCTAGACACTACAATACTTTTTTTTTTTAAGATTTTATTTAGTTAGTTAGTTAGTTATTTCTTTGAGAGAAAGAGAGAATGTGCAAGCAAGGGTAGGAGCAGAGGGAGAGGGAGAGAGAGAGAGAAAGAATCTCATGCAGACTCTATGCTGAGCTTGGAGCCCCATATGGGGCCAATCCTGTGACCCTGAGATCATGATCTGATCCAAACTAAGAGTCTGTTGCTTAACTGAACTGAACTGAGCCACTCAGGCACCCCTAGTAGAAATGTTTTTAATATTTCATCAATTGAAATGACTGGCATTTAGTCATACCTTGTTAAGAATTCAGCCACCCAAATCTATTTTGCTATGCTTTTATTTTTAAGTTAGTATCAGAAATCATAGGAAACAATGAGATATATAACATGATATCATTTGCGAAAATTAAGACTATAGTGCCACAAAAGAATGCATAACTTGCAAAAATATGTTCACATTAAACTTATTAAAATGGTTGCTTACAGATGTGCCTTCCTGGCTCATCAGTGAAACATGCAACTCTTAATCTTGGGGTTTTGAGTTCAAGTCCCATATTTGGTAAAGAGATTACTTAAAAATAAGATATTTTCTTAAATGGTGGTTCATGGAGGAACGGGAATGAGAATACAAAAATAGAAAGAAAAACATATTCATAGCAAAAAACTAAGAACTTGAAACCTTGATAGAAAAAGGTACAAGGGCATTATTTGTACTAGTATTTGTATTTAGTACTTAATAAAAAATGTCTATGAAATCATCTGGGCCTGGTGCTTTTATGAGGGTGGATGATTCTTTGACAACTTCCTTAATTTCAACCAAGGTCATTGGTCTCTCTAAATCTCTCTTCTGTGATTAGTTTTGGTCTTTATATTTTACTTGAAAATCTTCCTTTTTTTTTGGAGAGATCATCATACTTTTATTTCCTCTATGTCAGTAGTCATTTCCTCATTGTAATTTTAATTTTGTATACTTATGAATTCTTACTTTTTCTTGATTTGGTTAGCTGGTGGTTTCTGTGTTTTATTTTTAAAGATCCAACACTTTATTTTTAAAGATTTGTTCTATTTGTCTATTTTCTTTTCTTCTTGAGAGAGATAGAGAGAGAGAGCATGTGCATGTGCACAAGTTGGGGAGTCGGGAGGAGGGTCAAAGGGAGAATCTTAAATAGTCTCCATTCTTAGCACAGAACCCAACTTGGAACTCGATCTCACAATCTGAGATACTGGGTGGACACTTAACCAACTGAGCCACCCAGGAGCCACTATTTTGTCTATTTTCAAAGGCACTAATTTCCAGTTTTGCTTTATCAGATCCTTTTTCTATTATCTTTATTTTTATTTTGCTACTCTTTTCCTAATATTTAAATTATTAATTTAATTATTTTTACTTTGTTGAATATTATCAATTTATATAATAATTAATATTTTACATATTAATTTATTAATTAATTAAGGATATGAGCTTTTCCCTGAGCCTTGTTTTAATCATAAACCTTAGGATTTTATACATAGTGTTATTTTTAAAATTTTTCTAATTTTTTATTATGTTCAATTAACCAGCATATAGTATATCATTAGTTTTTGATGTAGTGTTCAATGATTCATTAGTTGTATATAACACCCAGTGCTCATTACAGCACGTATCCTCTCCAATGTCCATCACCCAGATAATTACAGACTCACAAGAAGTTGGAAAAATAGTACAGACAGGTCCTGAGTATCCATCACTCAGCTTCCTCTACTGTTGACCTCTCCTATAACTATAGAACATTATCAAAACCTAGGAAATTGGTTGTCACAATACATATAACTGACCACAAATCTTACTTGGATTTCACCACTTTTGGCAGGCTCTTTTTATATATCTTTGTGTACAGTTCTATTATATTTAATTACATGTGTAGATTCATGTAACCATCATCACAATCAAGATATGGAACTGTTCTCTCTCCACAAAAACATTCTTATGCTGCTCCTTTGTAATCACATCCTCCTGGCCCTTTCTAACTCCTGGTAACCACTGATGTGTCCTCCATCTCTATAATATTGTCATTTAGATAATGCCATATAAATGGAACCATATTCTATGAAACTTTTGAGATTGGATTTTTCACTTTACTCAATGCCCTAGGAGCTATCCAATTATTTTAGGTATCAGTAGTTTGTTCCTTTAGTTGCTGACTAGCATTCCACTGTTTGAATGTACCACAGTTCATTTAACCCTTCATCAGTTGAAGGTCATTAGGTTTTTGTTTTTAGTCTTTGGCAATTAGAAATGAAGCGGCTATGAACATTCATGTACGGGTTTTTGTGTGAATATAAGGTTCCATTTCTCTGGGGAAAATATCCAGGAGTGTGATTACTGGGTTGTATCATAAGTGTGTGTTCAATGCTTTAAGAAACTATCTTTTTCAGAGGGGCTCTACCATTTTATATTTCCACCAAAAATGTGTGAGTGATCTAGTATCTCTGGATGGTTGCCAATACATGGTATTATCAGATTTTTAATTTTAGCCCTTCTGACAAATATATTAGCATGCTTTTTGAGCAGGTAAGTCATTATGATTTAATTTGCATTTTCCAGTGGTTAACAATCCTGAACACCTTTTAATGTATTTATTTGCCACCCTTATGTCTTCACTGGTGAAGTGTCTATTCTAGTCTTTCCTTCATTTTCTAACTGGACTGTTTTCTTACTGTTGAGTGTAGAGAGTTCTTAACATATTTTTATATGAGCCCTTTGCCAGATATATGATTTTCAAATGTTTTCTCCCATGTAGTCTTTTCATTGTCATCAATGTCTAACCATTTTTCTACTTGAGTTTTGATTTACTGTTTGATGCAAAAATATTTTTAAGAGAGTAGATACCACAAAAAGAATGTAATTTAATAATGACACAATGTTCATCATGAAAAAGGCCATCCAGGGCTGATAAGGAATGTGTCTTGCTTTGGTAGGGCCTTCAACTGAGTCTTCAAGAATAGGTTGGGCTTGGGGAAAAATAATCTGTAGTGATTACAATAACCTTGAGGATTATCAATTAAGAGCTATAAAATGGTGATAGTCCCAAAGTGCAAAAGAGCAGAAATTTTCTGAAGATATATCCAGGCATTATCCTGACATCCTATGTTAGGTGTTGCAATGCCCACCTCATCTGAGGAGCAGTTCCCTCTCAGAGGTGGCCTGTTTTGTGGGCCAAAGGTCACTACCTATTGCTGTGTGGCAGGAAGATTTCTTAACACTGGAGGTCTCCTTAGGAGGGCCATAAATGAAGACATGGTCAAAGTTGGGCTGATAACCACAGTATGAAGGTCAGAGGAGTAATTAACTCACTTACACAGCCCAGTAACTCAGAGAACACAGGGCAAAGTGAAGAGGAAAAGGAGAATAGCATGTGACCAGTCCTACCTGGCTGGAGAAAGTCTGATGGAATCCATGTTGTCATCAACAAGAATGAGATCTTGAAATGTACAACCTGGTTTGACCCCTCTCTTCCAACATCACCACAGCACCAAACCAATAAAAATTGAGAATTAACTAGGAAAGTCAGTCAAAGAGGATTTTTTGGAGGAAGGACTTGGAGAATTTCATAAGAATTGGCTGGAAAGGGAAGAACTAGGCATTTCTTCAGTGAGAATGGGAAGAACAATAGTATAGTGCAGGAACTGTCACTGTTCACTTCAGTGAACAGAAAGGATGGCTCAAAGAGAAAGGATGTGTCCAGGACTCAAGGGACAGACTTCTTTTTTTTTTTTTTTAAGATTTTATTTGTTTATTTGACAGAGATCACAAGTAGGCAGAGAGGCAGGCAGCGGGTGGGGGGAAGCAGGCTCCCCGCTAGCGGAGAGCCCAACCTTGGAATCATGACCTGAGCCAAAGGCAGAGGCTTTAACGCACTGAACCACCCAGGCGCCCCAAGGGACAAACTTCTAAAGGAGGACTTGGACACCAGAATGAGGAGGGAAGATGCTATAGGACAGGAATTAAGGGGCCCCTGTGGGTTCAGGCAGCTCCCCACACTCTCCCCGCCCCACTTGTCATGGTGTCTGAGATGTCCAGGAGGGTTCCAGGTCACTTCTTCAGATGAAGACATTACTCCCTCCAGATTCTTCTTTGAGAAGCAAGCAGTCTGAAGATACTTCTCCCCTCTGGTATTTCTCCCACACAATGGACAAGCCTAAAGTGCTTCACCTAGTACTGCATCTCTATGTGTTAGAAAATTTCCCCCTCTTACCTCTCCAAATACCCAGCCAGCTTGCTCAGTTGTGGACTGACAGGGGGTCTTTCTAGAGTCCTGCATTGCACTCTGTTCTCAATCTGCCAACAAACTCCTGTACCACTGGGCATCTCAGGTACTCATGTGGCCCCTGGCCCTGGTGTCACATTTCCTGGGTGAATGGCCCAGACACAGCTCTGGCCCTGCTTATGTGATCAGTACACATTTATGGAGCAATGAAGGACAATAGAGGAACATCTTAATTAAGTAAGGCCATTTTATTTTATTTTGTTTTATTTTTATTTTCAGCATAACAGTATTCATTATGTTTTCACCACACCCAGTGCTCCATGCAATCCGTGCCCTCTAAATACCCACCACCTGGTACCCCAACCTCCCACCCCTCCCCGCCACTTCAAACCCCTCAGCTTGTTTTTCAGAGTCCATAGTCTCTCATGGTTCACCTCCCCTTCCAATTTCCCCCAACTCCCTTCTCCTCTCTAATTCCCCATGTCCTCCATGCTATTTGTTATGCTCCACAAATAAGTGAAACCATATGATAATTGACTCTGCTTGACTTATTTCACTCAGCATCATCTCTTCCAGTCCCGCCCATGTTGCTACAAAAGTTGGGTATTTGTCCTTTCTGATGGAGGCATAATACTCCATAGTGTATATGGACCCCATTTTCCTTATCCATTCGTCTGTTGAAGGGCAACTTGGTTCTTTCCACAGTTTGGCGACCGTGGCCATTGCTGTTATAAGCATTGGGGTACAGATGGCCCTTCTTTTCACGACATCTGTATCTTTGCGGTAAATACCCAGGAGTGCAATTGCAGGGTCATAGGGAAGTTCTATTTTTAATTTCTTGAGGAATCTCCACACTGTTCTCCAAAGAGGCTGCACCAACTTGCATTTTTACCAACAGTGTAAGAGGGTTCCCCTTTCTCCACATCCCCTCCAACACATGTTGTTTACTGTCTTGTTAATTTTGGCCATTCTAACTGGTGTAAGGTGGTATCTCAATGTGGTTTTAATTTGAATCTCCCTGATGGCTAGTGATGATGAACATTTTTTCATGTGTCTGATAGCCATTTGTATGTCTTGATTGGAGAAGTGTCTGTTCATATCTTCTTCCCAACTTCTTTCAAGATATGTCTCCAAAGGCAAAGGAAACAAAAGCGAAAATAAACTTTTGGGACTTCATCAAAATCAAAAGCTTCTGCACAGCAAAGGAAACAGTCAAAAAAACAAAGAGGCAACCCACAGAATGGGAGAAGATACTTGCAAATGACAGTACAGACAAAAGGTTGATATCCAGGATCTCTAATGAACTCTTCAAACTCAACACACACAAAACAGACAATCATATCAAAAAATGGGCAGGGACGCCTGGGTGGCTCAGTTGGTTAAGCAGCTGCCTTCGGCTCAGGTCATGATCCCAGGGTCCTGGGATCGAGTCCCGCATCGGGCTCCTTGCTCGGCAGGGAGCCTGCTTCTCCCTCTGCCTCTGCCTGCCTCTCTGTCTGCCTGTGCTCGCTCTCTCTCCCTCTCTCTCTCTGACAAATAAATAAATAAAATCTTTAAAAAAAAAATGGGCAGAAGTAAGGCCATTTTAAATTTGTTAACTGATACCGTTTCACCTATCATTTAATATCATTTGTAAGTTATCTTTCTTTTTTCTTTTGCTTAAAACAACAGAAAGTTATTCTCCCACTTCAGGGATTGTTCCTTTTGGAGGTTTGAGCAAGAATCTGTTCATTGCCCCTCTCTTAACTTTGTTTTTTTTTAAGATTTTATTTATTTGACAGAGAGAGATCATAAGTAGGCAAAGAGGCAGGCAGAGAGAGAGAGGGAGAAGCAGCCCGCTGAGCAGAAAGCCCGACGTGGGGCTTGATCCCAGGACTCTGAGATCATGACCTGAGCCGAAAGCAGAGGCTTAACCCACTGAGCCACCCAGGCACCACCCCTCCTCCTTAACTTCTACTGGTGATCCTTGGTATTCTATGGCTTGTAGACACATCAGCCCAATATTTTTCCTCCATATTCCTCCACCTTCTTTCGTGTGTGCCCTTTTCTGTCTCCTATAAGGACAGTCTTTTTGGATTTACCATGATCTTATCTTGATTCTATCTTAATCGCATCTCCGTGGGACTTAAGTAATTAAATTAATAACAGAACCACCATTTTCTTATGTCTTCTAGCTCTTGACCTCTCTAGGAGTCAAAAAAACAATCTGAGGTTCATTAGCTATTCCCTCCCCATCTTCTAGCTCCTTGGCAGCCAGACTTCGAAATGTTACCCTATGGAAGGGACACAGTCTTGGACATCTCAAAGACCCAGGTGCTTCTTCTGGTTCTGCCTTTAAAGGCCTACAGAGAAGAAAGGAAGTCTTGCCATAGGCTGATTTGTCATAATCATGGGGGCACAGCAGTCTTTCATGGTTCCCACAGAGATATCATCAGTCCACACAGAGGCCACCCTGCTTATGCATCTGAGAGTTCCTGTATTGGTTATTTATTGCTGTGTAACAAATTATTCCATAATTTAGTGGCTTTAAACAACATAAACATTTATTATGTCACAGTTTCTATGGGTCAGGAGTGTGAGAGTGGCTTAGCTGGACTGAAGGACCTGCTTTTAAAGGTGGCTCACTGGCTGCTGGAGAGAGGCCTCAGTTGTTGTCCATGTGGGCCTTTCCATGGGTCTACTCAAGTGTCCTTGTGACATGGTGGCTGGCTTCCCTCAGATCCAAGAGAGAGAGTGAGGAGGTAGTTGTATATACCATTGTATGACCTAGCCTCAGAAGTCACACACCACCCCTTATGCCACCAGTCCACATTCAGAAGGTGGGAAATTGGGCCTTGGAAGGGAGGAATGTCAAAGAATTTGCCAAAGTATTTGAAAACCACCACAACTCTCTTTTCTACTAGGTCTCCATCCTTCTTCTCCTCTGTCTTTATCTACTTGGTCTCATTATTACTCTGTTCCCACACCTTCTCACCCTTAGGCTTGGAGTCCAGGATCTCTGCCAGAGTGGGGTGTGTGTGATACTAGTTAGGGAAAACAAAGGATTTCATTGGCTAATAAGCAAAAAGCCCATGGTTAGGACTGATGTCAAACAGGGCTTGATCCTAACATTCAAGCGATGGAGCATCTCTTCATCTCTTGCCCTTGCTTTCCTTCATGTAGGCTTCATTTCAGTAAGACTTCCTCCATGTGATGGCTCTCAGCAGCTCCAGGCTGATATTCTACCCCTTTAGTTCCCCAAAGGCTAAAGAACATCTCTTTTTCAATAGCTTTAATGAAAAACCCAAGATTATGTAATTGTGCCAGGTCTAGTGACCTCAGGTTTGATGGGCCAGGCCCATGTTGTATGCCAATCCTGGAACTGGCTGGGGAATATGGAGGTATGAACTGTGTAAAGCACATGGACTGAGTGTTATTATTAGAAGGGGACCAGACTTGGAACAAGCAACCTGGCAGTGGTCTGCAATACTGATGGTGAAGACATAAGGAGATAAAATATATTAACTGCCTGCCTTTCTGCCCGTGGACGCCGCTGAGTAAGCATCGTTAAAGTCTCCCCTCCCACCGCCGTCATGTCTAAGTCAGAGTCTCCCAAAGAGCCTGAACAGCTGCGGAAGCTCTTCATCGGAGGTCTGAGCTTTGAAACAACCGATGAGAGTCTGAGGAGCCATTTTGAGCAATGGGGAACACTTACGGACTGTGTGGTAATGAGAGATCCGAACACCAAGCGCTCCAAAGGCTTTGGGTTTGTCACATATGCCACTGTGGAGGAGGTGGATGCAGCCATGAATGCAAGGCCTCACAAGGTGGATGGAAGAGTTGTGGAACCAAAGAGGGCTGTCTCAAGAGAAGATTCTCAAAGACCTGGTGCCCACTTAACTGTGAAAAAGATTTTTGTTGGGGGCATTAAAGAAGACACTGAAGAACATCACCTAAGAGATTATTTCGAACAGTATGGGAAAATCGAAGTGATTGAGATCATGACTGACCGAGGCAGTGGCAAAAAGAGGGGTTTTGCTTTTGTAACATTTGATGACCATGATTCTGTAGACAAGATTGTCATTCAAAAATACCATACTGTGAATGGCCACAACTGTGAAGTAAGGAAAGCGCTCTCTAAGCAAGAGATGGCTAGTGCTTCATCCAGCCAAAGAGGTCGAAGTGGTTCTGGAAACTTTGGTGGTGGTCGTGGAGGTGGTTTTGGTGGGAATGACAACTTTGGTCGCGGAGGAAACTTCAGTGGTCGAGGTGGCTTTGGTGGCAGTCGAGGTGGTGGTGGATATGGTGGCAGTGGGGATGGCTATAACGGATTTGGTAATGATGGAAGCAACTTTGGAGGTGGCGGAAGCTATAATGATTTTGGCAATTACAACAATCAATCCTCAAATTTTGGACCCATGAAAGGAGGCAATTTTGGAGGCAGAAGCTCTGGCCCTTATGGTGGTGGAGGCCAATACTTCGCCAAACCACGAAACCAAGGTGGCTATGGTGGTTCCAGCAGCAGCAGCAGCAGCTATGGCAGTGGCAGAAGGTTTTAATTACTGCCAGAAAACAAAGCTTAGCAGGAGAGGAGAGCCAGAGAAGTGACAGGGAAGCTACAGGTTACAACAGATTTGTGAACTCAGCCAAGCACAGTGGTGGCAGGGCCTAGCTGCTACAAAGAAGACATGTTTTAGACAATACTCATGTGTATGGGCAAAAAAACTCAAGGACTGTATTTGTGACTAATTGTATAACAGGTTATTTTAGTTTCTGTTCTGTGGAAAGTGTAAAGCATTCCAACAAAGGGTTTTAATGTAGATTTTTTTTTTGCACCCATGCTGTTGATTGCTAAATGTAATAGTCTGATCATGACGCTGAATAAATGTGTCTTTTTTTAAAATGTGCTGTGTAAAGTTAGTCTACTCTGAAGCCATCTTGGTATACTACCCCAACAGTGTGAAGTTAGAATTCCTTCAGGGTGATGCCAGGTTCCATTCGAAATTTATTTGCAACCTGCTTGGGCACAGAAGCCATTGTCTCCACAAACCTTGGTGTAGTTGAACTGACAGTTAATGTGTTGTGACCTGGAGTTCACCATTAAAAGGTCACCCAAGCAAAGTCCTGGAGTTTATTTGGTTATTAATATGATTGTTGGCACATCCTATGCAATATATCTAAATTGAATTATGGTATCAGATAAAATTATAGATGGGATTAAAGCCTGTGTATCATCCATTATCATGTGTAATCAATCAATGATTTAATATTCTCTTGAAAAAAAAATATATTAACTGCCTGGAACTTGATGGGAATTTTTTTTCTGGATTCTTCTATTTTTCCCTCTCTGTATTTAATCATATGATAAGTCCCATAGATTATCCTTTAACATTGCTGGTTGCAACTGCCTCTCCCCTCCAAACCACTGCCTTGTTATGGTCTCTCACTGCTACTCTCCTGGGTTAGGCTGGAGCACCATACCACTGACTCCCTTCCAACTACCTCAGAGCACCAGAACCAGAATCTGGCTCTGGAAGATCCATCATCTCCACACACCTTCCAATGTCTCCTTGGCTACAGAAGAGCATGTGGACAGTTTGTGGCAGAGAAAGCTGGCTGCAGGTGGGCGGTAGAGCTAACTAGCTGGGATGGAATGGAGACGCATGGTAGTCATGGCACTGGGCACCATTGTTCCCAATGCATCTGCAGAAACCACAGCATATATGAAGCTGAAGGAGGCCAGATGGCCAGAGTGCACTGCAGCTTCTCAGTCTCCACATTCAAGCAGCTCCATCCTCCACCTCCCACAGAGGAGAAATGCTTTCCATTCTTTGATCTGAAATGGAAAGTGCCTGGTTAACCTTGCCACGGGGCTCTGCAAGTTATCAGCTTTGCAAGGGTATTCATAGTTAAGCCATATGGAGTCTGATTTCATGCAAAGTCATTTATTTGTTTAAATTTTTATATTTTTTAAACAGTTTTTTAAAGAAAACTTTTAAGGTGCACCTGGGTGGCTCAGTCATTAAGCATCTGTCTTCAGCTCAGGTCCTTGGATCAAGCCCTGAATTGGGCTCCCTGCTCAGCGGGAAGCCTGCTTCTCCCTCTCCCACTTCCCCTGCTTGTGTTCCCTCTCTCACTGTGTCTCTCTCTTTCAAATAAATAAAATCTTTAAAAAACCCAACTTTTAAATCATGGAATATTCCAAACATCTAAAAAGCAGATAGGATAGTTGAATGACCATCACCTAGCTTCAACATTTATCAGGTCATGGCTGGTCTTATTTCGTCTCCTTTCCTACTACTTCTCCCCTCTCCAATTATCTTAAAATGAAACCCAGATATCATGCCCTTTTATCCATAAATATTTCACTGTGTATCTTTAAAAGATAAGAACTCTTAAGATATGTGACCATAATGTCATTATCACACCTGAAAGTTTATTTTTTTAAAAGATTTTATTTGAGAAAGAGAGAGAGTGAGCACGAGCAGGGGACAGGGTCAAGGCAGAGGGAGAAGCAGGGAGCCCAGGCGGGACTTGATCCAAGACCCTGGGATCATGACTTGTGCCAAAGGCAGACGCTTAACCGATGGAGCCACTCAGACACCCTCACACTTGAAAGTTTAATAGTATTTCTGGCAGTATAATCAAATGTTGTTAGTATACACATTTCCCTAATTATCTCATATACTTTTTTGTTTATTTTGTTTTTACGGTTTATTTATCTGAATTAGGATTCAAATGAAGGCCATAGAGTATAATTAGTTGAAATGTCTCTGGAGTCTCCTATTTTTAAAAAAAATTTTTTTAAACATATATTTTTAAAAAGATTTTATTTATTTATTTGACAGAGAGAAATCACAAGTAGATGAAGAGGCAGGCAGAGAGAGAGAGAGGGAAGCAGGCTCCCTGCTGAGCAGAGAGCCTGATGCGGGACTCGATCCCAGGACCCTGAGATCATGACCTGAGCCGAAGGCAGCGGCTTAACCCACTGAGCCACCCAGGTGCCCCTAAAAACATATTTTTAAAAAAATATTTATTTGTTTATTTGAGAGAGAGAGAACATGTGCATGAGTTGAGGGAGGGGCAGAAGGAGAGGGAGAGAGAGAATTGCAAGCAGACTTCCTGCTGATCACAGAGACCAACTCAGGGCTCTCTCTCATGACCCTGAGATTGTGACCTGAGCTGAAATCAAGAGTTGACATGTAACTGACTGAGCCACCCAGGCGCCTCTCTGAGTCTTTTTAAGTCTAATATAGATTATAGGTTCTAATATAGGTTATAGGTTCCCTCTCTGTATCTTCTTTGTTCCTTACAATTTTTGTTGAAGAAACAAGGTTATTTATCCTGTTGTTTCTTACAGTCTAGGTTTTGCTAATTGCATCCTTCAAAAATCCTTTAATATATCCCTCTGCCCCTGTATTTCCTGTAAATATGTGGTTAGAACCAGAGACTTGACCAGATTCTGTGTTGATTTTTTTGGTGAATCCACTTGACAGGTGGTTTGTGTAAGAAGCACAGAGATCTCATTGCTTCTCTATTTCGTGTCCCCTGTCAGTATATATAGTGCCTATGGCACTGGACACTGGGAACCAGAAGTCTGTCACTGATGTCACCCCAAGCCAATTCCTCCACTGCCATCATTTCAAAAAATGGAATTTACATTATCCAACTTCCTCACCTAGTTCTCTTTCCAGATCTCTTTACTAGGGAATCTTGGTCTCACACCTGGAGCCTGCATGCTCCAGGTAGGCTGGGAAAGTTATTTCTTCTTTCTGTGAATACCTTGGAGAAATGGAATTCCCAATGAAGAAATTCCTTAATTCCTTAATTAAATAGGGAGACTTGTTCACAAGATGGCAGACAGCCACAAGTGTGACAAATGTGCACTGGGATGTCTAAGACAATGGTAAGAGAGAGCGCTAAGTGTAAGGAGCTCAAATAGGACCTCCACTGGGATATGTGGTATTGGGGGAAGGGACTCATTGGGCCTAGACATCACGTTCATGAAAGGATTTTCAACTTCTGATGCTATTACCAAAAGAAAGTCATAGAGAGACAGTAATGGGACAGGATAGAATTCATTTTTTACCTTTAAGACTATGCACCATGATTGGACGAGCCTATCTCAGCTACACTATGAATTCAGGAATTTCATAAATACTAATCCTGGAACTAGCACTGCAAAATTATACTGTATTTTTGTGTACTAGCCTATTTGTTACCTCCAGCCATTTAAAATAAACCACAACTTTTGTTCATTGAGAACTGGTCTTTTTTTTTTGGAGGCATCTTAAGAAGAAATGGCCAGGATCACCTTTAAGAGGCTCAGCACTCAGGTGCACCTGGGTGGCTCAGTGGGTTAAGCTTCTGCCTTTGGCTCAGGTCGTGATCTTAGGGTCCTGGGATTGAGCCCCACATTGGGCTCTCTCCTTAGCAGGGAGCTTGCTTCCCCCCCTCTCTCTCTCTGCCTGCCTCTGCCTGCGTGTGATCTCTGTCAAATTAATTAATTATTATTATTTTTTTTGAAAGAGGCTCAGCACTCCAAGGAGGGGGATTTTTTGGACTTTGGAACTTTGTCTCTGAAGGATTGGTAGGGTTTGATTATTGGAGAGAGAATGGCGGATGTCATCATAGGTAAGTGTCCCTCTTAGAGTGAATCAACTCCTTTTCCCAAAGGCATATTCATCCCTTTCCTTGTCCCCACTCCCGTTGAGAAGAAAGCTCTTCCTGCGACATGGGTGATTAGCAGGTCCCCACCACCTACACTGACTCAGTCCTGCAGGCCGCCAGCTCAGGGTGGGATGCCCGGCTGGGACTGCATTGGTGAAGCCCCTGGGAACTGAGATTAGGAAAGACTCAGACTTGCAGGTGGGGGGTGAAGAGGGGTATGGCTCCTGTCAGTGTTGGCCTGGATAAGGGACATTCAGGGGAATTAAGTGGAGTTTAATTGTAGGGCACTGTTGAACTGTTTAATTTGCACCTGAAAAGAACAATAGTGCTGTCCTAATTAATGGAGACAGAGGTTATAAATTAGGGCTTCCAGAGAGGTCCTAGGGTTCACCTTGTCAGGATTTTCTTGTGGGAGGGTTTTGGAGGCTGTCCAGAGAATGACATTTCAGGGGCCTTGTGGGGTTTAGGGTCTGAAGTTCATCCTCCTGCCAGTCCTGGGATGACAGGTGATGTGTCTGTACATCGCTGACTCGGGGATCCCAATCAGTAACTGTGGTGTGTGTGTGTGTGTGTGTGTGTGTGTGTGAGAGAGAGAGAGAGAGAGAGAGAGAGAGAGAGAAACTGCACTTGGGCTTGCACCCTCAAAAAAGGAGAGAGGCCTCCCTCCCCCCACAACCCCCTGCCCTGCCTCTCAAATTCCTCATATAGGAGAAATCGTATGATAATTTTCCAGATTGACTTATTTCACTCAGCATAATACTCTCTAGTTCCATCCACGTGGTTGCAAATGAGAAGATTTCATTTTCTGACGGCTGCATAGTATTCTATTGTATAGATTTACCTTCTGTGCTATGGTGAGTGCTGTGAATTGTGTAGGACTGATGATTCACTGACCTGTACCCCTGGGGCAAATAATACATTATATGTTAATTTAAAAACAACAAAAACAACAACTCCTCTGGCTCCTGCTACCTGTTAAAATAGATCCTGTGGTCAAGCTCTTCAATCAGAGTGTGGCTGAATCTCCCGCTGGGACCAGAGATTCCCAAGGTGGGGGTGGGGCCATGATTCCTACCTTACAGGCGCTCTCACGCTAATGGCGCCACACTTAGAGTGCCCACCAGACCCTAACTGTTGGGCCAGGTATTCACTTATTGGGAGTGATCTGATGGGTCAGGATGGGAACTCCTGGATGCCCGGCAGGTATGACTCCAGCACAGTGGTTGGCACAGAATAGGACTTCATTAGACAACTGTGTGATGAATGAGTGAACAGACTGTATAAGGCTCTTTACCTTTGCTCTATTTTCAGGGCCAGAACCGGGGCAAAGGTGAAAAGGTCTCTAAAATCTTAGGCAATTTTGGGTTTTCATTTCTTTGATCTAGGCCAGGGACAGGACCTGGATAACAAAAAAACATTAAATATTTCTTACACGTGTCTAAGGCAGGGTTTCTCAACTCCGTTGACATACTGTGCTAGATAATTCTTTGGTGTGGGCCATCCTGTGCATTGTAGGATGTTTTGCCTAGCTCCTGAGGTATGTAGATGCAAATAGCAACCCCCACCCAAGCTATTAAGTCAAGTGCCTCCAGACATTGCCAGATGCCTCCATGTTAGAAACAGTGGTCTCGGGGAGTGATTCTCAACTCAAGTGGCATATTAGAATCACATGGGGAGGGGCGCCTGGGTGGCTCAGTTGGTTGGGCCACTGCCTTTGGCTCAGGTCATGATCCTGGAGTCCTGGGATCAAGTCCTGCATCAGGCTCCTTGCTCGGCGGGGAGCCTGCTTCTCCCTCTGCCTGCTCTTCCCCCTGCTTGTGTGCTCTCTCTCTCTCTCTGACAAATAAATAAATCTTTTTTAAAAATCACATGGGGAGCTTTGTAAAATGCGGGTGCCTGGGTCCTACCTGGATACACTCTGCTGTAACTGGTTGTGAGGAGTGGCCTGGGTATAGGAAGTTCTGTAAGCTCTGCTAACCTTCAGCCAGGTCTGAGAGCCGCTGGTCTAGTGCCTGGCAGTCTCCAAGTTGTATATGAGTTACCAAGCTTCACAGCCCACCTCGGTGGGAGGTGAGCTAGATCATTAGTGTGGTTTTCTGATGTGAGCAGTGAGATTCAGAGACCTGTGGTGTTGCCCTATGAGTGGTGGGGCCGGAGTTCAAACTCTGCTCCTCTGACTCCTACCCCAGTACTCTTTCCAAGGGGCAGGGCACACCCTAAGCAGAACTGATGTTGAAAGGGTCCTGGATATAAGTCTTCTGTTTCCCAGTGCTTTTCCCTATCCTGGTCTCTCATCTCCTCACTCACCCTTTAGTTTCCCTAAGTTCCTTTATGCAAAAGCACACTAGCTGTCATTTACACTTTAGTGTGAACACGAGGCGGTTTTCCCTCTAGAGGGATCTGCAAGTTATGCTTCATCTGTAATAGTTAAAGGAAGGCTTTACAGCAGCCCATAGATGAGTTGTGAATGTTTTGGGGGCGGTAAAGTTTAGGCTCATGATGCCTCTGAAATGAAATCCAACTGGTAATTGCCTTTGATTGAGGTTCACCTCATTCTAGCTTTGGCTTGCAATTCTATCCAGCTCCATCTCAATCACAAAAAATGTTTAGACCATCTCCTATGTGTACAATCTGGAGCTGGAGCTCTCCATTGGTCAGATCTCCTTAACCAGGCTTTAAGTGCCCGGGGGGAAGTGGCAGGGAGAGCATCTTCTCTTGCTTCTGTGGCAGTCACCATATTTTGGCCCTGAATGGACGTGTAACATGGTAGGTGCTTAATATGTGAAAAGCTGAATGTGAAGTCACACATCCTGACCCTGAGCCCATGCCCTTGGGGAAAGAGCTTACAGGTGCACTGTTAGGACTAAATCAGCAGGTGTGTGGATGAATTTCTCCCTCTGCCCAGGGCTGGCATCGGGAGAAGCTGGCTTCAGAAGCCCCAGGAAAAAAAGTGAGCACAGGGGGGTTTGGAAGATTCTTCAAAACAGATGTCTGAAGGAGAAATCACTTTTATTGGGATGGCTTTGTTATAAGGAAAAGAAAAGAGACAAAGCCGAGAGACTGCCTCTGCTAACAGGTTCCTGCGGGTGGCTGGACATTTCAGCCCCATGCTGAGCAAAGAAGGGGATCCTGGCCCAAGGATCCACGCCGTGCATTCCTCCAGATCCGCAGGTCTCCGCAGGCTTCAGTGCACCTTCTTGAATACTTGCTTGCAGACCACTCCCTGCACTCTCATCTCCTGAAACAAAAGCAGACATTTGCCACTGGCCAGAGCAAGGTCACACTTGGGGCTCAGTGCGTGCAGGGGCAGGAACTTGGAAAACACTCAGTGTCTGTTATTTTTCCTCAAGAGTTGGCGTGAACTAACCAATTCCTTGGAAAGTCAAGTGAACCGGATCTGTGGAGATGGGGCTCTGCTATGCCCCGTAGGCAGAGCTGGCTGGGAAAAAGGGTAGCTGAAAACTGGCCAACAGGACCTTCTGATGACTCCCCTCCTCTTACTCTGCTCAAGGGGCTGAAAGGCTTTAAGAACCTCAGGCCTGAGCAGGACAGAGTCTTTGCCCAGGCCTGGGAGAAACCAAGCCCGGATACATGGCTTGACCCCAAGAGGACTCAGTAGGTTGTCACAGGCCAAGGCTGGAAATTAGCACGGAGACTCCAGCTTCAGGCACACGTTGGAGTACCCAGGGAGCCCGAACAATGCCTGGGTCCCAGGCTAGACCAGTTGTATCAGTGTCTCAGTGGGTGAAGCACTATTATTAAAAGCTCCCAGGTGGTACTACATGCAACCCAGAAAATCCATGCTCTGCCTACAGGGCAGTCCCCATGGAGATGCCAGGAGGAATGACAGCGTGGTATCACCACACCTTGCAAGTGTTTTGTTTTGTTTGAAGGAGGCTGGAAATCTGAATATTTATGTGACATCTTGTAATTTTTAAACTGTTGCCTGAAGAAGTTTGAAGCTCACTGATGGTCACATAAAAGAGGCCTGAGGCCCTCAGTTTGCAACTTTGGGCCTTAAGCCACGGAACCACTGAGCCAGAAGAGCCAGTAGAGATCACATCGGCTTCCCTCATGGCTCTGTAGTTGAGGAAACAGAGGCGCTGGGAGAAGACGGGCTCAAGGTCAGGCACTGCAGAGCCCAGGCTCTCCGCATTAGCCTAAACTGCTTCTGAAAGCCATGCCCTCGTGCCTCCTCCCAGCACTCACGCATCCCGGGGCTCTTAGGGACTCTGGCCTTTGCAGAACCGCCATGTGGCAATATGGCATTTTGAAGATGAGGCTCAGGGAAGGAAGGCACTTATTCAAAGGTATCCAGTGAGTCAGAGGTTGAACCCAAGTCACCCAGACCATGTTGTGTTTTTGTTTTTGTTTTTGTTTAACTCGGAAGGTAACTGAAGAGTTCCAAAGGTGCAGGAGTGATGGAGGTCTCCTTTCAGAGGATATGTATTATTTTAGCTCTCCAGGGGCTAAGACCCTTACTCTAGAGTTGTGCATGCTTCTCCCAGCCAGCAGATGGAGAAGTGGCTTTGACTAGAGTTCCCAGGCTGGAAGCCCACACCTGAAGACTGGAGAAAGGCTTCTCCTCCCCTGACCTAGAGTGTTGAGATCAGGTCTGAGAGAAGCTTAAAGAATTCTCCTTGGTTCTAGCCTGCCACAGCTTGGCATGGTGAACACAGAGTTTGGGAGCAAATTTCAGTTCTTCCAGTTTCTAGCTGTGTAACTTGGATGTAAGTCTCCGTGTCCCCATCTCCAGAATAGGAACCCTAATAGTGCCTGGCCCATGGGGCTGCTGAGAGAACAGAAAGAGATATGGAATGCAGAAGAGCTTAGCTCCACATCTGCTGCTTGGCAGAGACATCCCTTCCCCTCCTGCCTCTGGCTGGACAACTGAGTCAGCCTAAACCTTGAAAACACATCCCTTGGTTTTTAAAGTCATTCTGTCTTCTCCTGGTCCTTGGAAGAGAAGCTTCAGAGCAGAACCAAGGCCCAGCTATAAGGCCTTCTTCCAAGGTCCAAGGACCTCAACACTGACCAGAGCTTCCAAGCCCAGCTCTGCTCCATACCACCCCACACACCAGCAACCTACCAGGTGCAGCTCATCACCTTCAATCCACTGGGTCCAGCCACGTCCCTCCTTTTCACCTTTCTGCACACACTCAAGCTTGTCCCCATCCCAGCTCACCGTGGTCTGCCAAGCAAAAGAATATGGTGGTCAGTTTTGAGCAAGCAGCCCCTGGGGGGCAGCCCCAACCTTGATAACCCAGGGTGCGCTCAAGTCAATTTCATTAAAGAAAATTTGCAGCCAAATTCTGTCCATCATGTGCTCTTTTTTTTTTTTTTAAAGATTTTATTTATTTGACACAGAGAGACACAGTGAGAGAGGAAACACACAGTGAGAGAGGGAACACAAGCAGGGGGAGTGGGAGAGGGAGAAGCAGGCTTCCCACCAAGCAGGGAGCCTGATGCTGGGCTCAATCCCAGGACACAGGGCTCAATTCCAGGACCTGAATATCATGACCCAAGTCAAAGGCAGATGCCCAATGACTGAGCCACCCAGGGACCCCACCACCATGTGCTTTTATTACAGTATGCAAATCAGTTTTAAAATTTACAAAAACCATCCTAAATTTCACTTAAAGGGGTAATTAGAAGAAAAAAGGACATTAGGGTGGGGATCTCAGAGCTAGGGCTGGGGCTTGGAAGGGAGGAAGGGCTTCAGAGGGCTGAGCTCCCACCAGGTGGGCAGGGAGAGGGCTCCGTCCTATATCTTGCAGGTGAGGTTAACTTCTCAGAGTGCTCTGCCTTTTCCTAGACCTTCCCCCCCGCTTCCTTCCTTCTTTCTTTCTTTCCTTCCTTCCTTCTATTGTTTCAACCTTTGCAAGTTCTTAGGACACATAAGACTTGAGCTCTGCCCTCAAAGATGTTTCCATCTCATGAAGAATGACCTTAGATATAAATAACCACCTGTAGGTACAAATGGCAGCCGTTCCAGCTCTCTGTGCTGTCCCTAAATCCTCATGACTCCATTTGGAGCAGGGATTAGCTTCTCTATTTTACAGAGTGGGTTAAGGGACTGGCCAAGTTCACCCAGGTGGCCAGTGACAGAGTCAGGTCAGAACACAGATCTGTGGGGCTCCAAAACCCTCCTGCCCACTTTTGACTACACTTCTTTCTGAGGTGTCGATTGTCACCAGAGTTACAGACCAGATGCTGTGGGATCCCAGATGAGAGTCCAAGAAGGGGAAGCTCTGGAAGGAGGAAGCAAGAGGGCAAGGCCTTGAAGGACAGGAGAATGGAGCTGAAGCCGAGGAAAGGAGGCATGGGGGGAGAGGAGTTTTCAGTGGATCACTGTAAGATGAAGGCACAGAGATGGGACAGCATCAGGCATGCTCGGGAATGCTCCTCAGGTGGGTTCCTGGGGCGGGGGGTGGCGAGGAGGAAGCTCACTGCCACCCCACTCCCCATCCTCCAGCCCTCTCATCTTCTCTGAGCACTTTGTGCCCTGCGCAGGTGCCTGAGCCACACAGTGAGCAGGCCAAACGGAGTCCTAACTGCCACAGTGGGGAGGCAGGGCTCATAAGGTGGAACCGCCATGTAGGGGAAGGCTGTTTAAGGGGAGGTGGGTAGCTGCAAAGATGGGACATGCCACTGGCACCTGCACAAAAGTCGCAGTCCAGACCATGAGTTCTCAGGGACCGCTTAAGCCCTGTATGTCTGAGTGAGCCCTTGCCACTCCAGTAAGACGCTGAAGTCTCCCCTGGGCACAGGCTGAGCCTGTGGTTTCCCTCCTCCTGCTGTCTGTCTTCCTTTGGCATGCCCAGCACCTGGGCAGGGCACAAAGTGATCAAGGAAGTTAATGTCCTCGGGCCCCCTCCTCCTATGACAGGTGGGAACACAGGGCCCCAGAGAAGGACCATTAACTCAGAGGTCTTGGCTTTACAGAGCTAAGGTTCTAGGGCCCTTGTGTTCCTGGACATGTTCAGACAGCCAGAACAGTTAGCAACAGCCTAATAAAGATTCAGGAGAGAAGTAGTCTGGGAAACGAGTATGGAGTCAGTGGGGGCACTCCCTGTAGGAGGACCTCAGCCTCCTTCTCCCAAGCCCTCTCTCCTTCCAGGGCCTGCTGATGACGGCTCCCTCTGTTGTTGGAATGAGGCCTGCCATGGAGCACAGGCACAAGGGCACCAGGTGGAGCCCCTGAGAGCAGGAATCAATCTGACTTCTGGTCCTGGAGCCTGTTTCCTGAGAGACACAGCCCAGGAGGACTTGGGATGGGGACGTTCCTTTCTGGGATCTAGAGATGGCTCAGGGCACATGCCCAGCCCCAAGCCAGAGAGGAGGTGGATGTCAGATGAGGTGTTTCGTGGGCAGAGACCACCAATGAGTCAAGCCACAGGACAAGGTGACCATTCTCTGCATGCTTTGTCCATGCCAGGCCTCTGGAGGGACGTGGGGGCAGAGCTCTCTGACATTCCTCAATTTCAAGGAGCTTGTCAGAATACTTGGCTTCCCCATCGACTGAACTTCTTTTTGTGTTTATCCAGAAGTCTACTCTGCATACTAAGGGCTCCAGGCTTTATCAGAGGCCGGGACAGAGTTATTGGTTCCCAGTTAGAATATACACACTTCTGCCTCTGCCAAATATATTAGAGTCTATAAGGGTAGCCATGCCTTCTGTGCTGGAAAGTGCGAGAAGCGCTCAGAGAAGAGCACAGCAGTAAAAGGAATACCTGTAATCTTGCTTCCTCAGAGATAATTACCCTAACATTGTGATGTATTTATGTCCAGTCCTTTGTTCTATTAATCCATATATATTTCTATTTTTAAAAAATTAAGATTACATCATTTATGGTTTTGTACCCTAGTTTCTTCATTTAATAGAAGCAATTTTCCACTTCAACAAATATTCTGCATAAGCAGTATTTTAATTGTTACATAATATTCAGGAAATGGCTACATCATTTGCGGGGCCCAGCACAAAATGAAAACAAGGGGCTCCTTTTTAAAAAATGATTTGGAATTTTAAGATGGTGACAGCAGAGCATTAAACCAAGGGAGGGGCCCTTCTGTGTATTGTGGCCTGTGTGATTGCACTGGTCACAGGACCAGTAGGCTAAGCCCACTGGTGTTTCATTGTATAGGCACACTATTATTTAGCTCATTCTGTAT
This sequence comes from Neogale vison, assembly GCF_020171115.1. Taxonomy (NCBI): domain Eukaryota; kingdom Metazoa; phylum Chordata; class Mammalia; order Carnivora; family Mustelidae; genus Neogale; species Neogale vison. The sequence goes on along the minus strand of NC_058096.1, from coordinate 124,604,413 downwards.
TCTTGGACATTTAGGTTATTTATTATTCTGTGCCATTATATATACACAGTTTTGAATATATCATGTTCTTTTTTATTTTAGGGCAGAGGGGCAGAGGGTGAAGGAGAGAGAGAGAGAATCCCAAGCAGGATCCGCACCCAGCACAGAGCCCCATGTGTACTCAATCGATTGCCACAACCCTGAGATCATGATCTGAGCTGAAATCCAGAGTTGGATGTTTAATCGACTGAGCCATCAGGCACCCCTGAACACATCATGTTCTTAGAATAAATTTACAGAGGAAGAATTGTTGCATTAGAGAATATGCATATTTTTAAGGCTTTTGGTAAGTATTGCCAGCTTGATGTCCAGAAAGCTCATACCTGTTTACCTTCCAACACCAATGTCAGGGCATGAAGCTTGAAAGTGATGTTCATTAATAGTAAAGCAGGCTTTGCTCCTGAACTAACATGTTACCCTTTCCAGATCATTTTGCATCTTTTAATGGGGACCATTTGGATATAAAAAATAAAATACCTTACCAAAAGAGTGACGGATAGCAGAATTTCAGGCATCCTGAGAGATGGAGGGATATAGGGAGTGGGTGGAAGGATCTTTGGGTGTAGAGAACCCTTTCTTGGAGCCCTACAATTAGGCCCGTTTATGAGAAGGGTCCCTAACACACAAACGCTATGGCAGTTTCCAAAGGAGGCACTTTCTCAACCTCAAGTTCCTATTGACTCTAACCTTGGTTGGGTGAGTTAGACAGAACAGAGATGAGAATATCTCTGAGGCCGAGCTCAGAGATGTTCAGTAACTTTCTCAGGGTTGCCCAGCTAACAAGGAAAGAATCTGGGTGGGAACATGAGCCTTGCATGACTCCGTGCCCCATGATTCCCAGCCTAAAGCAGGGCACCCGGAGAGGTCTGCAGGAGACTCTGGGGCCTATAGATACATGCAGGGATTACGCTGAGACTCTGAGCAGCCCCCAGGAGAACACCTTTCGGTTCAGTCTAGCTACTGTTGGCTGTGGGTGCTGGGAGCCAGAGATGGGTCCGAAAGGGCTGACAGAGAAGTACCAGGTGCTTACACCCCAACATGGTTGGCACTGGGATTAGGGGAAGCCCAGAGGCTGCAGTCCTTGGGAGAGCTCCTCGTTCTAACAGGAAACATAACTACTATTTTTCTTTTTATTTAAGTGGGAAGGCATTCCAAACCCAGTGAGTAAGGACAAGCAAGCCAGTGCTGTAAAAGCTTCCCTGGGCTTAAGGAGAGGAAAGAACAAGGCTGGGGGATAGATGGGGCCACGCTGCGAGGCTACAAACTGGGACTGTGGCCTGCAGCGTGTTTCCAATGCCCGCCAGTGCTGCTTGCCCCCACACAGCCCCGTGGCTCTGACCTGCTGGGTGGGACCATCAGGGAGGACACTCATCCTGCGGACCAGGAAAACTGCCAGGCTGTCCTCCAAGTTAAAGAGGGCCAGAAGCTCAGCCATCATTTACACTGGGTTCCTGGTACCTGTCCCCTTATTGTATACTCTCCAGCTGCATCAGGTTGACCCAGTACTCTCAGCAATGAGCACGTTGCTTGGAGTCAGCAGACCTGGGACCTAGCTATGAGGAATGACTCTGGGCAACGGGAGTTGCTTCTGAGCTTCGGTGCCCTCATCGACGAGAGAGGGACTGATGTTATGTATTGTGGTCAACTGTTCCATGGGTGGCCCCAGTGGATCACATATTCACACCCTTGTGAAGTCCCCTCCCACAATGACCTTGGCCTTGTCTGCGTGGCTTGTTTTGGCCAATGGGACATGATGCAAGCAGCGCCTTTATAAGCACGTGGACACTGGGGGCTTGGTCTCTTAGAACCCTCCCCTCTGGGAACCAAGTTGCTGGGCTTTGAGGAAGGCCAGCCCATTCTACTGGGTAAAAGGCCAACGGGAGAAGCCTGATTACCGTGCAAGAATTAAGACACCCAGCTGAGCCTTATCTACATGCAGAACTGCCAGTCAACATGCAGAACTGAGAGAACCATGGGAATGCATGGTTGCCCTTTTCTGTTACTAGGTTTGAGGTGCTTTGCTATGTGGCATTAGGCAACCAAGAGACCAACCAAGAGAGAAAAAGCACATAAAGTGCATAATAGGGCTGGCATAAGCAGCACTAAGTCATAGTAATCAAGACATCCAGAGTTTAGATAGGGAGGGGATTTGCTGGTCCAAGTTGAACCATAACTAAAAGGCTTTTATTGGAAGCTGGAGGTTTGTGAGGAAGTGATTGATTGGCTATTCATCATGGCTAAATGTTTCAGAAGCTCCTTCCCTTCCAGAAGCCTTGGACCCAGACCCAGAAGGAGACCTTGCAGGGACTGCCTGCTGAGCTGGGCACCCCAGAGCACTGTGACGTCCACGTTCCTAAGACCTAATTAGTTTTTGTTTCAGGAGAAGATCCATTTGGAAACTTCTCACTAGTAGCAGTGATGGCTCCAAAAATGGTGATTTAGTTCTCCCACTTGACTATCCTATGTTCACTTTTGGTGGGCACAGATTTTTCTCTTTAAGCTTTGTGTCCTGTGGGAATAAACCAGGCACTCCCCCAGAGGATCAGATTTGTCCTAAGAAAAGAGGGGTGGGGAATTGGGGAGGAGGAGGATGACCTAAGAAGAGATGAGGGAAATAAGGAAAGAAGGATTGTTGGAAGGAGACTGGGTAAGAAACAAGGGTCCCTTGTTTTCTTGGGATAACCCCTGATGACAAACTTCCCCAGCACCCGAGAACTCATCCTGTGACTTCCTTCTGCAGTAAGAGCCAGCCACCTTCACTGGACCAGAAGCAGGGACATCTGAGACAAGGATTTGCTTGCCCTGTAAATGCCATGACTGAAAGGGTCTTTAAGAGGTTATTCAACCCAGTTTCTCAGCTCAGCCACTTGCTACTGCTTAATCCATTTAACCAGAGCCTAACAGGGGAATTTGAGGCAAGAGAATGCTCCTGATGTTTTCCAAGTAGCACGGGAAGGCAGATGCCAGTGGGGATTGAGGTGGACAAGGTACCAATGATGAGGATAGGCAGTGCTGCCTTCACTCCCACCACGGGCTCTCGGACTCCACCTTGGAAATGAAGCCCAGACAATTTTAAGGACAAGGGGGAGTCTGGCCACCTTCAGTTCCTTTCCTTTTTTTTTTTTTTTTTTTTTTTAATATTTTATTTATTTGTCTCAGAGAGAGAGAGAGACAGAGTACACAAGCAGGGGGAGCTGCAGGCAGAAGGAGAAGCAGGCTCCCAGGTGAACAATGAGCCCAATGCGGGACTTGATCCCAGGACCCTGGGATCATGACCTGATCCAAAGGGAGGCGCTGAACTGACTGAGCCACCCAGGCGTCCCTTCAGTTCCTTTCCTAAGTAATCCTCACTGCAGAGACCAGCACGTCTGCAAAAAGGCTGGAGTCCAGGGTGGTGGTTGTAAAGTGAAGTCGGTCTAACTTTTCTATTAAAAACAAATAACCTCTAACACTTTGGCCTTGTCAGCAGCTTTCCCAGAAAGACACGCACCCACAGATGAATGAAGACGGAGCTGCATCACTCTGACAAGGAACTGTCACTTCAAAAGCCATTATCCGGCTCCCCTGACCACTTAGAAGACCCAGCTGGCACTGCTGCATGGGGACCAGTGACACAGAAAACCAGGCAGCCTTAAGAAGCACGTCCCAGGAGTCCCGAGGCCCCCTTGTCCTGCGCAGATGACCTGTACTGGGAGTGACAGACCATTCCCACTAAATGAATTCATCTCTTGGCAATGACCCAGCACAGTCTACAAATAGTGGGATTCAACCTACCTCCCAGGGATCTGTGACAGTTGTTAAGGGTCCTACATGCCCCAAACACCTGTTCTGATGAGCCGGGGGAAGATCAATTATGGACCCCTCCAAACTTGCCCACGCAGCTCCAGCAAGCCCTGTGTTCATGCAGCCACCTCCCAGATATGGCTGGGGCTGAATGTTACTGTCTCTGAGGCTCCAGAGCCACATCAGAAGGGAGGCTGCCATGTTTGCAAAATCCAGAGCCAGGACTGACCCAGGTCTGACCCTAAAGCTTGTGCTTTTGAAATTCTGGAAGGGGTGGGGGACTGAAAAACCAGACAGTGAGTAGACACTTCCTCTACATGATGTGAATTGTTAAAAGATGCAAATTGGCCACTCCTCCTGGTTGATTTTAAAGTGTGCATCACCCATTGAGCATTCCTGGGAAAAAAAGAAGGTTCTCAGCCTCTGGTGCCTGTGGTAAATAAGTGAGCAGATGAGAAGGTCAGGGAAGGTAACGGAGAACCTGCTGAGTGCCCGGTACTTCTGTTTCACTTGACTTTCAAGCTTTACCTCTGGTAAAAATTAGACTTAGTATTAGACTTCATTAAGCAACCAGCCCAAGTCTCCTAGGGGTTATGGGCTGAGCCTTCCCTTGGATCCAGTTCTTTCTGGCGGAGAAGTCTACTTTCTGCTCACAAGGCAAGGCCAGGTGAGCGATGGGCCCACTCTTCTCCTGATGCACCTCTAGGAGGCTGGCCATTATCTAAAATCAGCACATTCGGGGGCTGGGAGGAGAAGCCAATTCTCTCTAAAAGCAAATTAAAATGAAATTAATAAGGCCTTAAAATATGAACGAGTAATTAGAGACCGAAAAGCTGTTAAAAGCAACTACTTCAAACCAGTAAAGCCACAACAAGGCCTTTGTGGGCATGAGAGAATGCGACGCTAATGCCACGAAGGAGCTAACAGCAAATGGTAACAATTCTTAGGACAAACGAAACGCTAAAATGTTAAGACTGACCTTGACATGTCATTTTTTAAATTCCTTAAACATTCCAGGAAGTTCCCAGGATCAATTTTAAAACAAGAAGCCCTCAGAGAGCTCAAGGCCCTAGGAGGCCAATATTCTGGATAAGGAGGGAAATGGGACTGGGGAGGGTCACAGGGCTCATGTGGAACTGTGCTCAGTCAATCCAGGGACCCAGTACCAAGTGTCCCAATCTAGGGACCCAAAGTCTGGGCTGGACCCAGGCCATGCCATGGAGCAGCTCAGCCTGGAGGGAAGGCAGACGTGGAAACTGGCATTGATTGCACTGGCGTTCCATGTTGGGCTATGTGGTGGGTACCCAACCTAGCTGGAGGGTCAGGGAGAGCTTCCTGGTGGAAGGAAGAGCACCACTGTCCTTGTCACCATCACCATCATTACCCTAACAACATGGGCTGAATACTCACTACGTGCTAGGCAGGGTATTAAGCGCAACATGGGTCATATCTTGCAGGAGAACTTACACTTGCCCCGTTTTACAGACATGGAGACTGAGGCTTTCAGATCACCCAGCCATATAGTAGGCAGATGAGATTTGACTCGAGTCCATGTTCTTGGCTATTGTGCTCTGCAGCTACCTGATCTCAGTGGATTCTTGAATGAGCAGGATTCTCTGGCATGGTTCTGTGCAAGGAAACACTCGACAGTTGTAGATTTGACACCTACACACTAGTCTCGGGTGCTGGAAACAGAGGCAGTGAGGCGACGACCCTACTCTCAAGAGCACACAGACTATGAAAGAAGACAAGTAGAGAATTCCAGTAGAATGGCAAGCGCTGGGTAGAAGTAGGTGATGGTAGTTGTGGAAGGGGGAAGGCATCTCATTAGTCTCTGGTATAGGGACAGAGGTCCATCAGGGAAGGCTTCCTGGAGGAGGTAATTGATGCTGGAAGTAAAGCTGGAACTGACACCAGAAAACACCATGAGAGTTAGGTTAAGAAGGAGAAATTGGAAAAGAGGAATGAGGGTATCCCAGGTAGCAACCTGGACAGATGCAGGGAGGCAAGGGCTGCATGTGGGAGGCTTCTCAATGAGCTCTGCCCATCTGGATTCTCTCGGCATGACCCTCCCCCTGGAGTCTGACCCTTTACCTCTAACTCCAGAATTTCCTGGGGAGAGATGACTCAGCCTCTCTTTTCCTGCACTTTCCATCTTTGTAGCTCCAACCAGCCAGGCCTGGAGCAATGGGCAATCCGGATGTTTGCAGGCAGAGCTGGCCTGCTACTTGAGCTGGGGGTGAGGAGTCAGCTTATTATCAATGATAGTCCACCCTGGCAGTGGGGAGTGGGGGAGAGGGGGTGGGGAGTAAGGGAGGAGCCATCCTGCCCCAGAGAGCTCGGAGGGGCTTTGCAGGGCAGAGTCCACCAAAGCCTCATCCTTTTCACAAGAACCTCTGGTTCCTTCTTTTTATCTTTCTTTTCCTTTTTTTCTTCTTCTACTTTTTATCTTTCAAGGCAAACAGAAACAAGCGGCTCCCACAAGATAAGAAGATGCTAGCTCAGTAACCAAGGAGGAGTCGCCAGCAGGTCAGGGTCTCTGAACCGAGAGCTCTTTGGGGTCAGGGATCTTTTTATTCACTGCAGGATACCAACCCCACCTGGGGATCTATGCTGAGAAAATGCATATTACCAATGAATGAATGAACAAACAGCAGAAAACATTCTAGGGCAGTCTTACAATTTTTCGGGCAATGATCAGGTTTTTTTTTTTGTAGACAAAATATCCCAGGCAATGTAGCTGTTTATTCTTTTGTAGATTAACCTTGAGAAACGTGTTAGCCATTGTGTGCTTCTGAGTCCTGGAGAACTTAGTCATCACGCCCAGGGTCACACAAGCCAGGAAGAGTATGAGTCACGGTTTCAACCCACTTCGGTCCAACTCCAGATCTACTGCCTGCCCACTGTTCCCACATGAGCTTGCAGCCATGGATGCTTTTGCTGCCAAACAGTGACTGGGAGGCTATGGGCCTGGAGCTGGCCCCACCAAGGGACTGTGTGACAGCCTTGGAGAGATCCAGACCTGAGCCCCAATCCACTCTGGCTTCTTTCCAGCAGGGAGACCCTGAGCACTGTACTCCACCTTCTGAGCCATCATGTTCTCACCTGCACAGCGGGGCCAGTGAGCCCTGCCCTAGAGCAAGAACCATGGGGACAAAATGACACAAGGGGCTGCAAGGACCTATTTCAGTGCTAGAAACAGAAAATACTTCAGTGAGCTGCGGCTGGCCTTGCATTGGATATGCTAGATAGGGGAGCCCACAATTTGCATGTAGTGTCTACCACAGAGGGCTCCAATGTGTTCATCAAACAAGTGTCAAGGCCCTGTGAGGCCAGCGTTCTAGATGGCAAGGAGAGAAATGGGGCCGAAGAAGGTCTTAGGGATCATATGGGACTGTGGGACTGTGGAACTGTGGCATGTTCCCTCTGGCTGTGGAGAAGGCCCTGCCCTTGGCTCCTACTCTTGGACTAGACCATCGCAGGCTTTCCTGCCTCTAACCCTCACTATGAAGTAGTAGGTACTCCTGATTTTATAATTATCCCCAATTTCACAGACAAGTCAAGGCAAGGAGAGGTGAAATAACTCACTTAAGGCCACCCAGTTTGTAGGTGGCATAGATGGGACTCCAAAGACAACAGTCTGGCTCCAGAGCTAAACCAGTTATGACTCAGCCCCACCTCTCTGGCCTGCCTCAGAGGGCGTCCAGCCATGGCCAGCCTCCACCATGGGGGAGAACGAGAGCCAGAGCAGACCCCGCTCCTCTGCCCGACAGTTCCATCCCATGACAGCACTACTTCACTGGGGTCACTGCACTGGAGATTTCAAAAGCCTCCCAGAGAAATTCTTCCAGAGCTGGGACTGTGAACATAACAAGGACCCCGCCCCTTTCTGGTAACAATCTGGAGTCAGACTGCCAGGATCCCAAAGCAGGCTCCACCAGCTACCTCATCAGGTATCACCAGTGGTGACACCTGTTCCGCCTTTCATTCATTTCACGTACAATATAGGAAGAATTCGGGCATCTTCCTTTAAAAATTGTGAGGATTGAAAGGATTTGTGCATGGAAAGGGCCTAGAATTCCTCGCACATGGGAAACACCCAATAAGCATTATTGTTAAATGGCAAATGGATTCTGCAGTGATAAGATCTACCATTTACATTGTTTGAGGTCCTGCTATTTTTACTTAACACCCATTTGACAAACACACTGGAGCCTCTAGGCACTGGACATGCAAAGTATGGGCCCCCCTGTCTAGCATCTCAATTGCATGAACAAGTGTCCCAGGTGCCCTGGGGACAACACCTGCAGAGCGGGGCAGTGAAGCAAAAGGAAAGGATGAGGTGGGATGGGGGGTTAGGACAAGATTGGTGGAACAGTTGAGCTGGTCGTGAACCCATGGTATTTATTCAGCAGGGGACTTATCTCAAGTGAGTGGAGAGATGAAAGAAGAAAGGCAAGCGAAGGCATCTGCACGTGGTAGTGGTGGGGAGGGGCGAGGATAAGGACTGAGCCAGGGAGTGGAGGTGCACAGACAACCACGGCCATGTCCTAGAAAGCCCAAGCTCCCTTAGGACTTGGCATGTCAGTGGTGGGGAGCCCCTGGGGGTTTGGCTAGGGAATGAGCTCATCAGATTCCCCTTTTTAGAATGTGAAGGGTGGGTGGAAGTACTGAGGATGGTGGATGGGAGAAATAATTCATAGAAAGTGCTGAGCCTGGTGCATAGGAGTAAGTGTAAAGGGGGGTTATTATTATTGTTATTATTGTTACCAGCATGAGACATTCAGAGCTGTGGGGATGGGGGAAGGGAAAGAGAGGCTAAGAAGCAGAATCCACGCAACTTGTTGATGGGTTGCCCATAAACACTTTTCATTTATCTTCACAGTGATCCTTTATGGGGCTACGCAGTGGTCTACGGAATTAAAAAGCCACAGTCACTCTGGCCACCTGTGGTTATGTGGCACTTAGCCACATGGGCAGGAGGCAGCCAGCTCTGTCAACTACACAGGGTCAGGGGTCAGAGAGATGTGAAGTTGAATCCCAGGGCTATGGTTAACCAGCAGTGTGGGTGGGACCTGAGGGTCCCCTCTGTAAAATAAGAGTAGCACCTCTTCTCCAGGATTATTGGGGAGTTATATCATACATGTAAAGTGCTAGGGCAGAGCCTCCCACTTGGAAGCCCCTGGAGGGTGGCTTGTGCTTCTGTGTGGGCTGGTGAGGATAATTATCAGGCAGCTACAAACAAATACCTTTGTACAAACAGATGCAGCTTTTTTTTTTTTCTTTTGAATGATTTTCCTGGAATATAATCACAGAAGTGGGATATCTGAGCCAAAGAGCAAGAAGACTTTTCTGACTCAGTGTGTACTGCCATACAGGATTTCTCCCCCCTCATTTTCGGAAGGCAGAGCCACTTGTGTTCTTAAGGCTGGTCAAGGAGGGTTTTGCGGCCTGGCTTCTCCTTTACCCCTGCTCTCATACCTTCCGTGTCCACCTGGTTTATACAGCTCTTCCCCAGAATTCCTCTGCTGTTCTTGGACCCTCAGGCCAGAAAAGAAGGGGGGCAGGGGCAAGGAAGGACAGACTCATTAATACCACTGTATCAAAGGCAACTAGCATTCTAAGGTATTTGCTTATTAAAGGAAACACCTAGAGATGCCTGGGTGGCTCAGTCGGGTAAGCGTCTGCCTTCAGATCAGGTCATGGTCCCACTCGATCCTGGGATCGAGTCCTGCATCGGGCCCCTTGCTCAGCTGGGAGGCCACTTCTCCCTCTACTTCTGCTCTCTTTCTCTCTGACAAATAAATAAATAAGATCTTAAAAAAAAAATAAAAAAGGAAACACCTAGAAAAGTCTTGGGATATTTAACCAAAATAAATGTGCTCTAATGTTGGAATTTCAGTCAGCATGACAAAGCCCTGGGGTTCCTGTTTGGAGGATGAGGGGTGGAGTTTGTGTGTGTGTGTGAGTGTGTGCGCGCGCGCGCGCACACACACACACACATGCATGTTCCAGCACAACTCAATCTGTAAAATAGAGATAGCTACAAAAATGCTTCCCAGGAAGGAAGCTCTTGTGAACCAGGCACAGCACTTGTTGTCAGAGTTTTCGATCAACTCTAAGTCAAATATGAATAAATCCCCAAGCCCATGTGAAATGTCAGCAGCTGGACCTGAGTTGCAGGGGCCGGTTACCAGAGAAGCCTTCCATGGGGCAAAGGGGCCCGGAAGAGAGCCCTCAGCTCACAGCCTCCAGAGGGCTGGAGAGGAGAGCAGACGGGGTTTCCCACCCACTCACTTCTTCTGGTTCTAGGCCCTGTGACTGCCTCAACCAACAGAATACAGAAAAATATGGCTAGATGACTTCAGAAGCTAGGGAGATCCTAACAGTGTCCCACCCTTACTTACGCCTTGTTCTCTTGACCCTGTCATTCCTGGGACCCAGCAACCAAGACCTGAGGAAGTACAGGCAGCCAGGAGACAGTGAGTATGAAGGGCCATAGGGAACGGGGATCCTCCAGCTAGGAGGACCAGCCACCCTCTTTGTGCTCTGTCCAGATTTCAGATTCATGAACAAAATAAACCACTGCTATTGCTTGGAGTGTGGGAGCACTAAGTTTTGGAGTGGTTTGTTACACAGCAATAGAAAAAGGGTACAATTCACCACCACACTGAATTTTCACACCAATCCCATCCGTGCTGCTACCCCGGCTCATTTTTACAGATGAGGAAACACAGCTGGAAGCTGGACCCAAGACTCAAATCCAGGTTTATCTCAAAGCCAGAGCTCCTCAGTGCTTCGTCATAACCCCATACTTGCCCACACACTAGTGGTGCCTGCTGGGCACAATGCACACACCGCTGGTGCCATCGACTTAAAGCTCCGTTGCACACCACTGTGGGCTGCTGCGACTTTGGCCTCCCCAAGAAGACTCCATCCACAGGGACTGGACCGCATCTCTCTGCTCTCATTCAGCCCCCCAGAACCAGGCACCCAGAGCCCCAGGATGGGCTTACTACTCTGAGTCATGACCAGCACATCACAGAATCCTGGGCACGGGCCAGCCCACTTCCTCATTTTTCTTTCTTAGTAGTTATCAAAAGCATGGTCTTTGAACCAGCAGCATCAGCATCATCTGGAAACTCAATAGAAAAACCCGTTCTTGGGTCCACTCCAGACCTTCGGAATTGCAAACCTAGAGAGGTGGGCAGCTCAAATTTGGGAACTATGGCTCTGGCTATTGATGTGGTTCTTTTTTTTTTTTTTTTTCCAATTTATTTATTTTCAGAAAAACAGTATTCATTATTTATTGATGTGGTTCTTAACCACGATCTGTGGACTCCGAAGATCTGAAAATGTTTTAGATGCAAGTGAAAGCAGTTTGAATAGCTGAAGGCGAAGGAAAAGGAATGCCCTGGCTGGCTCAAGCACATGGGAAGCCTTGGAGATGAGCTAGTGGCAGGGGCTCCAGCATACCCCCAGCATCGCAGTTTCTCTCTCACTCATTTCTGCTTTTCTGCTGGTCTCCTTCTCTTTCCCTTCTGCTGGATTTCTCCAGGCAGCTATGGGCGATGGCACGGCACTTAACATCTTGCCAGTTGATGAACTTCAGGGGACTAGAACATAGCTCTCTGCCAAGGTCCCTAAATTAAACCCCAGGAAAGGGTGAGATTAGGTCACATGTACAGTCATGTGACAGGTCATGGGACACTGTCATCATCCTGGTGTCGGGTCTCATCCTACAAGAGAGAGTGTACGTGACTGGCAGCTCCTCCTGACCCCACAAGGTGAGTGAGGGTGTAGCTCCCAACAAAACAGGAGGTGCTTCGGTAGGTGGGTGGGAAGCTATGTTGGCCAGAAAAACAAACAGCCATAGCTGCCCCAACTGCCACCTGGCCATTTTGAGTGATTACTTTGCCCCTAGTCTAGGGCACCAGAAGGGTTTTGGTCCCTTTTCACACACAGTGTCGTGGCTTCCCCTGAACCATCTCTATAGTCCTCAGAATTTGCCTTGAGAGGCAGACAGAGCAGCAATCACTATGCCCGTTCCACAGATAGGAGGACAGAAGCAGTGTATCCAATCATTTAAGGTCACTGTCAGTTTGGTCGGTGGGGGGGGGAGGATTCAAACCCAGACTCTCATCAGTTCTCCTCACCACACAGCAGGCCTTGTCAGTACTCTGTGCTCGCCTCCGGGCGGCGCTGGGCTCACAACAGGGAACTGAGGTGCTGGCCCTCTGCAGAGCTCCAGGGGAGACCTTGTAATAGAAAACTTCAGAAATAGGCCAGTTAGAGTCCTTCCTCTGCCACCAGCTGGCTGGGTAGCCCGACCTCTCTGAGCCTTAGAGTTTCATCTGCAAAATGGGCACAAGGACACTTACAAAACAGCATTTGTTGTGGAGGTCAAAAGAGGCAAATTGTTAAAATCACTTGGTGCAGGCCTGATGCTTGGTAAGGAATTAGAGCATGTTATTTTCCTTTGTTCCTGCCTAACAAAAAACAAAACCTAACACAACGATGTGATTCTTGAAAGCTACTTTGTGCATTTTATATGGGTTGCTTTAATTCTTCTTTTTGTAATCCTCAAAAGCATGCTGCTGACACCAATTTCAAAGGTCGGGGAACTTTAGCTAAGACTTGAAAGAGACTCCGTGTTTCCATTCTGGAAAAGACCCAGCTGAGAGCTGGGGGCCTGACCTGCAGCCCTCAGAAGTCTCCCAAATCTGAGGGCACTCACAGCTCGGTGGCCCAGGGAGTCAATTCTGCCACCCGCATCATGTTTTTGTTGTTTGTTTTTTTTTTAAATACAAACCAGAAAAAAAAATCCATTTATGAGTCAAGAACAGGATCAAAAAGCTGGCAAGAGTTAAAACCAAAGTGTTAACAGCAATTTGGTGGATTTCATGCATTACCATCTATAATTAGATGGATGCATGGGGGGATGGGGCACGGATGGGTGGATGGAAGGAAGGAAGTCAGGGTGGGAAGGGAAGGAAATACACGGTTAAAAGAGAGAGAATTCAGGAGACCTACAAACACTGATATGGAAAGGTGCACAAGAAGTAGCATGAGTGAGAAAACAATGCATCAAGGAGTGGATTTCTTTCTCTCCTTTTTAAAAAAAAAAATTGTTCAATAGATAGACAGCTTCTATATTCGAGGAAGATTTCCAGCAGATCCACAGAAACAGTAGCAGTGATTACCTCTGGGGAGTGGGAATGAGGCCAAGGGGGGCAAGGGGCCCTTTCCTTTGCAGTCCAGAGTCTCCTGGGCTATTTGAATTCTTTCTTTCCTTTTACAATAAAAACAAAGAAAGCAACAGAGGGGCGGAGGGCTGGGAAAGCGGAAGGGAGGCTCTGCGCAAGGGGTCATCCTGAGTTCATAGCTGGATATGAAGGAGAAGCTGCAGCCCGGGGAGGAGGGACCAGGCTCGCACGTGAACAAAGGTGCCCCCTTCAGGGACATGCTGACCCAGTGTCCATGGCAGGATGACAAATGGCCCTTCTGCCACCACTGTGTGGAGTGGGGCTCATGGCTGGGATTCCTGACTGAGGCTGCCTTCCACCACAAACGCGGCTCCTGCTGGAAGCGCTGAAAACAAAGAACTCCATCATTCCTCAACCCAAGGGATTCCCTGGCCCAGGAGCAGGGACAATATCTGAAGTTGAGGCGCACCTTCCTCATTCAAGCTCCCCCACCCTGCCAAAGCACCATGGGCTAGATTTCATACACGATACTGGTTTCAAACCCGGCCTGAGGTTTCCTCTTCGTGGATAAAGGCATGCAGGAGGCAGCAGAGAGCAAAGCCACACCTTTACACATCTCCACCACAATGACAGCCCCTGCTGTTTGCAGGTCAAACCTTACTAGAACAGACCAGGAAATGTGAGCTGAGTGATCCCCTGGCCCCAAAGACCCACGTCCTCCAGCCCTCCACCTGAATAGAGACTGGAGAGCCATTCCCAGTGGCTCTGGGCACAGATGGCAATGTGCACGGGGCTCAGATGGCTGGACCCAACCAGCCAGTGGCACATGGCCCTCTGCAGCTGACATTCTAGTTGTCCCACTGTCTATGGAGATTCAGGCACACAGAGAAGCTTCCTTCCTTCAGAGCCACGGTTCTCAAGCTTTAGCAGCATCAGAGCCGTGGGACACACTTACTGAACCCCAGACCTCTGGCCCCACTCCCTGAGGGTCTGATTCAGGAGGCCAGGGCTGTGGCAGGAGAATCTGTGTCTCTACCTACTTATTGTGCTGCTGCTTCTCCTGCTGCTGGTCTCCGCTTAGGGAACCGCAGCTCTAAGGAACCCACAGGGCAAACAAATACATCTGGGCTGCTTGATCCCCGACTTCAGGTAATGGGGTTGGGTAAGCGGGAGAACATCCCATCTGAAGGGAACAATGTGACAGTGTCCCGGGGGTTCACACAGCAACCAGGGTGGAAGAAATGGGCACCCGGTGTTTTCAGCAATCTTGATTTTGTTGGTAAGAATGGCCAGAAATATGAAAGCTCATAATCTTTGGCAATGATTGGCAACTGGCTCTGAAATTTTTCAAACATTGTACAGGCCAAACAAAACACATCTGCAGGCCAGATTTCACCCCTTGGCTGCAGTCCTAGAGCACAGATAATGTTCCCACATAAGGAGGCAGAATCAGAGGTCACTGAGCCAGCAAGCCCCTGGGCCCTTCGGGGAAGGATGTCAGTGTGACTGCATGGCTCCCCGCAAGAGATCCCTGCAGCCAGTGGAGCAGCATCTAGGCTCCCTAGGTCCTCGTCACTCCTATCTTCCCCAGCCACACCCTGCACTCCAGTCTTTGTGGACTGCCCCCACTCACCTCCGAAATCCTCTCCCAACCAGGCCTTTTCTGACTGCTGGGCCTTTGCGCCTATGGTTCCCTTGGCCTGGAACACTCTTTTCCCTTCTCCACATCTCTCCTAATTCTTGGTGGGCTTTCAAGGCCCCCCTCAGTTGGACAACTTTGATGACTGCTGCTTCCTCACCCCTTCACACTGTGCTCCTCAGCCCACTGTGCCTCCATCACTGAAGAAAATGGCCTGAGGATGCCCCTGTCTCCTCCCCGGGCAGGTGCCCCTGGGTCTGCAGGGCTGAACCCAGAGCCTGGGGTGGAACAGGTCTGAAACTGCATTTACCTACTGCTGTTCTCTTAGCCTTGGCCTTCCTCCTGTCCCTTTCTGTTTGCCTGGCTGTTTCCTGCCTATCCTTTAAGCCACAGTTCAGACTACTTCCTGTGGGAAAGTTCCCTGACCTCCCAGACCCAGTAGGGGGTCCTCCTCTGGCTGTCCTGCCCTGATCCACACAGCAGTCACCCTGTGACTGCCCTCCCCCCTGCACTGAGCTCCAGGAGGTCAGGAATCCTGTGCAATTCATCTCAGTAACACAGAGGCTGCAAAGACAGTATAAGCACCATGACATGTTTGTGGGACCAAGAAAGGGCTGAAAACAGATGAACGCATGACCTTAGGTGAGAAATGAGACCCTTGTCATGTTCTGGGAAGAAAGCTTAGAATGAAGCCAACCTGGTGCTGAGAACAGATTGGCCTCCTCCTGGTCACTGCTCCTGGCTGGTGGGTGCAGAGCATGTGGAGCAGAAGGGGCCGTGGTGAAAGTTCACTTTGACGAACTGGTGCCTTGCCCCAGACACGCACGGCCCTAGAGACCTCAGCCAATGTGGCCCCTTGGCAGGCGGCTCCTCAGACTTTGCAAGCCTCGAGCAGGACAGTAGCTGTAATTCTTTATCCTACACTCACTGCTGGCCATGCTCTTCCCTGTAGGCCTCCATCCAGTTGGCAGCCCAGAGAAGAAGGACTTCTCTGCAATGTGAAGGGCCATGGGCAGGCTGGAGCAGAGGGACTGTCCAATCCCCCAACAGCAACAGCGAGATAAGTAAGTGCCTGTATAATTGAGAGAGGGCTGTCCTCAGTCCTGCGACCACAAAGGTGACCATGAATCCTATAATCCCACCTGGTTTGGCCAGCAGCTGGGCTCTCCGATCTGGTAACCTGGATTGTCCTAATGTCCTTCTGCTGGGCTGAGAAAAGAAGGTAGCCATGTGCCCCTTCCTTTGTGTCTGAAACCCCCCCCTTCCACCCCTTTTGTCTTGTGTCAAAGTTACCTCTTCCAAAAGTCCTTCTGGGATCTCCTCATCTGGGTACTTCCCTTTGTCACCCCTGATCGCACTGTGTTCTGACAGTTTGTGTGTCTGTCTCCGCCACCAAAACTGTGAGTTCCTGGACACCGGGGATTGCAACATCTCCCTGGGTCTCCCTGTGCCCAGTGCAGTGATTAGCCTGGTAGGTACGGGGTGGCGGTTAACGGCAGGGACTCTGGAGCTGACAGACAGAATGTAAATCCTCCCTCTGCCACTCACTTAACCTCCCCAACGTTTCACAGCGAGAAATCCTGCCCCAATTTTCTTATCTGTAAAATGGGGTTGAAGACAGTTCTGTGGATAGTGAGCTGAAATAAAATGGTAGCAGGACATGGTGCATAGCCAAGCCTTGATGAGCCCCAGCTAGTATGACTAGGTGATCAATGAATGTTTCGCAGGGAGTGCAAGATGGAAGACGATTAGCCAAGTAAGTAAGTACAAGCCAGCACATTCCAGAGACTGCAGCGACCCAGAACGGATTGAGATGTCTGATGCGCTCTGTGAGTCCTCTAAGAGTAAGCTGTGGACAAGGAGTTTTCTTACAGCACAGTTTCATGCCAGCTAGGGAGAAGATGTTGGACAGTGATCCGCCAAGGCGGATGCTGTCTCCTGGTCTCCTTTCCCTCTGGGAGCCCCTCTGGGGATTCAGGGGCCTTAGGTCCTTTAAAGTTACAAGCTGACATGTTCGTACAATAATATTGGCCTCTCCAAAGATGCTCCCTGCTGGCTACCCCATCTTCTGCCATCATTCCAAACAGCAGACTCAGACACTGACTCATGACTACTGTCAGATGAATTAACAAAGGGGGATGAGGAGTCCAGGAGTGGGGCTCCTTATCCTCACACACTGGCACCTCTTTATTCACAGTCCCAGCAAACCTCTACCACTTGGTTTCTGCAGAGGCGACCAGCAGAGAGGTGCCTGGCAGAGGATAGGAGGGTGGGCTTCCATTCCAAAGGTTCAAATCCCATCTCTTGCAAATCTCTTCCCCTCTCAGAGCCGTGGCCATTGCATATTATGGGGTCACGAATCTCTCCCTCACTGGGCAGTGTGCAAAATAACAGGCACAGTGTAGGACACACAACAGACCTTCAGTAAATGGCCAGAGGGAAGGGGAGAAGGAAGGGGAGTATCTCCTCAATAAGCAAGGCAGCTGCCTGGGGATGAGCATACACTAGCTTGGGACCCAAGACTGGGAAAGGGATTCCAGGAGCACCCTGACCTCTCAGTGACCCAAGAATGTTGATGGAGACTTGAGGCTGGCCTTCCAGAGTTTGCTGTGGAAACGCTAATTGGGGTCTCCAGGTCATCAGCTTCCCACCCTGGGGGATGTGCTGCTCCCTTCCCTCCCCCTCCTGCACCAAGGCTTCCTCTAGTCTGGGCTACAGTGGCACTGACCCACTAGTAGGGGCTGGCTGCAAAGTTCAAAGGAAGCTCAGCGGGCAGTGGAGGACAGGGCGGGGAAGGGGACAGCAAGGAGTCAGATCTCGGTTTGGGGATGAGGTGGGGCAGATCAGAAGCTTCCAGGGGATCATGATGTCCCCTGCTTCCTAGAGTGGCTTCATGCTAGATCATAGGGAAAGTTTTACACTTGAAAAGAGTTCCCTGTGTTTCTTCTTTCCTTCCTCCCTCAGGCCACAGTACAGCCAGAGGCCAACAGAGGCACAGACTTGTGGGGAATTCCAGCCCAGCTCCTCCCTGCTTTGCTATTCTGAGCATGTTACTCATCTCTTTGAGACTGTTTCCTCATCTGTAAAATGGGCATACTCAACCCTCAACCCCCCTCACAGACTGTTGTGAGGATTAGGTGAAGTCAAATATATAAAGAAAGCACCTGGCTCAGTGCCTGGACACAAGAGAGACTCAACAAACTGCGGCTTTCATAACCATTACTCTCCTGTTTGGACAGAGTCCTATGCTTGATGAGTCTGCGCTGTCAACTTTGTGGGCTGGCAGTGTGAAGATCCCTAGTCCCTAAACCATAAGGGCCCCGGCTCCCCTCCCAGATGAAGTAGCCCAAACTTTGGGCAGGCTCCCTGGGCGGGAGATGCCCAGGCATATGCAAATCCTCACCATGCACTTGCGGTCATCTATGCCCGTCAGATCCTCCTCAAACTCCTTCCCAACCTGGAAGTCCATGATATAGTTCCTGAAAGTGCTCAGCGTTCGAATGATCATGTGGTCGCCATCCTGCACGATCTCTTTGTCTGGCTTCAGCAAGTTGGCAATTTTGCGCAAGGCCACATTGACATCTGCAGGGGGTGCCGGGGAAGAGAGAGGCAGAGAGTTGGCAGGAAAATTCTGAGAACTGTCCCAGGGTAGCAGGGGCCCCAGGAGCCAGGTCCTCCCCAGGAGAAGGACCTTTGGGGTTCCCTGCACGCTTAGCGCTGTCTTAGAGAGCAGCCAGTTCTGGGCCTTTTTCTTCTTTCTTTCTTTTCTTTTCTTTTTTTTTTTTTTTTTTTTGCAACAAAGTTTTCTGCCCTTATCTGACCCTTTGAAAACAAAAACTAGCAAACTAAACCCAGCTTTCCTAATGAAGTTATTCACGTCTAGAGCCAGCTATCAGATGTTTACCACTAATTAGCTCTAACAACACCCACCCTCCCAGCCGGAGCCCTGGCGGCCCAAGCCCTTTTCGCTGCCCCGCGTACGAAGCAGAGGCCGGTCCCGGCGGAAACAGGCGGGCCGCGGGCCCTGGAGGGCTCTAGAGAGCCCACCGCTGGTCCCCGAGGGTCTGGTCGGGGCGCCCCGGGCCGAGTGCCCCGGGCAGCTGCTTACCGAGCGCGCGCAAGTACTCCTCGAAATTCTCGTTGGCCAGCATCTTCCAGTACCCAGTGAAGTCGACCGGCATTTCGGGGGGCTACTGGGGCGGATCGGCCTCGGAGCGGAGAGGAGCAGCTCTGGGCTCTGCGGGCGCAGCGGCTCCGGACGCGATCCGGGTGGTGGGCGGCCCGGAAATGTGCGCCCTTGGGGTGCAGGGGGCTCTGAGGGGCGGCGACAGCTGGATTCCAGGCGCTCACAAAGCCCGGGGGAGGCTCCCTTGAAGCCGTCGCTCCTCCCCCTTCGTGGGGGCGGGGCGGGGACGGGGGTTGTTGGAGGGCCAGGTTTGTTCCTGGCCCGAGGCCACCTTCATTCAGTATTTCAGGTCGCCTCCCAAAGAAGGAGGAGATGGGGATGGAGGAGGGGCTTTACTGGCCCAACACTTCGGTTCCCGCGGGATTCCTTCCAATGCCTTGAACTCACATATAACAGCCACTTGAGGGTTAAGAAAGAGTCTCCTGGCGTTTGCTGGAGTGATTAGGAAAGAGGCCACTTAACTGGCCTTTGTCTGAAGTCCCTCGCCCGTGCCCGTGGCCCAATCGGGCTGGTGGGCGGCCAGGGTCAGGAAAGCGGGGCGGTTGCACTCTGGATAAGAAAGTGGGTACTTTCCACATCCCTCCCCCAAATAAAAGCAAAGTTGATGATGATGTTGATGAAGTAGGTATGGTTTAAAAGGCCTTCTAGGGGGCACCTGGGTGGCTCAGTGGGTTAAGCCTCTGCCCTCATGATCCCAGGGTCCTGGGATTGAGGCCCGCATTGAGCTCTCCACTCAGCGGGAAGCCTGCTTCCCCCTCTGTCTCTGCCTGCCTCTGTCTACTTGAGATCTCTCTCTGTCAAATGAATGAATGAAATCTTTCAGAAAAAATAAAAATAAAGATAAAAGACCCTCTGGGTGGTGGTTCTGAGGCACGGTTAAGTTTGAGATCCCCTGCTTTATACAAATGTAAGCAATGATCAATACACCGCAGATTTTTTTCTCTTTCCCTTTCATCCAATGGCCGCGCAGTACTCCAGTATTCTGCACTTTCTTTTTTCACTAAATACATTCTAGAGACCTTCCTATTTCTGTACATAGAAAATGTCGTTCTTTGGCAGGGCATTCCATTGTTTCTCTAGCTTGTCCAGCACTGATGGACATTTGTGTTGTTTCCAGTCGTCTGCTGTTAGAAACAGTTCCACAATGAAAATCTTTGATCACATTTCCTTTCCCACTGGTGGGTATGTCACAGTACTTTCAAAACTCTGCCTTTGTCAGTAAGGAGATGACATAATCAGGTGGGTTGACTCTTTGACCCTTTATTAAAGATGAACTATCTCTTATAAATTGCTTTTTGCACAAATCAAAGCCTAGGTGACAGCAGGTACTTTCTCTTCCTCCCCTGGCACTGCCATAGCTTCCTGCTTGGCCTCTTCCTCCACCTCCAGCCTGGGGCTCGTGTTAGTCCTCACACTGCAGACGGCTGAGTCAGAGGATGCCTCTTCTTTATAGGGTAGGGGCAGCTCTGTTCTGGGGAAAGCTTGGATTTAAGTCCCTCTCACCCAGCTTGCTCCCCACCAGAGTTTCTCAACCATGTTTCTGTTGCCCATTTGGGGGCCACAGAATTCTCTGTTGGGGGTGGTGGTGGTGGGCTGTCCTATGGACTGAAGGACATCTAGCAGTATTCTTGGCTTCTTCCCACTAGGTCCCTCTCGGCACCTCCCATAAGCATGTCTCCAGATATTGTCGAATGCCTGAGAGAGGGGTGCGAAATCAGCCCTGGCTGAGAACCACTGCTCTAGACAGCTGAACCCCTATCTGGCCGGTTCCCCTTCTCTTTCTCACCTGGCTCTGGGATGCTCAGGCCATCAGTTGTACGCACAGACCCTGGTTCTGTGTCCCTCCCTACTAGCTCAGGGTCTGTCTCAGGGGGACAGCTAGGGCAACTTATCCATGCCCTGCCCCACCTGAAGGTGCAGGAAGGAGTCCCTGTGGCTCAGTCCAGTGGATGGGTGGGTCCCAGCATGGACTGGGTTCTCTGTGGCATCACTCAGGGATAGCCATGGCCCTGGGTTTCCTTGTCTGCTGAACAGAGAATCAGCCAAAGTCTTAAATAGTCAGCTGGCCATTTCTTGGTCACCCCAAGCTAGTCTAAACTCTTCTTCCTGCTCCCCTGAGTCATCCAGCTCAGACAGCTGGATTTCTCATGCTCCCCAACTTTCTCTCTTTGTGCTGAGTCTCCTGAGATGGCTTATGCCAAAGGCCCAGCAGAGCACCTGGCCCACAGCAGGGTCCCAGTCTGTTCTGGCTCTCTGCCATGCCCACCGGGATCCCTCCATGCTCTAGGCAGAGAGGCATGTCCTCCTCACTTGTCTGGTCCTCCTCTGTGCATCCCAAAGACCAACATCTGGCCACTTTGTACATTTCCCACTCATCTGACCTCACTCTTTGGAGCTAGCTGGCTGGCTGTTAGTTCAGCCTGTGCTGCATTTGTCCCCCAGTGGGTTGGTAGACTCTTGCCCTTCTGGGTCTCCTCGCCAGAGGGATCTCCCAAGTATGACTCCTGCTGGCTGTGCTGTCCCTTGCAGCTGGGGGCCAATGGTGAAGGCAGGGTTTAGAGACATAATGCTTGGTTTGAAGTTGAATATTTTATTGTCTAGCTGAGTGATTTTGGGGGAAGTGACTTATCATTGCTGTGCCTCAGTTCTGACATCTGTAAAATGGGGACACTCTGACTACCTACCTTTTAAGGAAGTGAGAAGCAAAGGAGACAATGGATGAAGAGAGGCCTGACACAGAGTATACTCCAGACACACTGCTGTTTGAGCCAGTGGAGACTACTGAGTGAAGAAAAGGCAAGGGAGAGAGAGTGCTGGCCTTTGCCCCCTTCTGGGGCCTTAAGGTCAGTCCAATGAGTTGAGGGGAGAAGTGCCCTGTGAGTGTCATGAATCATTAGGTATCATCATGGTTATCCTTCCTTAGCCCTCTCTGTCCTGCTTGATTTAATCAATTTTTCAGTATGTTTCAGAGTTTCTTTTTGTCTGGGGTGCTATCACTTGGGATGTGTAAAGCAAAGAGAGTAACAGAGAAGGGTGTATGAAGAAAAGTGGAGGATCTGCGTGGCTGGAAATCAGTGAGGGCTTCCTGGAGGAGGTGAGGCTCCAGCTGGATCTTAATAACAGCCAGGATCTGACTGGTGAGGAGGAGGTAAGGGGAGGGGAGAGGGGAACAAAAGAGTGCTGAGGAAGGAGCAGACTTCTTAATGACTGAAAGGGAGAGAGATGTAAGCACTCTACAAATCCTGATTGGGCTTGCTTCATTCTCTAGCTTTAAAGAATAGCAGTGGAGATCCAAGAGACATCCCAAAGAGCCGCCAAGAGCACAGAGAAGAAGCAGGCAGTGGGGAACTACCTAGGAGCTGTGTGTGTATACAGTGGTGCTAGTAGGCAGAGTGAGCAATCCTGGGGTGGAAGGAGGGAGGACAGGAGCTAGCCAAGGGCCCCCAGGGTGAGCTGGGGGAGAGGAGAGCTTGGAGGAGCTAGGGAGCAAATGTGCCTTTCATTCTTCAGTGGATCAGTCTGCTCCATGGGGATAAATTAGAGCTCAGGGAGCCATCTCCATGAAATGATTCATCGATTGCCCACCATCCTTATAATCGCCCTGCATGGTGGGCAGTCCTGTCCCTTCATCACAGAGAGGTCAAGCTGCTTGCCGGATGTCCCCAGTTGTCGGGGCAGCAGAGCTTCCTTGGGGCGAAGGGGTTGGAGCAGAAAGTCCAGGAACAGACTCTGAGGCTCCGAGCCTCCCCCAAAAGATGCTCCTTGCAAGAAGCTGGGGCAGAATGTGCCTTCCAGCCTCATCCCCACCCTCTTTGCAGGGCTCCCGCACCCAGAGACTTGAGTGTCACAGCAGGGGCCCGACAGCCACATACTCCTCCCTCATGCTTATAAAGAAAACCTTCGTCATCTGACATCACACCCCTGCTTCTCTTCTAAAGGGCTCATTTTATTTTGGTGACTTGTAAAAAAAATATTCCCTTTCCTGTGTTCAAATATGTTTCTGGAGTTATTTTATGGAGAACGACCCCGCTCCGATCCCTGAGCTGTCGCGGTGCCATCTGTGAGGTTAATGTCTGAAGGGATGAAAGGGGCCCAGCAAAGCTGCCTTCCTGTGTTGGCTGTGTTGAGGAGTAAGAGGCATTGTCAAGAGGCCTCGGGGGCTGAGGGGCAACAGGGTCCACTGAGGATGCTCTTCTTTGATGCATTCATGAATATGCAAATGACACACTGTGTCTACAAGCTGCAAACTCTTCCACCCACTTCATGGGGTTTGTCTGGGGATTTAGATCTGTCCAGGAAATGCCTCTGCAGAGTTGGTCAGTCACCTTTCATGGACACATGATAATTGTTTCTGCAGATTGGGACACACACTACAGGGGAGGTCTTTTCTACCCTTCCCTTCCCTTCCTAACCCTTTCCTTCTCTTATTACCCTTCCCTTTCCATCCTCCTTTCCCATTCCCTCCCCTTCCCTTCCTTCTCTCTCACTCTTTTTTGCTTTCCTAGCTGTTTTGTTGTGGACAATTTTAAACGTACATAAACATAGAGAGAATTGTATATGGAACTCCTGTGGATTCACCACTAGCTTCAACAATTATTAGCCCATGGCTAATCCTGTTTCATCTATATTCCCACCCACCCCCCTCCCATTTTCAAAATTATTTTGAAGCAAAGACCACATATGTCCATTTCATTTCATTTGAAAGCATTTTGAGAAGAATCTCTAAAAGATATTCTCACTAAAAAAAATCACACAACACCATTATCACAACTAAAAACCAATAATACAATTCCTTAATATCATCAAATATCCAGAAAGTGTTCACTTATTTCATATATTTTTTAAGTCTGTTTGAATAAAGATCCAAACAAGTTTCATACATTGCCATTGGTCAGTATATATCTTTTTTTCATGGCTGATCTTCTCATTTAAAAATATAAATATCAGGGTGTCTGGGTGGCTCAGTCAGTTGAGCATCTGACTTTTGATCTCGGCTCAGATCTTGATCTCAGGGTGGTGGGTTCAAGCTCACACTGGGCTCTGTGCTGGGTATGGAGCCTGCTTAAAAAATTTTTTTTTAAATATAAACATAAATATATTATGTAGTCATGCTTTCCCTTTCTTAGATAAACAGTGGCTTATTATATCTTTTTTTTTAAAAGATTGTATTTATTTATTTATTTGAGAGACAGAAAGAGAGCTGGGGAGAAGCAGAGGGAGAAGGACAAGCAGAGTCTACCCTAAGCACAGAGCCTGACGTGGGGATCTATCTCAGGACCCTGAGATCATGACCTGAGCAGAAACAAGAAATGGACACTTAGCTGACTGAGTCACCAAGATGCCTCTATCCTTTTTTTTTTTTTTTTTTTTTTTTTAAAGATTTTTTATTTATTTATTTGAGAGAGAGAGACAGTGAGACAGAGCATGAGCGAGGAGAAGGTCAGAGAGCGAAGCAGACTCCCCATGGAGCTGGGAGCCTGATGTGGGACTCGATCCCGGGACTCCAGGATCACGCCCTGAGCCGAAAGCAGTTGTCCAACCAACTGCGCGACCCAGGCGTCCCTTTTTTTTTTTTTTTTAACTTAAAATCATTCACGGTATTACAGGGAGAGCTTCCTCCTTCCCTTCTCTGATGGCACCCTGCTCCATCGTATGGTCGAGCCCCAGCGTCTGGAACCCATCCCCTGCTCATGGTTGTTCCCAGTCTTTTGCTGCAACAAAGAGTGCTGCTATGAACAGGTTAAGTCTTTTTCTATTTTTGTGAGTGTGTCTTTGGGATAGATTCTGAGAGGTGGGATTGCTGTGGCAAAGGACAAATTCTTGAAGTGCTCTTGCTAGATGTTGCTAGATTTCCTCCCTGAGCTCGAAACATTTCTCCAGCATCGACATGTGGAAGTGTCTGTTTCCTCACTAATGGATTGTGTGGTCAAAAGCTTGGCTTTTTGCTGGTTGAAAAAGTATCTCAGAGCAGTTTGCCTTTGCTTTTGGGGAGGGTTTCGATGCCACAGACTGAGCAGTCCTTTCCTTATTTGGGTCAGTACTGTAAAAGCCCCAGGCGATCCTCTGTGTCCCTGTGAGTGACCATCAGACTAGGGTGAGCTGCTGAGCACAGATGGGACTTCTGGGTTTGTTTTATTAAATTGTGTTTGTAAAGCCCATCTGCAGTCCTTACTCCTCCTGCATGTTACCTCATGGGAGTGACGGCTCCGTGTAACATGCTACCAGAAACAGTGTATGAAGCTCAGGGCCCCAAGGAGAGCAGGGTCTCCCAGGGTCTGGAAAGATGGCAGGGGCCCTATGGGCAGTCAGAGACGTCCGCCATCTTGGGAGGCTTCCCACAGAGTGATGGTAAGGCCCAGTTTTAGCGAGGGGGGTCACTATCCTGTGCCTTCCTGCTATTCCAGCTGCAGGGTGGTGGGACATCTCCTCTGGCTTGCTGCCAGATGGCGAGAACACCTTGGAAAGGGTGGTAGAGAAGAGGAAGACTGGCAAGGGTTTTGCCTGCAGTGAGGAGGTGGTCCAGCAAGCAGAGCCAGGATGAGCAATGGGGAGATCTTGTGTGTTGTGGTGGTTTCATGAACAAAGCACCTTCGACTTTATCACTCCAGACCAGCTCTGCAGTCTTCCTTCCTTTCTACAAAGATATCTAGGTCCCATCTTTTCCATGCTCTGGCCCCTTAGACATCTATTTGCAAGGAGAATGCCTCTTGGAATGTGAAGCCTGGATCCTGTGGAATGTTGTGATTGCTGTGTGACTGTTGTGATGTGGGAGCGGGACGATCCCCTGTAACTGGTGGAAGTTCCAAGGCTGTGCCGGGGTGGTGATTGTGCTGGAGGTCCCTGGACCTGATGGCCCTCTCCAGGGGTGGAGACCTTCTGGAGTGGAGGCCCAACCCAGATGGCAGGACCGGGAGTATTGTGGTGAAGTTACAGCCACCCGACGGGACAACTCCCAGGACACTGGTTCAGCTGGAAGATAGCATCTTGTACAGTGGCATAGCTGGTAGGAAATGAGAAGAGGTCCTCTCTGATCTTTAGTCTGATTTCAGTCTTTAAATGGCCATTTCATCTGAGGAGCAATATGGTACACATAAAGACTGGAGATGTCATGATTCCATGCTTTGCTGAGTCATGATGGTGATGTGGGGTTTTTTGATCAGAAATTATACTAAAGGAATTCTAAGTGAGATGGCATTAGCAATTAGGTTATACCAGAGTCATTAAAAGGTGAGAAAGGGGTCAGTATAATTTATCTGCCTACTGCTAGCCAGCCAGCATACCTCCCTTCACACAGGACTATAAAAGGACTGAAGTGGGAGGTTATTCAAGAAGGTGGACAGCTAGGGGCAGCCACTGCCATTTCAGATAGAAGACGAAGTGTTGGCTGATTCTTTTTTTTTTTTCTTTTTTAAAGATTTTACTTATTTTTTTGACAGAAAAGTAGGCAGAGGAGCAGGCAGAGGGAGAAGGAGAAGCAGGCTCCCCACTGAACAGGGAGCCTGATATGGGACTCCATCCCAGGATTCTGGGATCAGGACCTGAGCTGAAGGCAGACGCTTAACCGATTGAGCTACCTTGGTTCCCCACCCACACTGGCTGATTCTTAACCTACGTGCATTTGCTTTGATCCAGGAAGCCCAGGTTTCTTGCTTGTTTATCACTTTTCCTGCACAGTCTTGAGGTACTTTGGAAATTGAAACTTAAACAGGAGATTTATTTTGTGTTTTCACTTTGGATGATAAGGCTTAAAATATTTTTGGCCCTAATGAATTTGAAAAAAAAAAAATGTGAACTCTATACATTTACAACTTTTCCCCTTCCCTGCCTTTTTAAGGAAGATGGTGGTTTTGTGAACTTTACCCTGGGTCTTCTCACAAGCTGATCAGAGGTGCTAGGTGAAGGGGAGGTTTGGAGGCGACCCCGACAGGTTGACTTAGTGGACAGAGAAGGAGCAGGCAGATGCCCTTGGAAGAAGAAGGGAGACAGAAAAGGGCAAGGGGTAGGAGGGGTGGGTTAGGAGATGAGTCCTCGCAGAGCTGAGGGCTTTCAGAAGTAATTGTTAGGACTATTATGCACTTTGTGCTGATTATAGCACCCTGGGCAGGATATAACTCCACTGGGTCTTGGTTTTCAGAAGAAAATGAGCTTTAGAGAGGTTTTGTGATTTGCTTGAAGTCACGTGGTTGGATGACAGGGCTGGGGACTGAATGCATGTCTCCCTCTGTTTGACCCAAAGCCGAAGTCTTAACCAGCTACTGTTTCCCGAATGAGGCAAAGATCTATGGGGGCCTTGGCCTGCTGGATCTGCTAGATAAACCCTCAGAGGAAAATCCCAGAGAGAAAATACGTCTCCTTAAGTCATCATCAATATGGAAGCAGAACTTGAATTCCCATGTGAAATGAAAGCAGAAAAAAAATCTATAAACGGTTAAAGATTAATGCACCTTACTGAGGCTCTGGCCAGATTTAAAAAGAACAAATCTTGCCAGACCAAAGTTTTTGTGTTCTTGGGGCAGAATTATACAATGAGGGATGGAAGGGAGGCAGCTAGTCAAACACACATCGATTTCCAGGAACCACATGACCGGCCCTCTCAGGATGGCCTAGAGAGCAATAAAGAGCAGGGCAAGGGAGAGGTGGCCTCCCAGGGAAGGATGACAGGGGTGGGGCGGGCAGGCCAAGATCCCCAGTCACCTCAGGGCTGGCCTCAAGGCTTCCATCTAGCGCCTGTCCTCTTAGAAGCACTGGAGGGTAAATAGGCTTTTTAGGCAACTGGTGGAAGATCTGTGCTTCTAAAAGGAGAAGAAATAGGCCAGGAGCTCATTGATTTAGGGACAAAAAACCCATTCCAAATATTATAATAATCTTTGTGAAGACCCTTCTCATCTGTGAGCTTCTTTTGTGGTCTGCCCTGCCTACTGACCCTGGACTGACAGAATCCAGTGCAATAACACACCTGGATTTTAGAGTCAGACTGCTCTTGAATCCCAGGCTCACCATTTCCTAGCTGTGTGATCTTGGGCAAGTCTCTTGGTGTCTCTGAGCCATCACCTTGTAGTGTAATTTTAAGGATTCGAGAACATACTTCTTCAATAAATTCTAGTTTCCTTCTCTTCTTTGTCATCTGAGGCCTTTGACCATCTGACCTCAATGTCTTAATGTCTTTTCCCAGCCCCATCTGTACCCTTTCCCCCTGCAGTCCAGTTGACCCATGTCATCTTCCTTCTGTGGCACTGGTGGCTTTGTCTCCTAAACTCTCCAAGCCCAGCCTTATTCCCCTAGGTTTCCTGGCACAAATAGTCTCCTTCTTCCCTTCTCCTGGATTCTGAGAGATTCTGGGCTCTCCTAGTCATGTTGTTTTGTCCACACTGCTCAGGTGGACAGAGCTCTTCTCATGTGCACACACTTCCTATGCCTGTTTGGGCTCCCCCAGTGAGCCTGTCAATGATCTGGAGCCAGAGACTGGGTCTTAAATTCCTTCCATGTTCTTCACAGCCCCTGGTCATGGGCTGCACACCTCAGAACATGAGCCCAGTGGATCCTCACCAGAAGAACTGGGGCAAGTGTCAAAGCTGCACGTTAATGGATCCTTTCAGCAAACACTTCCTGAGAACCTGGCAGGTGCCTAGAACTGGGCTAGATGCTGAGGACTCCACTCTGATGAAAATACGATCAAGGGGAGACAGTGTAGTGATTAGAGGCTTGTACTGAGTGCTTCTGGGGCATGCTGGCGGTTGAGCATAAGGCCAAAGTTTAGAAGGATGAGTAGGGATTTGCCTGATCGTGGATATAGAGGACACTCCCAAGACGGAGTGACACATGCAAAACCAGGGAACTGGAGGAAAGCCTGGCGTCTTCAAGGAAAGTGGGGTAATCCAGTGTGGCAACAGCATGGCTGAGGGGGAGCCATGGGGGCAGAAGGGACGGCCTGGTCTGATGCAGTACAAGAAAATGTGGAGAAACAAGAAGGGCCAGACCATGGAGAACACCTGCTCTAACAAGCCATTTGTATTCTACTTTGTAGGAATGGGGAACCATAGACAAGTGTCAGTGCAGGAATGCCACCACAAAGGAAAAAGAAGCTATGATGGTAAAAGGCCCAGGAAGGAGCCTTTGGGCAAGCCTGCTAGGGAGCCAGCCCCCAGCCAGCCCCAAGGAACAGAGCGTGTGGGGTGGGTGTAGATGGGCAGGAGAGTGACCCATTCTGCCTGACAGGACATTGCAAGAGCTGCTCGGCAGCTAGCACAGTTGTCCTGGTATGAGAGTAGGATGTGAAAGCCGTCTGCCCACCCCCCCATAAATCCACCATCCATCCAGATGATCTGCTTTTATCCACCCATAGAACATACCAGGAACAATGTGTGCCTGAAATGACTGTGTCTCTCTGTGGTGAGTCCCTGAAATTCATTATCACACAATATCTATAGAAATGAAGAGATGGATATTGTTTTGGTTTGTATAAAAGGTAATGAAGGTGACTCCCTGCAAAGGAATAGAGAAATGAGAATTTCAGTAGCTCTATGAGTCTCCTTAAAAAGAAAAAAATCAATTTACTTAAAAAAAAAAAAAAGATCTACAATCTGGTAACATCATCGTAACATGATTAAAAAGTACACATAGCATTTGACCCAGCAATACAACTCCTGGGAATCTGTCCCACAAAAGCACTGGTTTTTAAGGGCTTATGGAGAAGGGTATTTGTTGTAGTGTTGTCTCTGATACAAAAAAACTGGGGAAAAACTTTAGATAAGAACTTCCTAAACTACACCTCTGAGTACCATGGTCCACATGTTATTAAGTGTATATGTATAAGAAGATTGGGTGTGGAAACATGCTTCAAAAACACTGATACAAAGTTAGGCAGATGTGTTTATCAGGGGCTTCTCAGAGCTAATAAGATGCTTTTTAGGTATTATTTTCTGAAACATTTACTGATCCAGGAGTTGTCTAGGGATGAAGAGCAATGATCAAGACAAATTCTTGCTTTTGGGGAGCTGGGAGTCACCACTGAATCTGTCATTTCCAGAGTGATGAAATTCTCTTACAAGAGGAGGGCAGGGAGTTGAGACTATGGGTGCAGTGGACAAGTCTCATTTCCCAGAAAGGGCAGGGAGAGGTGGAGAATGGAAGAAGAAACGGGAGTCAGCCCAGAGAAGGGACGCAGAGAGGCGGCACACATAGGGCGGGGCGCACAGGCGAAGTGCTGACAGAAGGAGAGGTGTGGGTGGGGGGACACTGAGCAAAGCCAGGCTGGAGCAGGGCACAAGCTGCAGGAGTGTGCTGTGGGGCACTGGGAGCGTGGCGGGTGGGGTGGCCACCCTGCGGGAATCAGGTTTTCACTCCAAGGGCAAGCAAAGGAAGCTCAGATGTTTGAAAAACCCCTTTATTGAGGTGTAACTTAAATACCTCAGAATTTGCCCATGTAAGGTGCAGGGTTTGATGAGCTTCAGTAGATTTACAGAGTTGTGGAATCATCCTTGCAGTCTGGTTTTAGCACATTCCTAGCCCCACCCCCTCGCCCCACAGAGTTCCCTGTGCGCACTGCAGTCAGTCTTCACCCCTACCGGCAGGCAACCGCTGCTCTGCTCTGTGCCTCTATCTATAGTTTTGCCTTTTCCAGAAATTTCACATAAACAGACCCATACAATGTGTCGTCTTATTGTCTGGCTTTTCCACTGAGCACGTTTCCAAGAGTCATCTCTTTTGTTGCAGGTTCCTTCTTTGAGCTGCTGAGTAATTTCCCATTGCATGGATACATTTGTTTCTCCATTTGCCAGCTGAAGAACATCTGGATTCTCCCAGTTTTTGGCTATAATGAATACCGCTGCTATAGATATTCACACACAAGTGAGGGGACAGACACGTACATGTTCACATCTCTTTTTGGACAGATTCTTAAGAATGGGATTTTGCTGACTGATTTTAAACATTCATGGGGGTGCAAAGTGGTATCTCATTTTGGGTCTCTCAAGACCATTGGTGCCAAGCATCTTTTTGTTGCTCATTTGTCATTCATGTATCTTTGGTAAAGTGTCTTGTTTCCAGGATCCCATGTTTGGTGACTCTCTTGAAGAACTCACAAGGCTCAGGGTTAGCTATGCTCACAGCAGCGGGTCATTCCAGTGAAAGGATGCATGGCAGGACTATCGGGGGAGGAAAGACACATCCAGGAGAGTCGGGGAGACTGGGTGAAGGCTTCCAATATTCTCTTCCCGTAGTGGGGGCTGCACAGCATGCAGTGTTTCTGCAAGGGGAAGTCTGTCTGAAACTCTGAATCCCCGGGGTTTTATTGTGGGTTAGTGATGTAGGCACTGTGCCTGCAAGACCAGCTATGATTTCTGAACTTCCAGGCTCCTAGGAGAGCAGGTGTTTACTACAAGTTGCATTGTGTGTACCAGCCTAGGCAGGCTGCGGCAGCAGGACTCCGTGCCCCAGGTAGACGGAACAGCCTTATCAGTCAGAATCATGGGCAGCCTTCCAAAAGCCTATTTCTCAGATACCAGCCAAGGGCCTGCCTCGGAGCAGGCCTTTCTCAACAGCCGCATCTGGCCTGCAGTGTTAACCTTTTCCTACACGGGTCTAGTTCGATCTTTGGATCATCTTTTAATCAGATTTTTAGTCTTTTTATTTTTGAACGGTTGGAGATCTTTTCATAGTCTGGACATGAGTCATTTATTAAATATTAAATACACATTTTGTAAATGTGTTCTCCACATCTTGACTTGTCTTCCATTTTCTTTATGGTGTCTGTGGAAGGAGTTTGGGCAGGGAGGTATTATGATCAGATTTGTGTGCAATCACAAAACCGCTCAGATTCGTATGCTGAGAGTGGGTCACAGGGGCCAAGGGTGGGTTGGGGAGACCCAACACAGGAGTCTGGCTAAGAGATATGGTAGTTTGGGCTGGAGGGTGTCAGGAGTGATGGAGAGAAGAGGCTGCATGTAAGGAATGCATGGAAAGAAGACAGCGGGACATGGAGACACTCATTATGGATTCCACCAGAAGGAAAGCCGGGCTCTCCAAACTGGTCTGCAGAATACCATATTCTTTGTTTCTAATAGTGGAACTTCCATTAATTTGTGGGATTTCAGTGTTCTGAAAAACTGAGAAAGGCAGGATCCAATGAATGTTAGGGTTCCTCCTGGCTTTCAGGGACTGGTGCCATGAACAAGACTTTCTGGGGCTATTTTAACAAGTCTAAAATCTTCTGAGGTGTGTGCCTACATGCATTATTATAGATTGTTTGTTAGTCATACATGTGTGTCTGCAATGCTGAGCTCTGGTCCAAGAAAATAACTTCACGACTGAAACTGAGCAAGTCCGTGCGTGGAGATCCTTGCCAAAAGTGAAGGCGGAAACACTGTTGGCAAAGGGAGGGCAGGACAGGGATGAGGAAATTCGTGTTCCTGTATTGACCCAATTACCAGACGTGCCTTGCAAGTCTGTTGCACTGTTGGTTTAAAATGGGATTTTGCATCATTCTCTCCCCCAGCGACAGACAGTATCCTAAATGAAAAATCCTTTCCTCAGGCTGGGATGCTCAGCTCCTCTCATTTGGCCAGCATCTGCTACCACGGGAGAACCTTTATTTAAGGCTGGAAATTCTATTTACCCAGGAGGCCAAAACACAGTTTTTCTGTTCTTGCAAAATAAACAAAACACCTTGGCACACTAGATGCAAAGAAGGCCTGAGGGAATGGAAAGGAATGTGAGATCAGGTATGCGGGGCAGTGTCAATGCAATAAATCAGGAGCACAGCGCTGATACCTGTTTTCCCTTCTGATACTAAAAAAAGAAGGCTGCATGAATCAATGACACAAAGTAAGAGTCTAGAAATTGAGAGATACATATGTGCGTGTGTGTGTATGTGTATGTGTGTATGCGCTTACTTTATTAAGTAGGTTTTGTTGTGTTGTTTTATTTTAGGAGACAATGTAAAGGCTCAGCACTGGTGAGAGCCACATGGTACAGCCATGAATAAGAGAGATGAGGGCATCTCCTCATCAAGCCTAATTGGGCCTGGTATCCTGAACCTATAGGAAGGAGGGATGGGGGGACGCTGGCATACCAGGATGCCTGCTGTGAGGTGCGTTGCTGCAGTAGTGAACCCCTTCCTTAAGGAGTTGATGATGAACTCAGCTCATGATGCTGCTCATTTTGCCCTTTTCTGCCTCAGGGCCTTTGCATATGTTGTTCATTCTGCCTGAAAGCCCAACTGCCTCCATCTATCCCCAAGTCATGTGAATCTATCTTTCAGGTCCATCTTCTCTTCCCTACTTTCTAGATTCTGTCATCAGGATGAATCTCCAATGTTTTATGGAGTCTATACAATTTTGAAGGTCATTTTTCAGAAAAATAAAAATGATGAATGTGAAATTAGATACCCACACAATTAGCAACCTCCCCCCACACTGACAGGGTATTGGAAAAGGACAGGGCAAGTGAGGGACTATGGCTTCAGCTTAACCTCATGGTGAACCTGGGTTTTTGGCTGTAGGTAATGCTGTGTGTTGGCCTTCAGAACCCTCATCCCAGTCTGTATTAAGATGTTTGGTCCTGGGAATATTTGATTCCTCTCCACCTTCCCACCAGACTGTAAGATTCACAAATGCAGAGAAGGTCTGTTTTATTCATCTTTATACTCCTAGTGTTGTCTAGTGCCTGGTACATGAGGTGCACCAAAAATGATTCAAATGAATGAACCCTGAATTCTGAATCACAAAAGTTATAATCACAAGACTTCTAGTTTCTGCTCCTTGAGTCTCTGCTTGCCAGGTTGTGGCTGTCCATACTGAGAGCTCAGGACGTGCTAGGAAGCCTTAGCCTGTAAAAACATGGGAGAGAAAGTCACTCAGGGCATGTGGAAGTAAGGGAGACTGAAGTTGGGCGTGCTTCTGAGTCAAGGGCATGGCTTCTAATTCCCACTGTCAGTAGCACTGTGTCCCCCAGGATAAACATGACTTCGTGAGTGGTGGGGACACCTGTCAAACTACCCTTTATAAGAGGATGGTATTCTAAAGCTGCTGTCAGCTCATCTGCCCTGATGAGAAAGGCAGGAACCCCTCCTCACATACATACACCCACCCCCAGTCATATCCTTAAACCAGCGGATCTCAACCAGGGAGTCTGTTTTGTGCCCCAGAGGGCATTTGGGAAGGCCTTGGGGGCATTTTGTTGTTATATTTAGATGTGGGTGTGGGTATTCCTAGCATCTAATGGAGAGAGGCCAGGGAAGCCCCTCACAGGAAAGGGTGATCTGGCCCAGAATGTCAATATTGCTCAAGTTGAGAAACCTTGCATCAAACCCCCAGGATTGCTCACCACCACTTTCTCTGGACACTCCAGCTATGTTCTTTATATAATCCACATAGAACAGTGGGAAAATGTTGCTCAGAGGGGGAGGAGGAAGATAGAGTAAACATGATGCAATCATATATTTCAACCATATAGGCAGTCTACTAAAAATAAAGCTAATTATTTTAACAGGCACTGTTCTAGGCCCAAACATTGAATGGCTTGGGAACCTTATTAAAATGCAGATTCTGAGTCAATAGGTCTCAGGTGAAGCCTGAGAGTCTGAATTTCTGTCCAGTTCCTAGGGGATGCAAATCCTGCCACCGCGTTTGGGACAGCAAATTTCTTGGCACTTAGGATACATCAGCCAACAAAACAAAGACCCTCTGCCCTTGGAGAACTTCCAATGTGGCCAGAAGTGAACTGGACCCCAAGAAGGGTGGCCAGGCTGGAGGACGGCACTCAGTGCCTCAGGAAATCAGAGCTAGAAGAGAATTTAGAGATGATCTAGTTGAACCACTACATTTTAGAGTTTGGGAAACTGAGACTCACAGGAAGGAAGGGAGCTGGTCCAAGTCACACAGCTTGCTGTGGACAAGGCTGTTTGATTCCTATTCACCTGCATCATCAAGGTTCTTAGAGATCCCTTGGGGTGCAGAGCACAGTCAGGGTGGGGAAGGGCTAGCAGCTTTAGAGGTGGCAGGGGTGGGGGTCTGGGGACCCTCCCCACCCCACAGGAGGGCCCCACTACACTAGATCCAGGAAATCCTGATTGCCTACTCTACTCCTTGCTATTGTGACACACACACGAAGGCTGGGATATGTCTGGGGAGATAGGAGATTCTTCCTGGCTGGCCCTTTGTTTTTCTGCATGATGACACTTACACCAAGGACGAACCCACGTAAAAGTATGGAGTGGTCCATTCTGAATGCATTCAGTCATTTGGTGAGCAGATGTAAAGAGTAAACTCAAACCGAATTAGTCCAGTTAAAACCTCTTCTTAACGTGGAGTGGAATGACAATCTTGCACATGGGTGAAGTTCCTCTTCTTATCCTTTAGGGCCCCCTTGAACGGAGCCCTCCGCCCAGAGCTTCAGATTACCCAGTCGTTACAATGTGTTCAAAAGCAACTGCTTTCCCCACTGCTTGTATCTGGAAACAGAAACTTTTAAATTCATGTCAGTTCAACTGGAACAGTGGCAAATTTCATGGGGGTAGCTAAAAAGAAGAGCAACAGCTGGTACATCAGGCATTAATAATATAACAAAGGAAGAAAAAAGAGAAACTTTTCATTAATATCTTTCGATGTCAATTTATTATTTATCTCTTTGCCAATATTCAAACAGGCAGGCGGTCATAAAACATTCAAAAAGATCCTCTGAAACAGTCAAGGCATCTGTTTTACCTCAGTCCCTTTTTAGAAACCTGGAAATCAGGAGTCCTGGCATTTATTTAAAAAAAAAGTCGTGTTAAAAATGTCTGCCATATCAAAAATACTGTTTGAAGGTCACTTCT